>NC_142401.1:17526603-17844415 GCF_059441095.1 Idiotropiscis lumnitzeri | reverse complement strand
AGAACCTCAAGAAAATAAAGATGCAGTTGTATCCTTCCCCCTTGTATGCCGGACGAGATTGTGATGGCGTATCCGGGAGGGATGAGATTGTCAGTCTGTGAGGAAGCGAATCAGGTGTTAATTTGCACCTGGGCTCACACCTCCAGCTTTCCCTCAAAGAGGCTGAAGCTGACCTCAGATGATGTTCTTGTCACATACGACGTTAATCCATCCTCCTTGCAGCAGCCCCCGCAGTTGATTGAATCACTGTGGCCTTTGCTTCGTCTTCCTTAACACATCCAGATTAAAAAAAAAGTGAAAAGTGAATTTTAAAAAAAATGCAGTGAAAATATTGTTTTCAAGTAGGGAGACTTAACTTGTTTTTGCTTGAATTCATAAAAAAAAAATGGCTGCAAAACTTCACTGTATGGAATCTTGCATCTTTTGAAACAAAGCTAAATAAGTGCTCATGAAGTATTCATTAAGGCAGTGCGTGTAAATGGTTGCTCATCACTGACATCATTTGAGGAGCAATTTGCAAATTTTGAGGAGCAAGTTTTTGCACGTTAATCCTAGGAACATCAAGCAATGGATTTATTCAAAATAAAAATATGACAAAATACCAAATAAAATTCACTGTGAATAGCAATTAACTGTATTTTTTTTCAAGATTTATTTTCAGTTTAGTAATTTCAAACAGAAAGAGAAATTTCCGTTCAAAATATTTATTTCCAAGTGAGTTGAATGGTTTTTGATTTAAGAAAAAATCAGATGAGATCTACTGTAATGTAATCTTCCATACATCCATTATGTAAAACCGCGTGAGAACATTTAATGTGCAGATCTAAAAATCAAATCTCAGGACCATATTGTGAGAAGAAACTGATATTTGTGATATTTTAAATAGAATATACTATATTAAAGTTTTTTGGGGGGGATGCTTTGATGCTTTTCTAAGATCACTATCGAATTGCTCAAAACACTTGTTCAATTTTCACATCATAGTGTGACATGTGCTTATCGGAAAATTCATTTTTCATTTCTTGGAACAAGTTGCATATGCCACTTTGGCACATCCTCGCAAATGATTGTGTACACTTCTCGGGTTTTTCTGTCATTATTAAAATGTATGACAATAGGTCTGTGTTGAATTGTCTCACACCCCACAACATTTTGCTCATCCTGAAAACGTTGTGACTTCATCTTTAGTTGACGTCTCAATGAAATGAAGAGATCACAGCCCGTTGCCTCATGTCCCCAAAATATTTTTACCTCCTCCCGCCTCACTACTCTGACAGTATGAGATGATGAAATGAGCCCCTACTTCCATTAACACTGTGCCACGTGATCATTTTTTTTTTTTGGCGCACGTCACTCGATGAAATGCTTTTTACACATGTAAGTCACATCACAGACGCATTGCGTTCGCATTGGAAGTCGCGTTTGTTGTTGTAATGTGACTACGTAAAAAGTTATCATTTTAGATTTACATTTTTATCATTTTATTTGCGGACACTATTTTGCAGTTCATGGTTCCTGACAGTTTCTCTGAAAAGTCTACTCAGTCACCCAAGTACTTATTACTGGTGTTTCACAATTACAAATAATCTCAGGTTAACATAGCAATTAGCATAGCTTCTTGGTTTTCTGTTAATTACTACTCATCATGATAACGATATTTTTCAGAAATGGATCATTGGACTTAAGAGAGTCCACATCGAGTTTAGCAGCCAGCTGAAGCTCATTGCTAGCTATCTGTAACATAAGTCCTACCAAGCATGCCTTAACCGCCTACGTCCCTTAACATAAACGTGCGTGCATATGTGCTGCCCAGGAGGACAACTTCAAATGCTCCGAGGCGTATCAGTACCTACACAGTAATGAAGCTGGTCCTGTTTTGTTAAAAGAGCTTGGACATATACGTCTTATTTAGCTTCAAGCAGATGTAGCAAGGAGCCAACCAAATGTACAACTCCCCACTCTGAGGTAACCACATGATCAGGATGCTTCATGGAAACCTTCATGTAACACAATGTCATGAAACTGTAATCAACCTTTAGCAAATTTTATGCAAGCATCTCTCCGTATGGCAACTCCAACCGCTGCAAATAGAACAATCGCCCTGATATTTTGGATTTCATGAGCATAACATCTTCCTCTCCATAGGCGATCACGACAGTTTAATGACAAAACTGCTTTGTCCCAAATAATGGGACGAATCTTCTAATAATTTCAGAGGGTGACTAATACGAAAGTGTCGTGTCTCCTACACGCGTAAAAACAATCTGTTCTCGTGGCACTTGGCAAATCTTATCGGGTGGCTTGCGCTCTGCAAGCACATTAGAACAAGGTTCAATGCGCGTGTTGCGGCGCCATGCTCTTTGTCCCCAAAGTGAAAAGGAGCACAGATACAAAGTGGAAGTGGGGGTCTTTTCAAAAAAAGACTCTTGGATCAGTTTTTTTCTGTGATTGGCGCTGGAAACTAGCCTTTCTCACGGAAAATTCTCTCGTCATCGTCCAGCCAGTTAAAAATATTTCTCTTGTAGTCACAGATTCAACTTTTTCTGCTTCAAGTTCCCAAGCTGTGCAGGACATTTTTCATTGCAATGGGGGCTTATGAACGCTTAGAAAAGTTGGTGAGAAAATTAAACCGCACCGTGAGACGTAATCCGCTGTAACAAATAGCAAATTTCTTACCGGTAGTAACTGACGTGATCGTTTCCCCATGAGAGCCCTCAGGAAAAAGGCGGATAGAAAACGGACGGACGCGTTTGCCCTTCTCCTGACTTGGCACTCCATAAAAAGTAAGAAATGGCAGGTGCTGCGCCACCTTTGCGCTTCCCCCAATTACGTTAGCGCTGTGTAATCCAAGCCGACCTCACCCCTGTCTTCCCACTCAATCTTTCTGACCCTTCCATAGTACTATCGCTACCTTTCTTTTTCTCATCCCCTGAAGCCAATGTTCCACCCGCCAGGTCTGGCCAATTTCAGCAGCAGCAAGCAGCAACCCGGAGTTGCTGCCGCCAGGCGCATTATATCCTTTGGAGTGGAAGCCATTCGACTGACCGGACATTCCCACCATCACTTGAAGGATTCCGATTGCCAACTGCGGCCAGGCTTCAGCGTTCACATGTCCTGTTGGCATTCTTGTGGAAGCACAAACACGTCGAGTAGTGACTGCAAATGGAAATTGGAACATCGAAATGCACTGCTAGCCTTTGGAACCCCGAAATGGCTTGACATGGTGTACTAGTGTGAAGTTTGGGGCTCAAATCTCCACATTCCAAAACATGCATGTTATGTAAAGCCGAACGATTTTGAAAAATAATCACATAGATTTCTTTTCCCTCAATATTGCAATATTTTTCAAGGTCATCTTCCCACATATATTTTTTTAACAATTACTGTCGATAAACAATATCGGATTTATCATCCATTAATGTTTTGGAGTTATAGGTTAGGCATTGGTTCTTAATTATTTTTTGTTAAGCGCCCCTTGGAAGAAGAAAATATGGGGTCACACGTACCTCCCCTGGCATCACTTTCTACTTTGTGTTCCCATTAAAATAAACTATCTAGAGCGTGTGCTCGATAATGATTTTGTTGTGACTGCCCGAGTTTTTGCCATTTTTTGGCTAGTATTTGCCACGATCAGATGTGGTGCAAAAATTCAACACGCTTTACTCGCCATGGCACTAATCTTTGCTAATCTGCGTCTTTATCGCACAAGAAGTAAAAGCACCCGAGATTATTAAGCGGTTTGATCACATGACAAGTGAAGCTTAGCTTTTAAATCCAAATTCCGTCACAGAATGACAAGGTTTAATGGAAATAACAAATCAACTATTTGCAGTCTGTCATTATAGGGCGGACAACACATATATCGCAGTATAGCAATCATCCATGCATCTTGTATCCAAGCCGCTTATAGTCACAAAGGTTGCAGGTGTGCTGGTGCCACATAATGTCATTTTTTTTATTCCAGTACAAACGTCTCTCGTGCATAAATACTTCTATTCAAAGATGGCACAAAACTACTGAACAGCCTTCCAACTTTAAAGGTGGAGTCAAATCAAACATATTATTGACAATAACGTTTTATTTGTCCCCATGAGTCTCAACCCGCCATTCCGATTGATTTTGTGTGTGTGGATCAATTTAGTATCAAAACCCACATCTCAGGGAGCGGACATTTTGCCACTTACTGTTGACTGAAAATGACATCACAGTGCCTACGGGCTCAGGTAACGACCAATCATTGTTCAAACAGAAAACAGGTGAGCTGTGATTGTTTATTACCTGAGCACTTAGGTGTGTCTAGACGTGTTGTCTGTTGTCTACTGGTAAATGATGAAATTGCATCTTAAAACTAGAGTCGAGGAAATAAGTTTATAATTCCTCACGACCCCCAAAATGTTATCCATCTATGGGTTACTTCGTACATAAGAAGGCTCACTTGTTACATTTTGTAGGGGTGGGAGAAAAAGTTAATTCTTAGATGCAGGAGTAAAATATTTTCAATGGATTGAACCTATTAATCTATCATTAAATACCATAAAGCACTGACACTGGATAATTGAGCCATGTACTGTAAATTGCTAAATGCGCAATCGGCTGTGTTCCTCAGGCACTTTGTCAAATCCTGAGACCTGGACTTGGATTTACTTGAGTATCCAGAGCTAAAATCCACCATAATGCCAAAATGGAGTAAAGCAAAAAATATTTGTGTGTGTGGGGGAAGCCACGTTTTCCTGAGCTAGTTGACTCTGCAAACTGTGACGTGATGGAATATAGCCAATCAAAGACTGACAAATGTGCAAGCACTGGTAAATAAGACAAATTAATATCCTACCTGCCGTATTTTCTGAATCGCTGATCCAAAATTTCAAGGACATATCAAAAATGCACATCTAGACCCTCAGTCTCAATGGTGTTGCTTTTGTGTATCTTTATTGTACTGTAGATTAAATCAAGAAGGGATTTATTTGCCTTTATTTGTCATTGTCGTTCTCAGATTAGCGAGGGTGCTGCAAGGAAGGCGTTGTTAAAGTGTTGACCCTCCAAGTTAATCCCGACACTCGCATCCTGCCAGCGGCGTGGGCAGACCGAGACTCACCCATTCAACATGCTAAAAGCCTCAGTGGGCTTTCTTGTCCATGCCTCCGTTGTGGGCCAACAAGCCAATCAGGAAGCAGCAGCTGGAACTGGAGAAGTTGAAGGGAAAGCAGAGAGACTCGTGTCAAAATGGAAGGTGACGAGGCAAAGCGAGGCATTAAAATTCATACTGAGTCGAAGTGGCAGCCTGAATACTGATAAGGGCAGGGGTCCACTCCTGCAGTCACATACAGTAACAGTGACATAAATGTTCCTTTTTAAAAATGCATCCTAGCCCAGAATAATAAATTATGAGGGAGAGTGGGAGAGAAAAACACAAAGATCCTCTTATACAAGGATGCTATGTCTCGGATGTGCTTCTGCCATTGCTACCACAGCAGCTCGGAAGCAGTAAGGAAATGGGGAAAAAAAGTCAATTTATGACTGTGCGTGTGTGCGTGTGTGTGTGTGTGTGTGTGTGGGCAGATGTGGGCATGTAACCATGTGCTGTTGCTATTTTATTCCTCCCCACCTTCCGCTGTTTTTGCCTGTCAAAGCGTGTAATTCACTTGATGCAAGCTAAATTCCCCCCACAGACCCGAACAATCTTTAGTCCTTCATATCTTGTTGCAAAGATCCAACATTAAGAGGGGATGAGTTATAACTTTGCCAACATGTAATCTGCAATTATATCGACAGTATATAGTGCTTTGGAAAACGCTACAGTTTTGAAAAAATATCACTGAGTTTCTGCTTCTATTGACTGCTTTTTATTAAAACGTCACCGGACGCACACACACGAGCAAGTTTAATTTGAACGCATTCAGTGCCATGGATGTTTATATCCGTTAACTGGAATCCACCCATTCACTGCCGACGACAAATATATTGTATTTGTGAAATATGTTTTTGGCTGTGTTGTAGAAGTTCATTTTCTACATGAACTAGTTCAAAGTTCAGTTCACATTTTTTTAATGAACTTGCTCAGTTCATACATCATCAAAACTAAATACATTTTTCTAAACATGAAAATGAATATGCAACAGTTTTTAATCCGAGCACACTTTTGCCTTTCTATGAAAATAGGGCCTATGGTTTATTGATCAGATTTTGTCCTCATTTGAGTCATGGGTGAGCTGGAGCATATTCCAGCGCGCAACCGGATTACAACCCATCGCAGCGCAATTATAGACACACAACCATTCACACTCACATTCACACCTAAAGACAAGTTTTAGTCTTGTTGCAGTTATGCATGTTTTTGGAATTTGGGAGGAAGCCTAATGCAAGCACAGGAAGCAGGACGGCCAGATCTGAGATTCAAACTCAGAATCTCAGAAATGTGAAACGTGAGGCACCCGTGCGAACCACGAATGTACCGTCCTGCTATTTTCAAAACATTTTTTATCATAACATACTCATGATCTGCCACTACGATTAACATCCTCCCAAAAAAGCTCTTTGCTGTGTCGTCAGGCCGTCGCATGGATCAGTCTGGGTACATGTTAATACATTTCCAATCCCGATTTGACTGGAATTTAGATTAAAGTGACCTTAATCCTTCACCTCGCTCCACCGGCAGCGGGCAAGACAAGCGAGCCAGAAGAGCCCTATAGCCTCTCCGTTGGTAGACTGTGTTGTCGTACTCCTGTGAACAGAATTGGCAGCTGAAATTGGCGACACACCATAGGAATAATGACAAGAGAATGCAACTTTATTTCTTTCCAACCTGTTTGTTCTTGTTCAAATCTTAAAATATGGCCGTATCAAATATTATGAGATGTGTGAAGATAATGAATTAGCTCAGTTTTGATAATAATTTCTATAATGATAAATTATTATAAGAAGGACATCTCCATAAACATTTGATTAGTGGAATGTGAATATTTGCATAGTAAAAAAAATATATAAAGGAAAGTGCTACCCGGTCATTGAAAAAATTAAGGCTGCACAATATATTGCAATTAAATTGTCGTCCGGATAATGGGACAGGCAAATATCAAATTTTTTATATGCACTGTAATAATACAAATACAAATAATATAATATTATTTATTATTATTATTTTATAATATTTGGCTTTTTGTTTCAATTGTTTTAGTATATTTTGTTAACAATTACGTGCATTTATTATTCCGGCATTTATAGGTAAAATGTATATAGGGTATCTAGGCTATTTTTTTATATTTACTTTATTTTCTCATTTTAAATGATATATTTGATTAGTCGAAGTGATAATTAAAAAAAAATAAAATGACAACACGTATTTACATTTAGATATTTAATGTACCATTGTATCATTAGCATACCGTTTGTTGTGTACAATTGCATTGCATCATAGTGATTTGCATTTCTAATATTTTACCACTCCATAAGATGTATTAAAGTTTTACGCCCTCCAACTACTCCAATAATAACGCTTATTGTTAGTCTTTCAGTCTCTTCATGAGCGCACTGCGCCGGTCGATAGCGCAAATTCAAATACTTCTGGACAAGTGCTCCCTTATGGCTCTGTCCAAAGAACAGGAGAACTGTGAACTGGGCTTGTGAGCCGCAAAATGTGCAAACACAGTACTTGTGAAGGAAGCGCTTGTGGACTAACAATCACTCTGTTATTCCACCAGTCTGCTTATGTAGATTTATTATCTGACTTGGCCTAATATTTGAACTCTACTAACCCTGCTTATTTCTAAGATACACCCTGTGATATATCTTTGGTACATGTACAGAGTGACAAATAGAGTAATGGACAAGTTGTAAGAGTCAGCATGTTTGGGAGGTGAACCCTAAATTGAGTAAATGGCGTGTCCGGGACACTGTGATCTGCTTTGGATGCTTGCCCAGAAGATCGTAAACACACTCACAACAACAATGACAATCAACAAAGGCACCTTCGCACAAGAGTAACCTACGTTTGAGAAGGCATGATGTGTGCAGTGCAGTTCATTTCGGCTTACTACTGTAGTTTGTTGAATGGGGTACACACAGCGATTTTTAATATCCTAATGTAATTGATTTTTTTTCAAACGTGAGTGATCCAGCTATTGACGACGAAATGTTCAATTCTCAACCTTTGTGGCGATTTCCAAGTGTCCTTGAAGAAGACACTGAACTCTGACAGTGGCCCCAAACATGCTTAGGGCTATCAGAAAGTCTTGCCATCTTCCCCAACATTTAGACAGCCCTGCTGAGGGTGAGCGCTCATTTGTCCTTAAGAGGTTCCCGTGCGCAGTGAGCCTCAAAGCTGTGGATTTGGACCATCGATAGCGAGAGGCTTTGACAGCGTGAGCTGCTGTTGGACGCCTCCCATCAGATCGCAGCACAATAAGCCGCTCAGGGGGAGGCGAGTTCTTCTTGAACTGTGTCATGTTTCCTGAAACGGGCCGTCCATCATTTGTGCAATGATGGAGTTTAATTGTGTGGGAGCAGGAAGAAATGAACTGTAAAGAAACACGTTCTTTGGGGGCATCCGACCTTCACATGCGCTCAGCATTGTGTGCATCAGATCATTTGTTTGTCCCTTTCAACAGATCACAAGCTCTCTTGTTCAGTCTTGGCTTTGATCTTTAAAGAAATGCTAATAGCTAAAAACAACAAAGCAAAGGTTGCTTATCATGGCAAATTTTGATCAATTATTTGCATAAAAATATGTTGGCTTTTATCCCTCATTAATGACTATGGCCAGAAGCGATGTCTTACTTTACTGAATTGCCTACTTCCTTAATCCAGAAATGTCAATCTACTGTCAAGAGGAAGTTGTTGCACATCATCACACTGTTGACAACACCAGTTAACAGTTCACATTAGCGCTGCTGTGTTCATATGGTACAATCTAAGGGATTCTTGAGGGAATAATGATTTGTAATTGCGCATAGATGCCACAAATTAAGCACTTAAAGCAAAGAGGATCAAAAAGTGCCACTAAGACGGCCATAGATTGAAACTCTAAAGTTGAGCAATTTCACATTCATCAAAGAAGTCAGCCATCATTGTGTCCCAATCGCCACTTGTCTCTCTGAGTGTCTTCACGCTCTTTAGTCCTTGTCTGTGAGACTCATTTGTTGGTCTGTGTCTAGCCGTGGCCGGCGTCACGCCACATGGTCGCCGCGGCGCCGCCGCTATAAATAACCTGGTCTCGCGGCACTGAGGGCCGAGAGCCAGAGGGACAGCAATCTGCTGCCTCCCCGAGGAGGTCCTCCCGGGCCGAGGCGCAGCCAAGACGACGCGCACAGAAACGGCCTCCTTGCAGGCCACAAGTCATTTGAGTTGGTCTTTTTCTTTTAGGACTAATGTTGAACCACAGTGGAGAGAAGTCCAAATCAAATGGGGCATCCTAACAATGTCTTCTTTCCTTTCTGACCTTTTCTTCCGCGTTTCTTGATTTTTCTTACTTTTGACTCATTTTTTTTTCCTTCCTCCCATATCACTCACTCACTCACTGACTTTCCCTAAATTCAATGACTTCCTTTCAAAAGCCACAAACTCTCTTTTCCTTCTTTCCGTCCTTTCTAACTTACATCCTTCCTCCCTTACCTTACCTACGCAGTCATTAATTTCCTTCCTTCCCACTTTATTCTTTTTTGCACTTGCCCTTCTTTCCTTCATTTCTTCCTTTCAGACAGTCATTGCTTTTTTCCCACGTGACCATCCTTCCTCCTCTCTTTCTTTGCTTCTTCCCTTCCCGTATTCCTTCCCTCTTTGTGTTCTTCTTTGCTTCCATTATTATTTCCTTCCTTCCCATTTCCCTTGTTTTGCTTCTATTCCCTCTCCTCCCTTCTCTCCGTTCATTTCTTTATTACTTTTTCCGCAAGCCCATCTTTTTTCCCTTCCTGCCTTCCTTGTTTCCTTGCTTCCTTTTTAATTCCATTATTTATTCTGCCCTCACCTTATTTCCACTGAGTATGAGTATCTGATATTTTGGCTAATAAACCAAGGTTCACATTTTGACATTTTTGGTGACAAATTCAACACTGCCTACGTCATTAGTAATTATACAAATGCATCTTGATCAAACTTTGATGATCACTGGTTATACGGAGCAAGTCTGATTATCAAGTCTCATCAGTTGCTTTTGTACAAACTTTGTAATTGTAAAAATGACTTACCTGTTTAATAGTATCTCCCTTCGAGAGGCTAATTGTGGTGCTGCAGTTTGGGGCTATTCATTGAATGCACTGTGTAACACTGAGCATATTGCCAATGCACACTTCATTAGCTGCGCTCATTTTCCCTGTAAGGTCCAACTGTGGCCACTTTGGCATCCCCACGTATATCCCGATAGGTATCCTTACAACGTCACTCGTCTGCCGTGTGTGTTTGACTTCCTGTTTCTTTCTCCCTTTGCAGGTGACAATAACCCCAAGGAGAGCAGCCCCTTCATCAACAGCAGCGATGCTGCAGCGGAGAAGAGCCAGCAGTACGATGGCAAGAACATGGCCCTGTTTGAGGTACCTGCACAAAGCCCCACTGTTATTTTGAGTAGCGGCCCTGGCTGACCGACGATCGATGTCGGCAACAACGGCGCGAAGGCCGCGCGGGAGCGGCAGGTTAATGCAAGCTAATCTCACACGGGTGCAGGGATCAACGTGAAAAGGAGGCAATTTGTTGCAAACCTCTGCGCAAATACACTGAGATGGTCCCAGCCATGTGACATTTGAGCGTAGACGAAAGGCAGCGTTCAATACAGATGCCGTCTATTCAGGGTGTGAGGAAAAATGTGCTTTGAGAATATTATTACTCTTATATGGAAAACCCCTACTATTTCCGGGCTGGCTGGACCGAGCCCTGTCACAAATAGTGCAAAAGTGCTTGATGATCCCAAAACACTTCACACTCATTTTCCTGCCAGTAACTCAAATTAACACAAACAATATTTGGAATGGTGCAGTCACATTTGAACATTTTTGAGCGCTATAATGATAAAGTAAATGTGGCCAATGTGTGGGGCAATATATTCATCTAAGACATTGACTATGTTTGTCAATTTGTGTCATGTGAAATACAAATATCCATTAAATAAATGCACACTTTAAACTCAAGGCTGCGTTTATGGATGTTGTGTTGTTTTGTCGTGTACAGGAAGAAATGGACACCAGTCCTATGGTGTCGTCTCTGCTCAGCAGCCTGGCCAACTACTCCAACCTGCCGCAAGGGAGCAAGGAGCACGAGGAGGCAGAGAACAATGAGGCTGAGTCGTCCCGCAAGAAACCCGTCAAGGTATTGTAAGAATACAGCGCACATGCGCGCCACTTAAGTAGGCTTGAATGTGGAAGCGCAAGCAGCAGACCTCTGCCAAGGCCAATTCTACACGTGCGTATTTCGTCCATAAGAGTTTTTACATAATCTATTTTACTAGCTACAAACACTATTTGACTTGGTACTGCAACTAACAAGCCAGCAAACTACCAAACAACGGAAACTTCAACAAACTTTAACAAGCGAACTACCTACCAAACAAATGAGCTAGAAATAAGTTATAAAAAAATGCCAACAAGCTAACTAACTAAAAATCTAAAAGCAAACAAGCTAACTACCTACCTATTGTGCCTAAAACAGTTAATAGAGATGCTAACTAAGTAACCGCTCCCTAGGTACCTTCCTAAAACCAAGCTAACAAAGCTGAATACTAAACACCAATGCTGACTGAAATACAAACTGGCTAACAAACAAAACAAGTACAAAAATATTGATTTAACTCGTTTTTCCTGATGTTCAAATCAACCCGATCTAATTAGAATGGGTGCATTTGATGAGTATTTACATATATTTAATATATATACATATATGCATTTACATACATTTATGCACATACTTGCTTTCGATAAGCCATCAGTAATGATTTAGAGGTGTTTGAATTATCCATTGTCCATCATCTGAGAAGCTTATCTTTACGAGGGTTGCGGGCATGCTGGATCCTATCCCAGCCGTCTTTTGACAGTAGGCGGGGTACACCCTGAACCGGTTGCCGGCCAATCGCAGGGCACACAAAGACAAACAACCATTCACACTCACACTCACAACTCTGGACAATTTAGAGCATCCAATCAACCTGCCATGCATGAATTTGGAATGTGGGAGGAAACGAGTACCCGGAGAAAACCCACCGGATAACATGCAAACTCTGTGTTTGAATGATGGAAATGTAAATTCCACAGTCAGTATTTACATTAACTCATTCCCTACCAGCCGAGTAAAAAAAAAAAAAAAAAAAAAAAGGATCTTTGACGTCTTTAGCCGTCAATGGCAGTGAATGAGTTAATGACCTTACAAAGTCATTGGGAACTTATCGGTTTTGTAGGTCTTTAGTATTCCGCATGGCCATATTTTCCACATTTTTTTTTCTGTTGTGCACGAAAATGAATCTGGAATCACTTCGAGATGAGTAGTCGCTTCAGTAGCTGCAGTTTGTGTCAAGTGTCCACCCAAGGGGCAATTTAAAGGTTTTGATTGCTCTTATGCTCGTAACTGCCGCTGTGTTTCTCATCTAATTGTGTTTACGCTTAATTGTAATTGGTACGGAGAGATGTCAAAGCTGCTCAGCTATAGACTGCTGCATCTGAAGAGCGCTCCGGCCGTGCCTACGCATTTTGGTGGGAAATAAGTGATGGCTTCCAGTATAAAAATACATTGGACAAGCAAGTAGAATACCCAATCAAAGCTGAACAGAAAAGGAAGCATTTTTTGTGTTATGGATTGATAGATGTGTCCCTACTCCATATTTCTTTGTTCAACAAACTTCTATGCGAGCTTATATTTAATGGTACTTGTAAGTAGAGATGAAACAGTCTAAGTATTTTGCATCATGAGGATCACTTACATTAATTATGATTAGTCCGTATTGTGAAAATTAGTGGTAGAATAAATATTTTCAAAAAATTGTAGAACCACTAGCTGAAAAAAAATTACAAAATGTTTTATTTTTGATACAAAAAAAAATTGTGACCTGATGTACTTTTTGACGGTGAAACACGTACACAAAAACTGCCCAATTACAAGAATTATCTTTGGAGACAAAGAACAAGCATATTTTGCCTTGATTTGAAATATTTCATCTTGATTAGTTTTTGCTGTGAATATTTGAAAGAAACTCTGTGGCTTGACCGGGGATAAGAAAAAAAATCTCCACTAGTTTAGAAGCCGTCAATCATTTTCAGTTGGCATTCTAAATCCCCGGTTTGTGTTACCGTGTCGCTTCTTAAATGTCACTCACTAATGAGTCGCCGTCACATTATCCAGCGCAATTTTTGAGTTTGCTTCTCAGGGACTTTGTTCGCCGGATGCATTTTTAGCCACCGTGGCAAAGCGAGATAACAAGGCGCGTAACGAAAGCCTCGGATCATTGATGGCGGAACTTGGTTTGGACTTGCTCAGGGCTTTCTCTGATGTTGACAGCTTGACAGTTTTTCCGCCGCCTTTGACCCGTCATGTCTGCCCAGGTGCTTCACCAGCGCCGCCATGATGTTTTCCTTCCTCGTCACATGTCACTTCTCATGGGCCGCATCACTTTCACTTCAGCGCTATCGTCCTCACCTTGAACCCAACGACGCCTTTAGACTTTCCTGTCTGTTACATCAGCAACTTCCTTTCCTGTAAATCCAAATGAGTCATGTAGATAAGCCAATGTGTTTTTACCCGACGGCTCTGATAAGATTTCTGGTCTTTTTTTATATGTAGCTTGCAATTTACTGCAAATTACTCCAATGCGTATACCACTTATCTGGCCAAAAGTCAGCTGGGAGCGGCTCCACCTCACGTGCGAACCGAATGAGGACAAGCACTGTCAAAACTTCATAGATAGATGGTGCTCTGTATGTGCCCTGTGATTGACAGGCGATCAGTCCAGGTTGTACTTCATATTCATGGTCAATTGGGATAGTCTATGTCTCACTTGAGACCCTAATGTGTATAAGTGGTTTAGAAATGGATAGATGAGGAGAAAAACATGATAATAGTTTAGACCATGAGGAGCTCTAAAATGGAGCCCTGCATAACTCCTTGGACTTAAGGGATTCTCCAGGACAAATATGGGCAAAGTATGGCCCGGGGTACATGTTCAGTCCGCCCGCAGTTTCTGAATGGCCGTGACTGTGACCATGAAGTTTTTTTTTTTTAAAGATGTGCTTTTATGTTATGTGCACACGACTGATGCTAGTATAAGCGGGGCAACAAGCTGAGCTACGACTAGCTGCCAATTTAGCACAATTTCCATTATTTTTGGCAACTTTTCAGACCAATACAGCTACTAATTTTCCACATAAGTAACGAGCAAAAATATTCCATTTATGATTAAACCATTCACAGGTCTGAATGTGATTGTGAATTTTTGGGATTTATGCTGTATGTGCCCTATAATTGACTGGCGACCAGTTTAAGGTGTACCCTACCTCTATTGCCAGAAGTCAGTAGGGATCATGTCAAGCTCGCCCATGACCCTAATAAGGACAGGAGACTTTAAAAAAATGATGGATTTATATTTGTGTGTATGTGTCCTGTGATTGACCAGTGACTGGTCCAAGGTGTATCCTGCGTCTGTCACCAGAAGTCAGCTGGGATAGTCTCCACTTTAACTGTGACTCCGAACAGGATAAGCGCTTTAGATTAATGGATGAACTGCACCTGATTTAATCTAAACCAATGAAATTCACTTCCGTACAAGGCAACAAGAAGACGCCGGTCGACAAATTGAATTGCTGCTTTCAATTCTGCAGCAAGTCAGATGCAAAGCCCCAGGTAGTAAGAATAGCATTCACTCAGACTTGCTTGCGTATAAGCAACACCGTTGAAATTTCACAAGGGATTTACGCAGTATATTTGAGTGAATCACCCATTCAAATTGTCAATTATTGAGTGAAAATCGGGTTGGCAGAACATGGCCCGCAGCCCACATATCGCACCTATGTTCTTTAATCCAGCCCTCCGTTCATTTACCAAGAATCATGTCATGCAATTTGTTTCATTAAGTTAGCTGTTGTTTTCCCCCCAAAAAGGATCATTAGGATTATTGTATGCAATTATCTCCTGAAATAATTAGATAATTCTTGTTATTATTATGTAATACCATAAATTATCTTGCGTGTAGATTTTTTATATTTTATAGCAATAAATAATTGGTTACTAAAAAATTATATATATATATATATATATATATATATATATATATACACATCAATTAATCGAGTAATCAATGAATTTCAGTTTCACAATAGTAAATCGTGAATTTCTGTAGTCCTCCATAAAAGACGACAGATTATATTTGTGTTGAATCAAAATAAAACATTTACTTTGACTTTCGAAAACATTGATCATTATTTTTGTCAATTTTCCGACATGCTTGGACCAAACTACTACCCGAATCATAACGAATCCTAAATTATTTTTGTTTGTGCATTTTCTGCACTGTCACTGTGAATTTGAAATTATCTCCCCTGCCCTCCATAAATACTGTAATCCCTGGTTAAGATGTCGTTTTTAGCTTTTAATAAATTCTTTTTTTTTTAAATAGTGCATAATACAAATTGGAAAAAAAATCCAACCTTTAATTCAAGTGCATTTAATCAGTGGGAAAAAATACATCTCACATGCAATAATTATTTGAAATAAAATCATGTGGGCCAAAACTCTTAGCACCTCTGATGGCAATACTTTGTCCACAAAACAGCACTTAGTCGTGATGGGAGAGCACAGAAAGAGAAATTGTCGACCATTCCTCTTTGCATCACGGCCTAATCCAATTTCTCACATTTCCAGTCTGGCTTTTAACACATCTTAACGAGGAGTACTAAACCGATTATTATGGCTGGGCCTCTGTCCCCTGTCTGTTTGATTTATTTTAATACATACATGAATTATACATAATAAAATGATAAATGAACAATATTTGTTAATATGTATGTATGTACTGTATCGAGAAATTATAGTGGATTAAAAAAAAAGTTTTGCATTCACATTTTAACTTTGTCTCTTTTGACCTCATATTCAAAATTTCCTGGCATCTGCCCATTTTCAGAATGAAAGCTGATGAAGACAAATGTCTGCCGGTTGAAACTGGGAGACCAACTTGTGTTTTTCCTTGGGTCCATAAAGGTGCAGCTCTCCATCCTCTCCCTCCAACCCTGCCAATACATTAATTAGCATGCGTGCTACACTTTTGCAGCTCCGCCAATCAGCGGCGCATTCCACCACCAATCTCTCCATCACCACGAGAGGCTTTTCATTAAGGCAGCCTGTCGCGGTTTATCGCTTTCTCTCTCTCACTCGCCTTTCACAGCCGATCACCTTCCCTCTCCATTTCTCGCTCAGCTCTCCGCTCTCCATCTCCCTCATCATCAGCTACCCTCGGGGAGGGGGGTCGAGCAAGGGGGGTAGAGGGAGATGGCTTTTCTTTGTGTCGCAGTGTGAATGAGGAGATTAGCAGATTGCTTGTCCTGTGATTTGAGGGAGCCGTCTGGAGGTCAGGCAAGTTCTCGTGCAAACTGGCCCGTAATTTGGAGCATACAACATACTTGTATGTTTTCTGACAAGGAATGTACAAAAGCAACCCAAAAACCTCATCCAAATCAATGATAATAGTTGCTGCTTTGGATTAAATTGACTACGTTCAATTCATTTATTTTTACTGACACAAAAAAAATCTACTTTTGTTTTAGAGATGCAGCTGGCATCTCTTTGCAATTGGATGTGCAATCGAAAACACAAACTAGCTAAAACAGATTGAAGTGAAAAAAAAAGTATATAAAGTCCACACGCTGGGCACTGAAATCATCCTCACCTCTGATGGCACACACATTAAATTAATAAAAAAATGTTTACTGTATAATAATAATCATAAAATAATGATTATATATGTACATATACAGTATGTCCATAACATTTTAATTTATTTAAGTGAAGAATAAAAAATTTTTATGTTTATGTAAGGAATATTCTAACGTACAAGATTTTAATCTTACTGTTATATTGCATAATAAAATAAAATTCTATGAAGGTTAAAATTGTTCTTTAATAAAAATATTTGCATCTCATATTTCCCTTTTTATACCTATAATACAAGAATGTCATTCATAAATTGTTATTTGTAATTACATTCGTTTGTTAAGTGTTTAGATTTTGTGTAAAAAAACATTTTTGGGATAACTATATCCAATTTAATAAAAGTAACAAATAATCATAGCATAATATTGTATTTATTTATCATTCAATGGGTATTCATAAATATGATATACATTAATATAATATGATACATATACAATTAAAATATGATTTTAAAGGATTTTTATTTTTTTACTTATATACAGCGGAACCTCTAGTTACAAATTTCATTGGTTCCGTGAGCCGGTTTATAACTTGTAATCTTCATAAATCAAGGTAATATTTCCCATTGAAATGAACGAAAGTACAATTAGTCCGTTCCAGCCCTCAAATGTGGTTATATTTAGCTTTTTTTTTTTACCAATGTGTGCTTAAGAATAAATATAATGCAATATAGAAATAAAGTGAACACACTCCTATAAAGAAACAATAAATTTAAAAAACATGATTGCTATTTATTGCTTATTAACTTTTCCAGAGGAAGGGAAAACGGGGATACAGCTTCTCCATTAAAAAAAACAATTCTTTTTCCAAACTGACATGGAGAAAATCTGTTACGTGTTTCTCTAATGTCTGTTTGCAGTATTTTCTAATTCATTGATTGATTTTGATTCACCTAAAAATAGAAATAAAAAATAATTAAGTTCGATGTTGCGTTGTCATTAATATAGATTAAATTGCTATAAATTCCTTTTGATAATTTTTTTCACTATATCACCGAGTGTGTTCTCATTTGTCTAACAAAAATTTCAACTCCAACACATAAGTAGCCCAGTTACAAAATGTGAAAGGAAGAGCGCAGATCATTCTGCTACTGTATGACAAGCGCTTCCAATAACATTCACTTTCACAGTTTCCCTTTTCTTAAGGGCCATTCTGATTGTTTAGCGCTTTCGATGTCTTTGGAAAAAGTTTGCGTCTGTCAACAAGGGACTAGCTTCCGCAGTCATTCAACATGACCACTTCTGGCGTGAATGAATTGTATGTAGGAAACGAAAACATGTGAGGACGGAAAGCACTGACATTAAACGTTTGTTCTCTCAATCAAAAAGACGCTATATTTGAATAAATACCATACACGCTGTAAATAGATTTTCCATCCATCCATCCATTTGATGTACCTACTTCTGCAGTGTACACCCTTAACTGGTTGCCAGCCAATCACAGGGCACACAAAGATGAACAACCAAAGAATTGTGCATAACCATACTGTTCATATATTGAAAATTGTACAGATATAGAGGTAAATTTCCTCCCAAAAAATGTCAAAATTAACATCACATAATGTATGTAATTGTCGACTGTACAGCTGTACCTAATGATGTGTCCAATGAGTGTATGTTAGCAGCATCTAAATCCGCTCCTACATAGTCATAACGCCCAAAGTTATGACAGCCTTAAAATATTATATTAGCTCCATAATGTCCAATTGTTGAAATAATCTTCGAGCTCAGCGCTCGGACGTCTTTCCATAAGCCTTCCGCCCCGTCTTTTTACAGCCTCCATGTTCTTCTACATTAACGCCGTTTCCCATCACTGTGTTTTATTGTCGTGAACTAATCCCCCCACCCCTGCACACACACGCACACGCACGCACACACACACACTCTCCTGCTCATTAGTCCAGTGCGTCGTATCAGTATTCCCATCAGCAGCATTTCATGTGCATCTATCTTGAGTCACTTCCTGTTATGCGCGACGTCTTGCGGGCTTGGCTGTTAAATTCACATTTCACAGTGCTCTTATTGTGCCCTCAACAGCCGCATGGGATTATTCTTTCATACATGGTGGGCCTTGAGTAAAATACCTGTTATCAGCCGAGTGGGCGATTGTCCAGAAAAGCGCTATCGGATTCATTATTATCATTATTATTGTCATTATTATTAGAATTATTATCATACTTTTTTACAATGGTACTGACATGACGTGCATATTTATGGTTTTCGAGTCACAAATTCACCTATTTGATTTTTTTAACCTGTACCAAGCTGTTTGAAAAACTCACCTATATAGAGGTTTTGTGCACCAAAGTACTGTCCAAATAGGAATTGGTGTCAAAGACGCACAGTATGTTGACGTGTATGTCGTGGAGGAGCTACGATATTTCGAGGTTACGAACAGCGTGAATTAACTAAATTGCATAACGGCGTAAGAATATGGCACAAGAAGGACCGCTCAGTTACTGCTGCACTCAGTATTTTTCATTTGATTGTTTAATTTATGGCCCAGAAGTGTTTTCACACACAATCCATTCATCATTTAGTCTACCATGTGACAAACGGTGTTCCCGGGCATGAAGTAGTTCCCTATTTAAGAACCG
This sequence comes from Idiotropiscis lumnitzeri, assembly GCF_059441095.1. Classification (NCBI taxonomy): domain Eukaryota; kingdom Metazoa; phylum Chordata; class Actinopteri; order Syngnathiformes; family Syngnathidae; genus Idiotropiscis; species Idiotropiscis lumnitzeri. Next base: position 17,824,935 of record NC_142401.1, on the reverse strand, counting down.
CACGGGTTATTCTGCATTTTGCCAAGCTCTTATATCACCAAAACTAACAAAAAAAATTGAGAGCATTTCAGTCCTCATGAAACATTCAGCAAGCTGAGCTTTTTAACATGGATTTGAAATCTTTTAAATCATAAATTGTTTATGTGCCCTGCTCCCCATTTTGCAAATCTTCTCCTTTGGCCTACATGTTCACCTTACTCATTGCAGAAATAATATATCGCTCTTGACTCGTGAGCATTTTCTACAGTTTAAGCAATCGAACATAAGTTTCACACTACAGTGTTCCCCCACATATTTGCATTTTGCAAATTCATTTATTTATGAATTATTTTTGATAACCTATGCTCGATTTTTCTGTGAAAAACTAACTAACACTAATTTGAAGTAAGGGGAGGAGCTTCATTTTGCTTGGTCATAGCCTCCTCCTATAGAAATGTAGTGCTTTTGCCGCCATCTTGGTTGGAGAGGCCGACCTCTCCAACTGGGCTCAATTATTTGTGGATTTTCCCTGCTGACGCTGTCCATAATGCACGAGAAATCGGATGGTTTCCGCTGTGACGATTCATTTCTGTTTCAATGTGTACAATGATTGCCCCTGAAAAGGTGAGTTTGGTCGATCACGGGACAGCGCTTTTAATCAGAATTCCATGCAGGACTTGGCCGTTGCCTTTGTCCTGGAAAGCCGGCCAAAAATTATGTGGGCAGGCTCGTACTTTTGAGGTCGGTAGGCCTCTCCTCTCACCAGCTATTTAATAATTCAGCACACCTGAGTAGGAACACATTTGCTCTATCGACTCCTGTTTGTCCAGCCGAGCGTGGCGGCAGTGTTACAAGCTCGCCCTCAGCCTCCTTCCTCGCCTCCCTTCCATTTAATTCCTTCGTCATTTAATTACATCCTCTTCCCTCGCCCAAATTGGAAATTCAACGTGATTGTGCCGCAAAGGTGTTACTTCCCCTATCCATGCGATCCAAGCAGTGGCCTGCGGTAGATTCCAGGAAGGAATAATCCTGTAAGACGTCATTAAGGTGATGGCAATCGTTCCGTCCTGACTCTCTTGAACGTCTCCCCATCCATCGCCCGCGGATAGAAATAGTCGCGCATTTCCTTCCTCCCTTTCTTCGTTACCTCAGTGGTTGACCACAATCTCTCTTTATTAGATCAAGGTTGTCAACAGCGCTTGTTCCTGAGGTTGTGTAGATGTCCACAGGCAAATTGGAAGTAAGACTATTGGCCTGCAATGTGGGACAAAAAAAAATAAAACATTGTGGGACATTTTATGTTTTTGAGAAATAGTAAACCAGATGGAAACAAGAGCGTATTTCACTGTGCTGTGGCACTTCTGTCTGTGATTTGGGGTAAGCGAGTCACACACATACCTCTAAACAGGCCAAATTGGAGACTTTTTCCCTCAAAATCAACAAAGGGCTGATGATCTGACGTCTCATGACCATTTTCGTAATTAACTTGTGGTATTGCGTGTGTTAAGAGTCAATTGTACTCACTGATTTGATCCCAAGCCGTTTTTCAATTTGAAACAAGTTCCATAGTTGCGGTTGCTGATACTCAACACCAAGTTTGGCCGAGCTATAACTTGAACGCGATCGTTAGCCAATTAGGAAGCAGCATTTTCAAAGTCTGTATGCGTATTCAGCGCTTCAGGAAAATTAGCTTTTGTTGGACCGAGAATTGAAGTATGTTTATTGTAGCTCGTTTCCACTCCAAATCTACACCAATCAGTGATTTAATCAGGTGTTCAGACTAGATATTTTACTTTACACCTGCATCTTACCTCAGAAGAAATTCCAGAAAAATTGTATGTTTGCAACTTCATGGCATGTCCTTTTTCTCCCACCAAGGTCCTTAAAGGCAGGCTTCAATGGATTTGATACGGAACAAGTTTTAGGATGAACTACAAGGAATGTTCTTTTTGATGAATGGACAAAAAGTTCCACGTTAAAGCCTTGTTTCCACCCGTGGTTAAGTTCAGTCGACCATAGTTGGGGATCAGGTCAACACTATTCAGGCTTCCATTTTCCACCACTGGATGCATTGGTGGCATGGTGAAAGCTGTGATCATGTTGAACACAACAATTTTCCCAACTTGGCAACATGGGAACTGTATCATACGGGACAAAATGCCCTCCAGCATGTGATTAAAACTGTAAAACACCTGTGGAGTAATCATCTTGAATAACAGTGGCTGGTTGCCACTCGTCATGTTATCCACTGCCTGTTAAAGTCAAGTTTCATTATTTTCTCGCATCATTGTTTTGTGCGAAAGGAACCAACATGGAATGAGGGCAATAAAGCATACCACAAAATCTTCTGGCGTCGGAGGTGGTACTCGAGGCATAACAGAGGCGGGATGTTGACGTTGCCAAAGTTGAAAGCCAGAACCACGAGTTTGAAATTTAACACCCAGCATTCACCTGTGGACACCGAACCGAATCATAGCGCTTAATGCAAATGAGGCTTCCTGCAAATATTTTGAATGTTACTTTATTTCCTTAAAAGTGCAGTTTGGTGAGATTCTAGTGGCGAGAGACAGAGCGTGAGGAAGTGGAATTTAGTGCCGTGGCAAATTTATCAAGGGGTGCGCATCTGGCCCACCTGAGCCAACCATTCTGTGGCCTGACTATGCAACCCCCCCCAACCCTCCCCACCCCATAGCCCCCCTCTGTGGGCAGCTGTTGCCTCGCAGCTCGCTCAGCGGTGCCCTGCTAGCCTACCTGTGGCTGTGCAGCAGCCTGGCCTCCCTGCGCTCACGGTGGCGAGCTCCCACGGGAAATCATCGCGGCTGCTGGCTCCCGGCCCGCTTACCAAACCTATTTGGTGTGTGTGCGTGGCTGGGTGTGTGTGTGTGTGTGTGTGTGAACAGGACTGCAGTCCGCAAATGAAACACCAATTGAAAGAAAATAGAAAAGCCGCACTTTTGATAAGCGTGAGTGCGTGTCCCTCGCTCCCAACAGGCTCACTGATTCAATGCATACACAAGTGTTCTATTTGTTAGCGGCTACTTCACCATATAGTCGAGTCGTTTCAATTATGTACTCATTCGCCAAATGTGTTTGTGGACGTGTAACCAGGTTCCTGTTATCAGACTTTACATTTGATTTCCGCCACATTAACCGTATTTGCATAATCTTTTGCAGCACTGAGGCCTTCTATCAAAAAAGCCTGCTTTTCATGGAACCAGAATGATTATTGTTTGAATGTCAACTCTCCTGTGTGTGCACCTTCATAAATATCGCATTTCTTCATCTTTTAGAGTGCATAAAAAGTCATCCGCACTGATTACTCAGTATTTTGTATCCTATCTAGACATGTTGCCATGTCAAAAATGTACTTTGTTTCCTTTTCCCAAAAGCCTAACAATAGATAGACCTCCTCGCTTGCCAGGGTCACATTTCTTTTCCAAATCTGTTTTAATTTGAATAAAGCATCTAAAAAATAGCACATTCATCCACTTTGATATGTCAGTACAAGATCACATTTACTTCAAACTAAAATGCAAGTCAACCTCCTCTTGAGCTGCGCTGTTCCGCTGTGGCACATCTTTCGTGTAGTGCGACACAAGCCAACATCTGACTGCTGATGTGTGTTAAAAGCCCATACATTAACCCCCACGACAAGGACCCGAGAATGAAAAAATCTGAGAGGTTAATTACAGTGTTACAATGAGTATGAGCAGCTTGGAATGAAATGAAAATGGAGGACGGAGAACATTGATTTGGTGCGAGCAGCTTTGAAAATGTTTTTCATTGAGGTGTTTTGGAAGTGGCATAAACATCAATACACTCACTGCACAATAAAAATACAAGGCTGGAGCTTCCAGCTGACTAAACAACAGACGTAATGTATAATTAATATCACCTGTCACAATAGCTGGAGAAAATAAGTCTTCAACATGCGAATAATAATTATTACAAACATAAAGCCACTTTACTAGAAAATAGTCATTTTCATGACAATAAAGTCAGAATATTCTGGTTAAAAAATACATTACTCAAAAGAAGTGAGAAAGGTTAATTGTGAGAAAATTGTAATCCTATCAAGTCAAATTATTACAAGCATAAAGATAAACTTCTTATTTTTCCCCCCAAAAGTTCAATGTTACAAATAAAGGCAATGATATGCACATTAAATCATATGTTCTGAGAAAAGAATTATTGATTTAGGAAAATAAATGTTTTAAATTCATAAAGCTGCATAGCATGTGGAAAAAAGGTTCTGCAAGAAAAGGTTAATTTTTACACGAAAAAAGTAATATTATAGTCATAAAGTTGTATGTAACGAGAACAATGTCAGAACTTTAACAGTCGTGTGGCCCTATTTTGGTAGACTGGCATCCGCACGCTTCTCGTAAAGACGGGCATTGCGTCCCTCTGGGCGTGACACGCTGCAATTCTCAGTGTGCACCGTTACTGTCAATTTTACCTGTGCAAATTCGAGCAAAATACCAAAAGAAAGAAAACTCCACCCAAATCCACTCTGGGCTTTGCGTTTAATATCGGACCCATAGTATTACGTGCCATGATGTGTAAAGTTATATTATAAAAAAAGAATACCATGAAAATTATTAAGTTGGAACATTATGAATAAAACAAACTTCTTAACGACATGGAAGTTGTCATTTTACTTGTAGAACCTCTCAATATGAGAATAAAGTCAGTCGTTTGAAAAAAAAAGTCAGAATTTAGGAAGAATACATTATGTCTTATATTATTAAAAAATAGTTGTCTGTTCATAATAGGAAGTGGTAATAAAGAATTACGTCCGCATATATTAAGAAATCAATGACATTTGAATAAAGTCAGAATTTTGTGAAGTTAAAATGGTAACATAATCTAATCCAAATTGTCAGGTTTTGTGTGATGGTTAAGGTGGAAGAAGCCCCAAACACAGGGAAGCGAGGCGGGGGTAACTTAGATGGTATTTAATTGAAAATAAAAAGGCAAACAAGTGACTAGGAAAAACAAAAAGATCAAAGTGCAAAATAACAAGGATGACCCTGACTAAGAAAACTGAAAGCAAACAAGGAACCTAATACAAACCAATTAACGAGACAACGAGGAACACCTGGACAAGACACAAAGGGATGGAGGGAGCTGATTTGTTCACACTATCAAGACGACAAGCACAGGTGAACACAATCAGATTTAACAAAAGACACACACCAAATAAGAAAAAACATGAAACTAAATACTAAACCAAAGACAACAAACACAGACCATGACGCAAATTGTACGAGAATTAATTCAAAATCTTGAAGCATGAATCTGCTTTGCTTCTAGGCGAGTATTTGCTGTGTATTTTCTTTCTTGAGTATATTTGACTCTTTTTTTAACCCAATCGGTGGATTGTGTCCCCTGGCAGGCCCCCCAGCTCGGCACGTTGATGGGCGTCTACCTGCCCTGCATCCAGAACATCTTCGGCGTCATCCTCTTCCTCAGGATGACCTGGCTGGTCGGCATCGGTGGAATCATTGGAACCTTTGTCATCGTCTTCATGTGCTGCACCACTGTAAGTACTTCCTTTCTGTCTTTTGCCATCCTAGGGCTAGTCGTATAGTATGTATAGACAACGAATCATTCACATTCATATTCACACCTACAGCCAATCTAAAGTAGGGACGGGCAACTTAAACGCTGGATGGGTCCACAATTTTTCCATCAGTGCTACTGGTGGCCCACATAAAACTATGCACTTCCTAACCAGATGTATGAGGAAAAACGCTATTTCAAATATGGGCAAAATAACTGCAAAATGCCTGCTCTTAATATAAATCATTTTTGATCATGAATTTTTCATTGCTTGTATAAAAAAAAATCCACTATCCTAAGCCAACAATAAAGAGTCTGAAGCAAGCAATAAATAAGCACCTTTTTTCCAGCGCAAATGGCTGTCATGCATAGAAATGACCATTTAAGAAACTGCATCACAAGATATCAATATGAAGTGCAACAACTCATTCTGACATCTCATTTTTTTTCACAAAAATCAACTCACTCAGAATTTTATTAGGGTACGATGTTTGCATATCATATCTTATATCTCTATATGATTTCAAATCCACAAAGATATGTTAGACCTACTCACTTGGTAATATAAGGCAGTAGACCCAATGTAAGTGCAACTGAAACATGTCTGCCATCTAGTGGTGAGTGGTGATATAACAACTTAAAATTATAGTCACACACTGTAATTTCAGAGTTCTGCACCTGTGAATTCACATATTCAGTACTTTTTGATATTTTGGATTCAGATATAATTCAGGTGCCCATCCCTGAATTAGAGTCTTCAAATAATGTCAAATATGCGTTTTTGGAATATGTGAGGAAAGTGGAGAAAACCCACACAAACAATCGTAAGGTTCAAACCTGAGACCTGAGACCACTTGACCGTGCGTCATACTTGCTAACCACAAAGCCACCGCGCCACCCTTGTTAAAACATGTCAACCGAATTCAAAATTGTTCCTTCTTCAGGGTTGCTAGCGTGTCTTCTTCGCTTTCACTGAGCATTTTGTCAGAACTGTATGTTGATGTGTGTGTAAATGTGTGTCGTTATGTTTGTGTGTGAGCAGCCTAGATTCTCCTCCAGCACCGGGTGTATTTATAGAACAACCCCCTCAAATCCCAACCATGGCAAACCAGCCTACACACACACACACACACACACACACACACACACACACACGCACACGTGTGCGCAAAGCATCAATACGTTTTTTTTCCCCATCGTGACACTCTTCTCCCTACTTTTCTATTTGTACTTGGGCACGTTTTGCGTGCCACTCGTATTTGCTTCCCATCCATCCCAGTTTATATTGATCTTGTAAGCGTGTTGAAAACAGTGTGCACAGAGAGGAAAAACAAGCTCGGAGCTGGCTCGCACTGACAGCAACACAAACACGCTCAAATTTCCTCTCCATCTCTCATTCTCCCTTTCTCTTGCCCCCTCTCACACACGCACACACTCGGAGAGAGGCGTGTTTCTTATCAGTCACACTGCTGAGATCATTGCAGAGGCCCCAGGGTGATAAGCCTGAGCATGAACGGTGTGCGAGGACCCCCCCCCGCCACCTCTCTCTCCTCCCGTGCTCCTTACATAACACATCACCACCCAGCCCTCGGGGGGCTGCCAGCTACGCGCCGTTGTAGTGTGCGTGTGTGCTCTTATGCATGTGTACACACACCGCGAACCGCCCCACCTCCACCCCCCAACCAAACGTGAAATCCACAGGACATGAACAGCCGAAGCGTGCGGCTTACCTTTGCATCGTTGAGAGCTGAGCCGCACCTTTGATTGACAGGAGGCATGATGGGAAATTATAGATCAAGATTTTTTTTTCAATTTTTTTCATAACAACGCTTTTGTCACGATAGGTATAATATTATAACATTAAAATCACACTTTTTTTCATCGGGTATGTATTTATTTTGACTACATATTGGTGGATGTTTTCTTCTTTTGATATTCACCTAATCTTATGACTTCTTCACCGTAATATTAGATTGGATTTTCTTAATACTTTGCCTATTTTTCCCTTGTTGTATATTTTACATTTTTTTCTATCTTTTGACTCCCTTCATTCTGTTGTGTTTTGCATCGCTGATGCTGGACATTTAACAAACTTTGTTATGATATGATAGATGTGAAAGTAGCTATGAACTCACACACACACACACACACGCACACACTTATGCTCTATTCTTGCATAGTTCTATCCCAGATAATGAAAGTCGGCTTGGACACAATGAGGTTTTATATCCTAGATGGAAGGCCGTCTGTTGTGTGGTGGTCGTCATTACTTCCAGGTCTTGAATCCAAATGCGGTGGAGGTGCTGGTGAAGGAGGGTTTGGGAGATGGCGTTGGGGTGGCTGACTCATTTATATGCTGCGGTTGCTTCATCTTTTTCCCCTTTTACTCTCATCTCTTACGCTTCCTCAATTTTCTGGAAGCCTTTTTTTCATTCTGCGCTCTCATTATTTCCTCCCTCGCTTTTGATTCCCTGAGCCATCCCTCACCCAACACCCCCCAGTGCACCACTGAGTCTCCGTGCCACACGTGTCTTCACTATCTCACTTTCCTGCACCTGAGAGTCCATTTTGCCCTCCGCCAGGATGTCAGCTCCCTAGCGAGTGGGCTCCTGCTGAAGTTGCGGCGGACGACGGAAGAAATCATCTGACAACGGGGGCGTAGTGAAGCGTGCTAATGAAGCGGGGTTGTCGTGCTGCGGGACACTCTTCTGTCACAAGCAATCTCCTCTCCGCTCCCAAGGTCCACCAAAGGCCAAATAGGAGCGTTAGGTCACGATGCAAGCAGACCTAAAGTGTCCTTTGCGCTCAGTGCCGACGAGCTCATGAAACTTTTCATTTCATGCGTTTTGGAGCAGCGTTTACCAATGAGACGGTTAAAACAAACAAATCGCCAGAAAACGACGGGAGCAAGGGTCCAGAAGGATCTGGACAATGAGCGTTTTCGTGATTTTGTATAAAGCGGGTTACACACTAACCCATCTCACACTTTTTTATATTCCATTACAATCCCAACTTTATTTGTGTGCAGTTGTTGTAATATTTCATCCTACCCACAAAATTTCCTCCTGATATGCAAATTAATTCTCCTAAAATTTTAAATGATTAAAATAACAAAATAATGACCCAAGTTAGTTTTTATTTGATTTTTTTCAGAGAACCCCCAAAACCCATATAATATCCGACTACTGTATGTATTTATTAAAAATGTCATTTTAGAGTTAGAACTCATCTGTTTGATTAAGGATGTAGCCGATTTGAGCAGCGGTGACCAACATCAGTAAGTGCAAAAAAAAATATTTTTTGATTAAAAACGTTCAAATATGTCGATTAACGATAAACTTCTTAATTCAGATTTACTTACATTATGATCCTAATATTTTTAATGTATTCCTCCAAAATTGAGATTTTTTTTTTCTCTTTCACAAATATGATGTATTTTTCCTCTTAAAATGTAGACTTCTTTCTTGTACATTGTTTTGTATACTTGCAAATTCCAAACTTTATTTTTGAACAATTCTGTACTCCCCCCAATTTTGACTTCTGCCTCATATCGTTAGCATAATTGCCCAAGTCGCGTTGTTTAACTCGCTGTTTCCAAATCAATAAACAATGCCAATGTGCTTACTAGAATTTTTTTAAACTCTTATTTGGCTATTTTTTTTATTCTTGTAATATCTGAAATAGATTTTTCAACATTTTGACATTATTGTCACAATATTTTGACTTAATTCTCACATCATTTCATTTTTTTCCCTCACAAGATGCTTTTTTTCCCTGGAAAATGTTGACTTTCTTTTTATTTTGTTCTAATTTCCAGACTTTACAATCATATTTTGACATTGCTTCCTAATATTTTGACTTTCGTGGCATACAATATTGCTTACTCTTAATATACAACTTTAGTCACTGCAATTGTTGACTTTTTGTCATGTACTTCCTTTATTCTTTTATTTACAGTGTATCCATTTTTTTTCTCATAATAGACTTCGCTATCAACGTAGTATTTGCAAATGTCATATTTTTGTCAATAACACATTGAATAATTTTTGACAATACTCCTATTTAAAAATCCAAACTTTCGTCTTGTATTATACAACTTTATACTCACAATATTGCAACGAGCAAAATTCCAACTTTTTGATTGCTCAATTACATTAATCTTGTTTTTCATTGCGAGATTATTTCCTGGAAAATAGTTCCATCTTTATTTTCACTTTTTTTAAAGCAATATTTACTTCAGTATTGTAATATTTGGATTTGCCAGGAAAAATCGTGACTTTTTCCTCAAAATACACAGCTTTATACTTTTGAACCATTTAGCAGTGAGGCGTTACAACGTTCATTGTATTTTCCTTCAGGCTAACAAGCGTTGGCTTCACGTGTACATCATTTACCCCTCTAATGTACTTTTACGGCAGTTTGACTGCAGGTCAGGTCGGATGCTGACCCGATAGGACAGAGCGGTCCACTGAGTCGAAGACATCTGCTGATTGACGAAATTTAATAATGTCCCTGACAGCCAGAGGACGGCGTGAAGAAATGTAGGACGCTGGTAAAAGTAAAAGTCAAGCCACCAAATGGGATTTGACTGAAAGTCACAATAAAATGACAGAGCTGAAAATGAGACGAAGGAGTGGAGACATCCTGGTGGTTGGTGTCACCTTGTCTGAACACCCCGACACAATTTTGTTGATGGAGGCTGCGACAGAGGAAATGTTCCATTTTGAAGCGCCACCTTCAACACTCAGACAGAATTGGTGCACCCCCCCCCCCATTCTTGTGTTGCGATTCAACGATTGCGTATGCGACGGGACTACCTCTGCGCGCCATCAGATAAAACACTTAAACAATTACGGCCTTATCTGCTGTGGTGGGAGAAGAGCTTGTGGCCTCATTAGGAGCAGATTAGCACCAGTCACTTGGCTCGTCGTCATCCGGGCCCTCAGGTGCCACTAACCACATTACAACCTTCACGGGGGCAGATGAGGTGATAGGCAAATAAATGTCTTGCGTCCTTGCTGGGGAGGCACTGTGTGGTCGTTGGTCGTCCAACCATGAAGGTCAAGCTTGTTTTTTAGCCTTGAGAATCGAATGTTCAATATATTAGTTTAGTAAATTGTGAGTTTTGACCTATTGTCCACAAAAAAAAAAAAACAACATCTTATTCGGGGGAAATAATCCTCAGTCAAACATTTTAGACTAACTGAGAGGAAATGCACCAAAGTCAACACATTTCAGTCAAAATTCCTGTGAAAAACTAAAAAAAACATTTTCCAGATTGCAATTTGCTCCAGAGTATAAATTGAACAAGACAAAAAAATGTATAATGATGTAGAAAACAAACATACATAAATCGCACTGGAGTTGCATTTTTTTGAAGGAAATTTATTTTACAAATACAAAATTAAAAACAGATATTTCTTTTTGGAAGGAAAGTTATAACATTCATAAAAGAATAGCGAACAGGCTGAATAGGTGTAAAATATGCTCACACAATGAAGGTTATTTAGCGAGTCGAAAAAAAACCCAGCAGAAAAGGTGTCCAGTGTTCATGTTCATGTTTTGGGGACACTGCTGTCCATGCTATGATAGAGATGAAGTTGCGTTTCATGAAACAGAAGCACCAAGCAAGAAGGTCCTCCCGCAGTCCTTTATATTCGTCGCCTTGGCAACGACCTAAGTGTGACGATGTACTATCGCTTCTCCAGTTGCACGTTGTTCAAGCAGCCACTGGTGAACTTGTTCCTCTAACTCTGGCCATCTATCTTTCTTTTTTTCTTTTTTTAATTTCCTTCAACGCAATAATAGCAGCCTCTGCTTTTCGTCAGGCCCTAACAAGTTTCTCATTCACTCCAAATTTCTCTGATGCTTGATTATGGTTTTCCGCTGCAAATTTCACTACTTGCAGCATTGTGGTCTGCAGAATATGATTCTCTTGAGGAGCATTTGTGTTCAGTCGTCCTCAATCGTCTTTGTAAGGAGTAGGAGATATTGGTGCATCAATCTAGAGTGCCCTCTCGTGGCTGTGTGTGAAATTACATTTTTTTCATGTATAAGTCACACTTGAGTATAAGTCGCTGGACCAGCCAACCAATGAAAAAAAAGTGTGACTTTAAGTCCGGAAAATTCTGTAAATTCTCATGGAACACAATCTCAAATGATGAATTAGCTGCATGGAAATCAAAATCAGAGTCAATTGTAAAAACTTGAAACTATCTCAACAGTGAAGCTGAAGTGGTTACCGCTACTGTAGTATGAGCCCATTACTTAGAAGAACATGAAAAAAAAATACTTTTTATAAAATATATTTTCATTAAAAACATTAATAAGAATATCAAATATTTTTTCACTGTCGTTTGTTTAATTTTATTTTTTTCAATCTGTGTATGATAACAATTATGTAATAGCACAATAATAGTAACATCATTGCAGTCGAGGCAGACAGGGCATACCAAAAAGAAAAAAAAAGAAGAACGGAAAAAAAGTTGTCCTGCCGCAAGCTCTTTTCATGTGCCAACCATGTGAAACGTCACTCTCAAGAGTAGAACAATAGCGTTTGAGCGCACCCATGAAATCTTAATGCCGTCTTCGCACCGTCACACAGCATCACTCCTTCGCTTTTTTTTTTTTCTTCTCCACTTGTCATTTGTTCTCTTCCGGAACATTCTTCCTGCTTTTTCTATGCTCATCTTATCTCTCCATCTCTCTCCCGGGCAGCACTTTAACCGAGTATTATCTAATCTACACACATTTTGCTTCTCTTATTCCATCTTTGTGAATAATATACTGTCAATTATAAAGTAGAAGATTGCCAGACTAAGGGAAAATTGATTTTTATTAGCCATAAAATTGATTAGGACTAAGTGGATGTAGATGGATAGCAAATACGATCAAAACAAATGCACTGTACACATAACAAGGTTCGTTTGGACAGTTGCGCAACATATTTTAACTTTTGCTGAGTCAAGAAGGCAATGAGCTAAAAGCCAAGTTTGCTAAATACTGTACGCTGACGTGAATGTTGACATTTTATGTTAGTGTGCTAATTTAGCCTACCACTGTGTCATTTTCTCATATCATCGACATTCAAAGGAAAACATGGAACTCCGAAAGTCTTTTTTTGTTGTGTTTTGTTTTGTTTTTTTAATCCGGAAAATGGAAAACTGCTCTTTTATTGCATGTGTTTTAGCTGAATAATAATAATAACCCCCCCACCAAAAAAAATGCATTCTTTTTATTTTTATTTTAAAGGCACCAAAAATGTCTTTCAGTTAAAAAGAAACTCTGAAAACGTGACCATACAGTGACACAGTAAGTTATCTTGGCAAAGCACATTTTTTTTACATGTTCACTTTGAAGATATAACTCCAAATTTGTTGCATTTTTATTTTACCCTAGCCCAGAACACAATTAAAAGTATCTTGTTTTTTTTCCATCATATTCAGATAAACTTTACATTCACTTTTTTTAAAAGCCTTTTTTGACATTTGACGGTCATTGTCAAAGATCAAAAATGTTTTATTTTATCTGAGAGACAACAACAACATGATTAGTAAAGTATTAAGTGTTTGGGATGAATGACATTACACTCACAAAATTTGGAGATACGTGCTTTTTATTGGACATTTTTATGTTTTGTTTTGATTTCACCAAAATTGTTCTGTGTCATCTACTCCATTTAAAAAAAATAATAATAAATGAATAAAAATATTTATTCATAGCTGTCCAATGAAAAACATGTAACTTGCTAACTTATTTTAACTTGGAAAAAATGGATACATTAAAAGCTTGTTTAGCGGTAGTCAAAAATCGAAATACCTTGTTTGCCTCATCCTCCAATAATCAGTCGCGAAATTTGCCTGTTAAGCATTTCTAATGGTGTGTGTATACAGTATATGCTCAAACTATTATGCAGACAAAATCACATGATTAAAGGGGACATTTTGTGAAACATGGACTTTTTTTTATTGTTTGGATACAGATAATTGTGTCTGTGGAGTCCCTGTCCACCTATCAAATGTGAAACTTAACAAACTAAGTCAATCTTTTATTTGCCATTTGAAGTTACTTGACATTTACTTTACAAACTGATTTTCCTAAAATGACCCGAAATACACTAAAATGACAAATGTCCAACTTGGCCCAGAAAATTCTACTAAATAAAAACGGACAACAGCATTTAAGTATTGAATGTTTTTTCTCTCTCCCACATGCAGACCATGCTGACCGCCATCTCCATGAGCGCCATCGCCACGAATGGAGTCGTGCCAGGTGGGTGAGCAGACGCCGGAGTCGCAGTTTGACACCATTCTGCTTTCTAAATTTCCCTTTTTTGAGTCGCTGATCACACTTTGCGAGTAAGCCCGAGCACAGCTTGACGTCCTCACTAAAATCGTCAGTCTGAGAGTCGTGTACACAAATGATATTTCCACCAAATAAAAGTGGCGGCCGCACATCTGAAAAGCACGTTATGTGCTATTCGGTGGGTAATGTGTGGGTTGGTGTGGCGCGAGGGTCACGGGAAATAAGCGGCTTGGAGACAAGTGCGGAAGTGGAGCTGCACAGTGCTGATTAAGCGTGTTATTTATTTCTATTCATTTCATTTGCACAGAATTAGAAAACGCAAGTCCTGTGGTAAAACAATGCGAGATAAGTGAGCAAGACTTAAGTGAAAGGATGACTGCGGGGGGGAGGCGCCGCGTGACACCAGCAAATTGCTACACAAATGTTTTTCCTCGGGATGAAGAATTATTCAATTATCAAAAATATTGCTTGCATGGTTTTCAAGTCAACACTAAAAAGTGAAATGAAAGTAAATTTTTACTGGTCGTGGATGATGTCATTGATATATTTTCATTTGAGTGGTGCCTTGAGGTATGAGGCTCTGACTCCTGCTCAATTAAAAAATAAATCATTAGTGACTATTCGACTCATGCCCTCAACTTAATTATCGATTAATAAAGTTGACAAGTAATTTAGTCTGTATAACCGCTAATTGGCGCACTATTTCAGGGTCTTAATTACAAGTGTTTGCGTGCTATGATTGAATGCATTCTTACTTGTCGTATAAGTGTAGTTAGTTAGAGGAATGCTTTACAACTTTCAGTTTTGGTTGATTATGGCTGTTGTGTTTTGTTTGAAGAAAGACTACATTTCCCATCAGGACGAGCCCGATCTCCCGGTCGCCTGCAGTGGGACTGAATTATTTTTTGCATTTTTCCAATGGCTGTGTAATAGATGAATAGCAATGAGTTAATTAATCTAATTGTGTCTAAACAGTATCATACAGCCATGTTGAAAAAAATAGTTTGTTGCTTGTGGAACTGCAAACTATCAAACTAATACATATATACTGCTACCACGCAAATTTCCGATAGCTACGATTAGCATTAGCTTTTTGGTTTGAGCATCCTAAGATACTTACTAGTCCAGCAAGATCAGAGACAAGGCAGCGACGGTCACAAATCCCTCCTCATCTTTGAGCTCGCCTTAGCGAGTGAACGCCGGGCCAATGTTGATCCTTGAGGCTTCTATGGTTATGCAGCTTCTCCTGTGACAGCTGTAATCATGCGTAGATGTCCGAATCGACTACTGAATGGGGAACACGCATAAGGGCTGTCAAAATTAAAGCAGGTTGATTAATCCAAAAATGTTTAACTCAGGTAAATATTTTAACTCAGTTAACTCAGTTTGATTTACTTAAAAAATAATTTGCATACTTTGCAAATATTGTGCCATATTAGCTGTCTCAGAACAAAACATTGTGTTTAAGTTACCACTGGGCCTTGCAAACCAACACTGCTGGAGTGAGGCGCTTGTGGGCAGTTTTGACAAATGTTTAGAAAATAAATGTCTGCAAAGATGTCTCCATTAAGATCATATTCAAGAAACCAAGAAAGCTATTAGAACAGTCATTGAATTAAATATACTTCATATTTGGTGATGTTGCGTCAATTCCAAAATACTATTCAAGTAAATATCTGTAACAAGCTTTGCAAAAAAATAGCAGTTGAAAATTGTGATTAATCACAAATAATCATGAATTTTTTTGTGATTAATTAGTTTAAAAAAATTTATCACTTTATATATATATATATATATATATATATATATATATATATTGCATTAACTCACAAGTTCATTAATGCCTATCATTTTAGCATGTATTAATGCAATTCTTACTATTTCTTTTATTCACATTTGCGTTCCAAGCATATTGCCACATGCCCAAGGGCTACTTCAGAATATAAGATAACTAAGGTATCAACATCCATCTACAGTATTATTAGTTGTGAGGCTTTTATTTTGAAGTTGGCATCATGGAGAATTGCATCGTATGATCCGTTTTATTGGGGCTGTCTTGACTTTTCTGTCGCTTCCGGTAGTGATGGTTATGACAGTTCTTTTTAGTGAAGTGAATCATTATAATCAGTTCTTCAAAAATAATCGTTCAAGAGATTCATTCACCGGACTAAGGAAAAACGCACCCCCCTGCCGCATTCCCTCTCTATATTTTGCTAATGAGCCAAATGTCTTTTTCAGTCGTTTTGATAAATATGATTTCAGAGCTGAGTGTGATGATGCGTGTAGGTCCATTTCTGAGCATGTCCGAATTACAGTTAATGAAGATGAAATCATCGCAAGCCTGTCCTGTATTAAGCTCAATGCTGCACTGCCGCCCGATGGCCTGAGAGGTAGAATATTAAAAAAAAAAGACCTCAAAGGTATTGTCTTGAAGCTATTCCTGCTCAATACTTCAACAATGCCAGATTTATGGATCATATATTTTATTGTGCCACTTCCAAATAAGCCTGGAGCCACTGAACTAACCGACTTCAGGCCTATTGCTCTTACTTCCTTATTGGGAAAATGATCTGAGAGAGTAATAAGCAGACATATTCCAGCATCTGTTGCTAACCGCTTTTGATCATCTCCAGTTTGCCTATAGAAGTCAGAGAGCAACTGATGATGCTCCTGTCACCCGGTTCAATACCTTGGCTCAGCATCTTCAGGTCCCCACTCACCAGGCCAGGGTCCTTTTTATTGATTTCATATCTGCTTTAAACAACATGCAGATTGACACCACTTTTGTTGAGACTTGTTAATATAGGGGCAAATGGAAGTCTTAGATTAAACTTGCTCTCACCCAACTGGAATTCATTAGTGGATAAAGAGAAAAGTAAAGGTGATAATTTTGTCTCTTGTGGAACACCTGTGTTACGCAGAGTGATATTGGACCGAGAATGATTGACAAGGACCTGTTGATGGCAGTTAGAGAAAAAAAAATTCTGACCAGATGTATAAGCATGCAGATGGTTGCCTTATTAAAAAAGGGGGACTCAGTGGGGGAACAAGTATATATAGCACATGTATCTTCTCCAAAACTGGTGTGACTTAAACTCCTTCGAGATCAATGTGACCAAAATGAAGGAGCTACTTTATGAAAAGCGCTCTCTAATTAGGGAACATGCTGTAGGGGTAGTAAATCATTTTAAATATCGCGGTACTTACATTTTAAAATCTTGTAACGTCTACACCTACTTCGCAAGCTCAACTCCTTCAGAGTGAGCTAGCACATAATGGAAACAGTTTAATGAGAACCTCATAGTGGGAATCTTCCTATTTAATCTGGAAAAGTGGTATAGCAATCTTAACATTATAGAAGTCAACCTAACCTAAAAAAAAATTGGAAGATGCAGAAACAATAAAGTTGTGCTTATTAGGAAGTGCTGAGAGAAAAAAAAAAGCCCTGAAGATAGCAAATGATTCCTCTCACCCAAATTGCAGGGAGTTTTCATTTCTAAAATTAGTAAAACTCCCCACTTCACCCATTTCTACCAGTGAAAAGCTTTGCAAAATACCAAAAGAATGGAAACTCCACCCCTGCGCAGAGTTTCGACGAGGGTTGAACGATTAATTGCATTTGCGATAAGACCCGTGATTTAATAAAACGCAATTTCCGAATCGCAAAAGCTGCGATTTAGCAGAGGGGAGGGTAGGAGAGGTGTGGGGACCAGGCTGAGACGTCATCGCTGTATATAAAGTTTGCGTCGTAGATGAAGATTTTTGTTGGGTTTTCTGTCTCCTGAGACCATGAGACGTTGATTTAACGTTCATCTTTTTTTGCCTTGCAAGGTTAAAAAAAATCGTGCTGCCATAATAAGGGAGTGGAGAACTGTGTGTGTGCTAAGAGACGACCTGTCGTGTGAGCAACTACAGCAGTTTGATGTGATTTTTGCGCACAGGCATTACTGGAAGGTGAAGGAACAAAAAACACATTCTTTAGTCAAATCATTTGAAAATGGAAACGCTCTGCTAAGTTGTCATATCCAAATATGTTGAGGATAAATACCTAGTATGTGACTGTAGCTGCTGTTTTTTTTTTTTAATCGGAAACTGTTATGTCAATACAATCATGTCTAATCTTGTGTGATGTTACTGACTGGAGATTGCTCGGTTTTATTTTCTTATATCGGCTATGTGTATTGTATTTATTCATTGATGTAGACAGGTTTTTTGTTCAGGAAGAATTTCATGAAAGGTTGTAGATGTTCAAGTGGTAAAGCAACACATTTGTTTGCATTATAGTTATAATCTGTGCTTTAGTTTGTTTGATTTTCTTTTTTACTGGTTTGCAGTGTAGTACACATATATGACGCTTGTGTGGCAGAATGATGTTATCATGGCGAATGGTTGCACTTCCAAGACTACATGTTCAAGTATTTAGTGAGTTTAAATCAGTCATTTTAGTAGAGAAATAGCTTTGATATGAATGATTCACTTGCCTCATCTTGATATCCTATCATCTAGAATTGAGCTTCTATTGTTTATTGTGATGAAGATGAATTAATTGCTTGTTTGTTAAAAAAAAATCATTGAAATTAAATTATTTTCCATAATTGCTCAGCACTGGTTTAGAGTGCTCAGAACAAAAATAGGTCCAGACGACTAAAAATGTGTTGCCGTTTTTGGCTGGGTTCTCCGGTCTTTTCCATGCTAGGCTTTACGCATGCAGGTATTCACGTTAACATTGGCCTTGTACAATACATTTGTGCACATAGAAGTCAAGCACTGTGTAATAAAAGTAAAATAAAATAAATCTACCCGCCCTCTTAAAAAATATATCTTTGTTGGCAAGCTTCTCTGGTCATTTTTATGGTAGTCAGAGCCATTTTACTTTAAGCTACTTGCTATTAACTGTACCTTATCACCGGCTTGGTAAAATATTTTTTTGTAAAAGTATAACTAAACTAAAACTACTAACCCTTTTAAGACTCCAGCATGACATCAAGAGTAGGAAAGTTGCACATTTAAGGTTATTTGTTAGCCACCTTCCTTTCAGCTAAAAGCTATTTTCCCGAACATTGACTTGGTGAATTTAATTTGTTTGAAGACCACTAGAAATGAAGAGTCGCAAATTTCATCTTGTCTTCTTTATGTTAATTAGTTAGGTTGGCGGGAGAAGGAGATCATTTTTCACGCTAGTTCGAAGAAGATCCCACTGCATTTAAAGTGGTAATCATTAAATAACAGATTAAAAAGTAGGATTTATGGTGAATCTTGATCCTGAAAATTTACATTAGAGTATGGCTGCTGGCCAAGGGTCAACATTTGCCCTGCTCATTACAAGTTGATGACTTTCTTTTGGCTGCTCGGAAGGAAACTGTTTAAATGAAGCTTGGCTCCGCGGGAACCACATCAGCCGCCCACTTCAGCCCAAGACGGCGCACTCAACTGACAGGCATTTAAAGGCGCTCCGTCACAGCCGTCTTGCACATTTAAACAATAAGTCAACAATTAGAATCCTGAAAATCCACTCAGTCGTAACTTAATGACAGCGCAATGCCAATGAAATGCATTTACACATGTACGTAAAAGCCAACCAAGCTGTCGAAATCTAAAAATTATAAATCAGTCAAAAACAAAGAAAAAGCAAAAACGTGCATTCAGAGTTAATTTCTTTTAAAAATAATGCTCAGTTTTCGTACGATTTAAATTTAGCTTTTCCCCAAATTTTGTTTCCATTGTATGCTCAATCTTTTTTTTTTTTTTTTTTACTTAATAAGAAACATCGACAATGGAGAGGAGTTAAGTTTAGCCTGGGTTGTTAGCAGAAGTTACAGCCGTTGGCGCATGTGCCTCTCCTGTACATGCTCCCTTCCCCTTACCCTATTCAAGTTGTTTTGGTGTGTTTGTGTAGCTGGAGGCTCGTACTACATGATATCCCGTTCGCTGGGCCCCGAGTTTGGTGGCGCGGTGGGGATCTGCTTCTACCTGGGGACCACCTACGCCGGAGCCATGTACATCCTGGGTGCCATCGAGCTGCTCCTGGTGAGAGACCTTTCCTTACTTGCCTTTCACTTTGATTCCACAGCAGGTTAGCTGGCAGCTTTTGATTGAGAGGAGCGTAGTGCACCTTTAACTGGTCACTGAAATCAACCGCGTTCATATTTGCACAGTCACTGACATTTTTATTCATTATTTTAATATGATTATAGTTTTTAGATATTTGGTTGTATTAAAAAAAATCAGTCCTTCATCCATGCACAATAAATGGTTAATCTTTTTATATTATTGTTTCAATTATAATACATTCTAAAAAAAAATACAACAAAAAGCGAACAAAAATATATTTTTTTGGTGTGTAAAATGTAAAAGTTGTCATTCGGAATCATCTGATTGGCTCATATCAAGCACCACTGAAGCCTCCCTTTCAAAGTGTCCCACATTGAATTCGAGATGCCGACTTTGTCACGTGACCTCCTCTCCAAGCTGAATGCTGATCAGCTGATGAAACGTGAGGGAGATATCTTTCATCTTCAGCTTCCTACAGCTAATTATGCAAATACTGCATTAAAGGGGACATCAAGACACCAACAGTGTACTTTGAAATGTCTCTCATCGCTTTAGTCCACCAAATAACAACATATCGCAGTGTGTGCGCGGGTGCGTGCGTGCGTGTGTCTTTATTTGTGTGCGTGTTCTTCATCTTCTTCTTCTTGTCCGTGAGTCTTTAATGGATATGCAGAGTTTGATCACGCCTGGAAGGTTAATTTTGTCTTCTGGGTCAATGCTGGCTTATAGTTTTCATTGTGGAATAACAATTCCGAGGAGCCCATCTCGGAGAAAAAAAAATGGCTCATTTGAATATGTTTCATCCTAGCGTGAAACTAATGCTGCTATTTTGGGAAACGACTGCGGTGATGCAAGAAACGTGTTTGCCTGGTGATACGCTGCTCTTTGTATCAGATCAAATGGAAAACTTAGAATTCCAATTGTGATTATATACAGTGGCTATAAAATGTCTACTCATCTCGAAAGCAAAAAATAAATAAAAAATCCAGTGAAAGCTTGCGGAAGCATCTTAACTTTATTTGAGGTTAATCAATGACAATTTAAATGGTAGCAGGTGTTTGCTAACTCACATTTAAGATGACTTACGATATGATTGGTTTAATTCTTAACAGCCACGTCCCCAGTTGTGAAAGACTGTGCACACTTATGCAAACCACATCATCCAAGTAGTTTATTTTTACTTCCCCTCTCTTCATTTGGCTTGGGCTGGTTCGACATCACACAGGACGAGCTCGAGCATTTGACAAGGTAGGCAGATGCTAATGTCGCACTAGGCACTAGAGGGCGCCAAATGTTGGCTGAAAATTCACCCTCATTATAATTACTATATTCACACAAAATATTGCTCTTAACTCTTAAATTAGAGTCAAAAGGAAAGAGAAGTAAATTGAAATCAATATAAATGATTGTACAAAGAGGAGCAAGGTGAAATATTTCAAATGAGCGTCCCTGTCCAGGCAGAGCGGTTTACGTACTGTGCAGCGCCTCTGTTGAATTAACTCTTGAGTGCCCGCCTTGCTATTAAAACTAAAATTATTAAAATTAAATTATGTTAAAATAAAGAGAGACAAAATAAAAGCGTTTCTTGACCTTTGAATAATAAAAAAAAAAAAAGATAAACTCATCTGTGCATGAATGACCCTCTTTCAAATGAGGAAGCTTTGCTGATTTACAATAATGTGATGACTCACCCAGAACATTGAGCAGCTAACAGTTTCAAATTCAAAGCAATGCCCAATTAATAATACTACAAATGACAATCGACTGGAAAAAGCCTCTTTTGGATTTCCATTTTTGTGAGGACATTGGTTGCTCACATCGTGTACCATCAGTGTGCCAAATACTCCCTTCCCCGGCTGATTCGTGTAGTGCTCTCTCATCGTGTGTGGGTGTGGGGGGGTGTGTGTGGGGTTGGGTGCGTGGGTGTGTGCGCGTGTGGGGGGGTGAGTGTGCGTGTGTGTGTGCGTGTGCGGGGGGGTGCGTGGGTGTGTGTGCGGGTGTGTGTGTGGGCGTGTGCGCGTGTGAGTGTGTGTGCGCGCGCGTGTGCGTGTGCGAGTGTGTGTTGGGGCAAATTTATTGACATGATCCCAGAGAACTTTATAAACATTTCAAAATGACCAAAAATATCCAGAGCACCGGGAAAAAAAAAAGGTTTGTCCCAAAAAAATTTGATGTTGCAACAGCAAGTCACTCTCATAATTTGTTTGATAGGAACAAAAGAGTCCTAAATTGAAGAAAATATTCCATTGGATGATTTAAATTGTGTGATGTCATTTTATGAATTAAAGGCAAAGTTAAACATTTCACTTCTTTTCTAAGTGTATATAAATCCTGCATGAGGAGGGGCAATTTAAAAAAAAAGTTTAGAAGTTGCTCTCATTTTTTTATATGACAAAAACCTGTCATTTGAAGAGAGCTGAGTCACCTTTTCATATCCACTTTATGGACTTTACTGTGATTCATCCACGGCTGGGTTAATTGATTTTTTTTTTTTTTTTTTACTTTCATACTGAAACCTGTTTAACATTGTGAACCTTGCTGAAATGATGAGAATGCCATGTTTTCACACCGGAACAGGTCTCTTCTCGCCTCTTTCATCACATTTAAAAATAAAGAAATAAATAAACGAAGCTGAAAAATTGCCCCCTGTGGGCGAAATTGATTGAATTGCGCCATAAACAAGGAGGCAGCAGGAGCTCGCCTCTGACCTTCAAGTGGAAATCTGCATGCAGGGAAGGAAAGGAGATTAGATGTGTGACACTCCGTTGTTTAAAAAATATATATATTTTTCTAATCCGATGCTACATGACATCAGATGTGTCAGATTTGATCATATTCAATGAATGCAGCTATTTTGTGAACTGTATTTTATTTGTTATATTTAGCTGTTTTTGTTTTTTTCATATTAATCAAGTTTTCATATTTTTGGTTTTGGTTTTCATTTTATTGGTTTTAACGTGTTTATAATTGTTATTTTTTTTAAAGTGTATGTAAATATTTTACAATTGTGTATTTTCATACTGTATTTCTAGTTCAATTATATACGGTATATATAACAACATTTTATTTGTATCCATATTATTTTCTATTATTTCACTATGCACCCTACACCTTTTTCATTTGATTTATATTATAGCGTATTTATTTAATGAAACTATATTTTTGCTGTATTTCTTGTATCTTTTGTCATTGAGTGTGTCACATTCAATAAATTTGTTCGTAGTTACGTATTTGTTCTTAAGCTGTACATTTTTAGTTTAATATTTTATTCAAAGCTTCATGATTTTATATTTGATTTTACTTTGGAAAACTTTCAAAGAATTTTGTATTATTTCTAAAAATGTATTTATATATGTATTAATATTTCTGCATGTGTAGTGTATATATGTAGACTATATTTTTGCGACATATATTACTTACCCTCCTCCTTTGTTACATCTAAAAAAAAAATAGATATTAATTAAAGTTTATTATTATTTTCATATTTATTTGCACCAATAATACATTTACCCTCCTTTTCTGTCTAGTTTATAACTTACTATATATTCAATGCTCATAACTACATTGTTCTCACTAAATAATAATATGATAACGTCGCATCTGTGCTCGTTCAGATCTACATTGTGCCCAAGGCGGCCATCTTTCCGCTGGACGGCCTGGAGGGCGCGGAAGCGGAAGCGGCTCTGCTCAACAACATGCGAGTGTACGGCACCATCCTGCTCACCTCCATGGCCACCGTGGTGTTTGTCGGCGTCAAGTACGTCAACAAGCTGGCTTTGGTCTTCTTGGCCTGCGTCATTCTCTCCATCCTGGCTGTCTATGCCGGCGTCATCAAGACAGGCGTGGAGCCCCCCGACTTCCCGTAAGTCCAAATCGACGGCAAAGTGCAGATATGTGCTCTTCATTCGAGGGTGTTTCAGTTTTGAAGGGAAAAAAACATTGATTTCCAAAATCCAAACTTTTGTAAAGATAAATTTAGAGATGCATTATTGCCATTGAACAGAAAGAAAGACCATAAATTGTTTTGTGTTTTGGGGAGCGAGGTGCTACGAAAAAGAAAGATTTCATCACAAATAGTTTTCATTGAACATCTTAAAGAGGTCAAAGGGATATTCACATCATATTAGTAAATGAAAATTGTCCTAAAGTGGACACACAATACCCCTTTTTTGGTGTAAAAGTGTTTTAGTGCATGCATTTGTAAAACGAAAAGTCGAAGAATGCAGCTTGAAAGATAAACATTTGGAGAGGCAACAGAAATTAGTTTTCATTGCAGAGTGTCGCGGCACGATGGCCTCTCAGTGTAGAGGTCGTGGGCCACCGGCCTTCCTGTGTATTTTTCATTTGCATCAATGGGAGCATTCAAGTTTTTTATTCTGTAGCTTTTCAGTCCCCTAAAAACAACAGTCATCAAATGACCCACTCCAAATACAAATAAAAATGAATATTAAACAGTTGATTTTGTTCAGACAGCGGTGGTTGTTTCCTTTGTCTGAACAAATGAAAAAAGCCAACTATTTATCATAACGAAGACAAGATGTTTTTATTTTCCCATAAAACCTTCCTGTCCTTCCTCCAGTGTTTGCGTGCTGGGCAACCGCACGTTGGTGTGGAAGACGTTCGACGTGTGCGCCAAGACGTTGGAGACGGCCAACGGGACGGTGACCACGCAGCTGTGGCGCATGTTCTGCGACTCGTCACTACTCAACGCCACCTGCGACAAATATTTTGTCGCCAACAACGTGACGCAGATCCAGGGCATCCCCGGAGTCACCAGCGGAATCTGGACAGGTCAGCGCCAGATTACCACTCTTTTCAAAGAACAAAAAAAACAAAAAAAAAACTGTCTCAGGTCGATGAGGTTCAGTCAGTTCCTTGTCAACTTCTCTACTTTCTTTTAAATCCAATAAAACCAGTTAGAGGGAAGAAAAAGGACATTTTTGAGTGAGTTTTTTTTGGGGGGGGGGCAAGATCAACTCCAACAAATCCATTTTGCATATTGGTGGTACGCAAAAGAATGAATGCCTCTGTTTCAATAATTTGCTGAACACGAGATTCATTGTTGTAATCCTTGCAGAGAACCTGTTCGGTACGTACTACGAGAAGGGGGACCTGATCGCCCGGATCAACATGGAGTCTACAGAGGAGCTGGATGACCCTCTGACCAACGCCAACCGCTACGTGCTGGCCGACATCACAAGCTTCTTCACTCTCCTGGTTGGCATCTACTTCCCTTCGGTGACAGGTGAACAACACACTCCAGACCGTTAAAGCTACTTTATATAATGGACGTTTTGCGTCATGTGACTGACGTGTTGTGCCGCGCGCAACATTGGCGTACATGTTTCACAAATCATTGCAGCGAGTAGGTTGCAGTGTGCGTTCTCTCTCGTGATTATGTCACATGTTGCAATAAAGAGTGCAAGGAGGTGCATAAATATATGCATCTATATCAGAGGTATTCAATTAAAAGTCACAGAGGTCCACAACTAAAATTTCTTCCAATTAAAAGGTTCGAACCAAAGTCCAACTTCCCTTAATGTCTAGCCTATGTTCACATTTTTATATAGTTTCAATATTTAGTCATTTTCAACAGCACTTATATACTAAATATTTAGCAATGTTCCCATTAAACACGTTTGCCAGTCAAACAAATATTTTTATTATATTTATTTCACATTCAAGAAAATGTGGCTCCAGGAACTTAAGTTTGCCACTTCCAGAAAAAACTGTAAAATATCTCCTGCAGAAATATATCAAGTGCTAAGCATTAAGTTAACATCTTTTACCTTTTTTTCTTAAATCCAAGAGTTATCAGCCTAAAAAAATGGCAAGCCTAATTATCCAAGTAAACCAGGTCAACATGTTCAGTACACAATCAATAAAAATGGCTGTCCTCATGAAAAACTAATTCGAAATGAGCTTTGACACCACTTTTTCTTTTGAATATTTTTTTAACTTCTCTTAATGAGAAAAATGAGTTTGTGACTTAAATCTGGGTTGGAACGGAGTCAGGGCCATTGGGATTTGGTAGATTATTTCACACATCTGGTCTTTGTGTTTTCCTTTAAATAATGTTTGTGCAACCACATTTAAGCACTCCTTCACAACTTCCCCATCACTTGAATGTTTTTTTATGTTTCCCCAAAATCCATGATACTTTTAGTGAACATTCGTTTGCATGCCGCTGGGCTCTAAACGAAAATGTAAAAATCTGTTGTACTGCACTCGAAGTTCGATGTTTTTGCGTGCGCTCACCTCAAACGTCAGCGGATAACTTTGCAAAAAAGGGCGGTGCTTTGTTTCGTAGTGGCGCTTCGAAATGTTGCGACGGTTTCGGAGCATATGATGCACACTGGTTTTGAATCGGCTGCAGCCAGAACGAAACTAAATTTCTCCGTCCATTCATTTAAAACAAGACGCATCGACCTTGCTAACTTTTTAGCCAGGCTGACTGTCAGCAGCACTCTCTTCCGGTCTGCTGCGCAATTGGCAATGGATCGTAAACAAAAGATTTGATTGGCTCAAATCAGTGACGCCTTTTCCGTATTAACTAGAATTGCAGCGCCATCATTTGCGAATGCGCCCTGAAAAAAAATCATCACACATTGGTCATGGGTCCGGTCCGATCCGGGCCGCAGTCCGCCATTTGGTGATGCCTGATCTATATGATATTATCGCCATTGTTGTCCCTTTGTTACTTGTCATTGTTGTCCCTTTGTTACTTGTTACGCAAGGTAAAAACAGCCACGCCAGGAAACTACATCCTGTCCTAACCAGTATCAGCCGTGGCAACACCCTTTGGTGTTGACTTGAAGTGTGAAGGCAAAACTGTGTGTGGCATTGACGCAATGATGTGCGCGTGACGTCACCCGCGGTCGAATAAAGAAGCCTTTCAAGTCAACTTTAAACACTCGGCATTCATGATCTTCTGTCCAGGAATCATGGCCGGCTCCAACCGCTCCGGTGACCTGCGCGACGCCCAGAAGTCCATCCCAGTGGGAACCATCGCCGCCATCACCACCACCTCCTTCGTCTGTATCCTCTCAGTGCTGCCCCCTGCAGTACAGCTTGCAACACTACGTGGCCCCATTCAGTTATCCGTGTACAAACGCCTGCACAATGTAATAAGGTCAAATGCATCATTGCGTCTAATTCCAACCTTTCACAAAAGCATTTTGTTAAAAGACAGGGCTTTTCTCAAATAGACACCTCCCGGTAATACATGAATCATTAGAATAAGTTCATCAAAAAGAACCATTCAAAAGATTCGTTCACCAAATTGTTCGACTTGCGACAGTCTTTTTTATAATAGTATTTTGTACTAATGAAGGCCTCTTCTCAAATAGATGCCCCCCTCAAATAAAAGCATGCACTATCCATGACCACACGTTAAAGAAACATGTTCATCACATCGTGTCCAGGTCCAACCTTTTTCCACAAGCGTCTTCAATAAAGGCCTCTTCTGAATCCCTCAAATAAAATGTGAGTCTGTCCGCAATGTCCTATTTGATCTAATACAGTCATAAGCGCTTTGTATAATTGCAACCTTTGCTATTGACATTTTTGTACCAACAATCGCCTCCTGATAAATAGATACGCCCCTTTAAATGAAAGTGTCTTCAGTGGAATAACATCACAGGTGAAAAGTGACGTAGCTGCTGCAGTTTCACACAGCGAGCTAAAGTGTGTCGTCCATCTTGTCTGTCAGTAATCGTCTGGTTGGGTCCGAGTAAATTTGATTAGGTTTCCTAATCGCATAGTCGGGCTTCTAATGCAAATGTGACTTAATAAAGGTGAAGGGTATTAGTTACAACATCATTGATCACTGAGATTTTATCCCAGACTAAATCGATTTCCAAGCGTGCGGTCTTTCAGTACATTAAGCACTGAAAGGCTTTCGGTTTTCACGCGTGCATATCCCAAACACACACACACACACACACGTCTAATCCATGGTTTCAAGTTCTATTGGAAAAATTTGGAACATTAAAAAAACTCCTCTGAAAGGGACACCTCCCTCAAATAAGAACTGGCAATGTCAACAATTGAGAAGGCCACCACCATCCTTTGAAGCAAGCGTTTTGAACGAATAAAGACCTCCTCGCAAGTGGATGCCTCCCTCAAATGAAAGCTCGGCCATGTCTTCAGCTGAGTGAACAACGACCCACAGAAACTATTTGAAGAAATACGCTCATCAACGCTGTGTGTTCCTGAATGAAACCTTCTCAGACATGTCCAGCGTCATTCTGTTTGGCGCCTGCATCGACGGCGTGGTCCTCCGAGATAAGTAAGTGCGCCCCCTCCCCTCATGATGCTTTCAGGGAGACTCTAAATTGACGCAACCCACCCTGGCTTAGGTTCGGAGAAGGGGTGCACGGGAACTTGGTTATCGGCACGTTGGCATGGCCGTCGCCGTGGGTGATCGTGATTGGCTCCTTCTTCTCCACCTGCGGGGCTGGACTGCAGAGCTTGACGGGGGCACCGCGTCTTCTGCAGGCCATCGCCAAGGATGGAATCGTACCCGCGCTACGGGTCAGTCTTATCAACGCCATCTCAAAAGGAGAAGGACTAATTCATTTCCTTTACAAAAGTAGACAAGTAGTTATTTTTTGGGGTTATGTTTTTTAGATCTTTGGACACGGGAAAGCCAACGGGGAGCCCACATGGTCGTTGCTGCTGACCGCATTTATCTGCGAGAGCGGCATCCTCATCGCCTCCCTGGACTCAGTGGCTCCCATCTTGTCAATGTAAGTTTTTTTAACCTGTTCAGGAGGAGCTAAGTAAAGTGCATTCTAGGGATTTGCAGTACAGAGTGAAAATTGTTTTTTAATGGCGTTTTCCAAAAGGAAGCAATGAGAATACAGATGATCTTGTCCAGCAAGTGTAAAAGTTTTAATAACCCTCCACTTATGTTTGTGTCTCTGGTAAACAGGATTGACAGGCTTCCAAAATGAGCTTTGTGAACAAGTACTTCAAAAATTCAAGTGGATCACAATTGTTCATATTTCTGTTTGCATTATTCTAATATTTAACTCCAACAACACAAAACAATACATCCTTTAATTCCTTTTCAACTTTTTGTACAATAAACTTACAAACCTCGAATCAATCTGAGACTCGAATTAAAAAGAACCTTTGCACGAAGTAAGGAAGTGATTGTGTTTTTGCACTTACCATTAGTTGCATTCCTAGTTTACGTCTTGATTTAAAAAGAATAAGTTTGTATGACCGTATTACGTCTTATTAATAATACTTATTGCTTGTTTGTGCAAAAACACAATTGCATTTATTAATGCTTTGTGGGTAGATTAATAATAATTATTTAAAATTCTAATTGATGTTGTTTTCATGTTAATGTATCATCTATCCTAACACCAAGGAATTTTAGGAACTGGTCGTTTTTTTTTTTTAGGTTGTGATTTACCTGATATGTTTCGGCGTCAGTCTTTTGCCTTCTTCAGTGTAACGCGCATGGTGCAGTAACACACCATCATGTGACACTCTGGAGAAGGCGAAAGACATCCGCCGAGACATGTTAGGTAAATAACAACCTAGGAAAAAAAATGTCTGAGATAAAAGAACCAACAAGTTTAATTATATAAGAAATAGAATAAACATAAAATCAGTTGCCAAGGAATTCTGTTTCAAAAACTCGTTCAGTAAGAACTTGACAGAATTTTAGTGTGGTATCACCTTTTATATTTTTCGGATAGCCAAAGTCTATAAATTTGGTTTTCTTGATACTAAGAGACAGTTCATTTACATCAAACCACAAATTGAAACTTTCTAAATCCTCCTCCTCCTTCGTTGTCACCCAATAGTTATTTTGATTTCTTTTGAATTCATTGTTTTTTACCAGAACATTGCTTATTTGTGTCACCTGCAAAAATCTGTAACACTGCAAATTTCATGAACATAAGGAATAGTTTTGTTCCAATCACTGACCCCTGTGGTACCCCGCAGGTAACCTTTTGAAACTCTGACACAATATCTTTCATTTTCCAAACAGCTTCCCACTCATGAATTGTGTGGTCTCTTTTTGTAAGACATGACAAATCTGAAAATTCAAATATAAAATTTAAAAATGTCATAAATAGAATTGAGAACCCAAATGAGGTCAGCAATAAAAATGATATCCACTTTATTTTAACAGTCTTATTTCTTTTTCTCAGCCCGTGTTTTGCGCATTCCCCCTCAGGTTTTTCCTCATGTGCTACATGTTCGTGAACCTGGCTTGCGCCTTGCAGACTCTCCTGCGGACCCCCAACTGGAGGCCCCGCTTTAAGTTCTACCACTGGTGCGCGTCCAAAACACCAATTCTCCTCCTTGTCCTTTATTCATGAAGGCCGCACTCCTTCTCACAGCCTGAGTCTTTTGTTCCCCGCAGGACTCTGTCCTTTCTGGGTATGAGCTTGTGTCTCACGCTCATGTTCCTGTGCTCCTGGTACTACGCCATTGTTGCCATGGTGATTGCTGGCTCCATCTACAAGTATATTGAGTTTGCAGGGTGAGTGATAATATTTTAGCTCAATATGAACATTGTAGTTATATTTTGAGATGGTGTCAGATCAAATCAACATCCATAGGTAGAAACATTTTCTGAAATACAAAATGCCTCTTCTCTTTTGTAATGGAGAGCTAAATATCTGATAAAAATACAAAAACATTTAATTAATGAGCATTTGTTTGATCATATTTGGATTTTTTTTTTAACCGTAATCTAAGAATCCAAAAAATAAAACGAAAAAAAAGGAAACAAAAATACCAACAAATAATACAATAGATAAAGAAAATGGAAAAAAAACTAAAAGAATAATTGAATCAATAACTCAATTAATAATAACTTATCATGCATGTTTTTGGAATGTGGGAGGAAATCAGAATAGCCCCAGACAATACACACAGGCACAAGAAAGAACATGAAAACTCCACACAGGGATGCCGTAGCCAGAATCGAACCCACCTCTGAACTGTGAGGCCATCGTGCTAACCAGTCGAGCACCGTGCCGTCCCATACAATGAATAAAATATATCTAAACTAATATGTAGAATACTGTCGACCACTGAGAATCAATTTAACACACGCTTTTAACAAGAGATTTCATGAAAGTTAGAAAATAAAACGAAACCTAACTGATCATAAACATGCCGAAGTTGTACTTTGAGATTTGTTCAGTCAAGTACAAGCAGGCAAGTAACTCACTTAATTGGTATACAGTAACAGAATAAAGTTATAGACGAATAAAGTTGAAAAATGGCCACCTTTAACTCATTTCATTTCATTAATATCATTGGGGCAGCACGGTGGCCGACTGGTTAGTACGATGGCCTCACAAGTGCAGCAGTCATGGGATAGATTCCGGCTCCTGCCTTCCTGTGTGGATTTTGCATGGTCTCCCCGGGCCTGCATGGGTTTTCTCCGGGTATTCCTCCCACATTCCAAAAACATGCATGGCAGTTTGATTGAGCACTCTAAATTGCCCCCAGGTATGAGTGTGAGCACGGATGGTTGTTTGTCTATGTGTGCCGTGTGATTGGCTGGCATCCAGTTCAGCGTGTACCCTGCCTACTGCCCGAAGATAGCTGGGATAGCCTCCAGCGCCCCCGCGACCTTTGTGAGGAGAAGCAGAACAGATAATGGATGGATTGATAATATCATTGGTCTTAAAATGTGCAGTATTAAATGTATAAACTAGAACAATTATCAACATGTAGATATGGTAAACATTTTTACTAAATCTCTTTTAGCCTGTGCAGGAGTACGGCACCCAACGCTGCAGCGAGCAGGCTGTCAGATCGCATTGCATTTAAATTGAGCTTGTGATAAATGACAACATGATTGATAAGCCTGCGTGTGTGTGTGTGCGTTTCGCAGTGCGGAAAAGGAGTGGGGTGACGGCATTCGAGGTCTGTCCCTGAGCGCTGCACGTTATGCTCTTATGCGTCTGGAGGAAGGTCCGCCCCACACCAAGAACTGGAGGTAAACACACACACACAACATTCTGGTGTGGTGGTTGTGGCTAATTAACAGAGAAATGAACAACATGTCTGCCAATCTCTCAGCTAATGTGATTCTCCACATCACAGCCGTCACAAAGCAACAAGAGTCACGCTCTTTTCCCACTTGTACTTTTTTACTTGCCCCCTTCAGCTGCTTCCCTTTCGCGCCCTGGTTCTGTTTAGTTTCCCCCTCCCTGGACTTTTTTCGCCCCCCCCCTGGACTGTGGCTTTGTCCCCCCTCAGGCCCCAGCTGCTGGTGCTGGTGAGCATGGATGGCGAGCAGAACGTGGAGCAACCCAGGCTGCTTTCGCTCACCAACCAGCTGAAGGCTGGCAAAGGCCTGACCATCGTGGGCACGGCCCTGGTGGGCACCTACCTGGAAAACTACGAACATACTCAGAGGGCTGAGCAGGTAGAAAAATCATTTTTCACATGAGAAACGTGGTTCACTATTCACAAATTGAAGATTTTACGTATCCTCCATCATTTGTTGAAAAATTCACCTGTGAACAATTTCCAGATGCATATATGTCTGTTTTCAGTAATGCCCAAAAAAGCCACAAGATGGCAATAACGCCCTGGAAAACAACAAAGTTGCAACTACTGGGACACATTTGACAGGGAGGAGCTACATTTAGCCCAGGTTGTTAGTGGAAGTTATGGAAGGTTTTGCTGCATGTGAAATCAAATCTGTAAACCATTTATTTGTTGGAGCACTGGGAGATGAGTTTTGAATCAGATTGCAGTGTTTTGGGATCATAGTTTGTAGTTTGATTATGGTTAATCTATTAATGCTAACCATTGTATAGATAAATTGCTCATGTTTTTTTTCGTTCCTTTTTTAGATTACTGTAATCCAAATTCACCCTTATAAAACTTTTAGAAACTGTACAGGTGATTTTTTTTTTAATATTCATCACTGCCACAAATGTTTAAATATAATTTGGCAATTTGATAATTGACCCGCTTGTTATGCTGTACCTCCAAATTTGTTTTTTTGTTTTTTGTTTTTTTTACTAAAAGGAATATTGAAAAAAATAGAACTTAACCCTTTTTGCTGGCCCTATTTTTTTATTGGTTATTTCTTAAATAATTTGGTTTGTTTTTTTGTTTTTTTTTACATTTTGTGTGGTTAAGCATCCAGCAGGTCACATTCTCCCATGTACATGTATTTTGTAAACAACAAAAGGATTTCATTGCCTCAAACTACAAAGTAAAATAATATCTACTAACTCTCAACTTCATCCATAGCAATTTCCAACATTTTGTTCTTTGAAGTGAACTGTATGGTAAATGGTCAAAAATGTTGTCGCAATTCGACCAACTCTCAACAATAGGTTTGCGCTGGTAATTGTCCAAATGACCACTTCAAATCAAAATGGCAGACTCCTTGTATCATTTTGGGCATTTCATCGTTGCTAACTATAAGTGACTTGTACGTCTGAATTTCCAAACAAACCCTCCATATCCTCGCAGGCGCTGCGCAAACTGATGGAGACGGAGAAAGTGAAGGGCTTCTCTCAGGTGACGGTGTCGTCCAACCTGCGGGACGCCACCTCCCACCTGCTGCAAGCCAGCGGGCTGGGTGGCCTCAAGCACAACGCCATGCTGGTGTCGTGGCCACGCAACTGGAAACAGGGCGACGAGCACCAGACCTGGAGGAACTTTGTCGGTGGGTTTGCTGGCAATACGCACGAGTGGTGACAGATGAGCATAAATATTTATTTATTATAATATTTTTTTGACCGATGAACCCGAGAGATGTTCGATTGTAAAACTATTCAAAAGTTGCGTCCTGAAAGTTCCACCTCCATCTTGTCGTCCATGCAGAGTTGGTGAGAGAAACCACCGCGGCTCACCTGGCTTTGCTCGTTCCCAAAAACATTGCGGCCTTCCCGTCCAACGGCGAGCGCTTCACCGAGGGCCACATCGACGTGTGGTGGATCGTCCACGACGGAGGAATGCTGATGCTGCTGCCCTTCCTCCTGCGACAGCACAAGGTGCTCCCCAAGCTCCTTTCTCTTTTCATATGAAATAAAAGTATTCTGGTGCAACAATGTTAGTTGATTCACTCTCAGGTTTGGAGGAAGTGTAAGATGCGCATCTTCACTGTGGCCCAGTTGGACGACAACAGCATCCAGATGAAAAAGGACCTCACCACCTTCCTCTATCATCTCCGTATCGACGCCATGGTGGAAGTGGTGGAAATGGTGACTTACCAACATATCTCTACCTACATTGTTTAAAAAAAAATAAACATCCGATGTCAGAGTTTGATCTGCACTACTGGCAGTAAGTTGAATTTGTGTCCAGTGAGGGTTGGACTCCACCAAGTCTGCCTTTTGTCCCGGATTCTGTTCATAATCTTTATGGATAGAATTTCTAGACGTGGTCCGGTTTGGTGGTCTCTCATTTGCAGATAATGTGCTACTGTTGGCTTCTACAAACCGCGATCTAGTCTCTCCAGTGTGTTTCGGGTTGTTCTAAGGGCCTCCTCCTGGTGGGACGTGCCCTGAAAATCTCACCAGGGAAAGATCCATGAGGCATCCTATCAGATGCCTGAGCCACCTGAGCTCTACTCTGAGGCTCGCCTGGATGACCGAGCTTCACCTTATCTCTAAGAAGGAAACTCATTTCATCCAAAGTCGTGTTCTTTCAATCAAGACCCATAGTCCATGAGTCGTGATCATCGTCTACGTTCCAATTGTCACGTAGACTGACCAGTAAATCTCGGGATTCGACTTACAGCAACTTCTTCAACCATGACAAACTGATACAGAGTTCGCATCACTGCAAACACTGTACCAATCTCTCATTCAATGGTGCCGTCACTCATGAATAACACCCCGAGATACTTGAACTCATCCACTTGGGGAAGCATCTCATCCTCGACCCCGAGAGGGCATGCGCCTGAGGACCATGGTCTCAGATTTAGAGCTGCTAATTTTCATTTTGACCGCTTCAAACTCTGCTGTAAACCGCTCCAGTGAGACTGTCTCTGAGATGTGCCTGGGAATATCTTGGGTGCAAGATGAAGTGGCTGCGGAACGGCTTAAGCTGCTGGAAGAAAATGCATGGATGGATGGGCTTGCCTCAAAAAAAGTTCTTGTCCTAGACAGTTTGCACTTCATATCGGCAGATCACTCTATGCATACCAGAACACAATTGTCGTCTTTCGGTGTGGTTAGCCGCTGTTGTGTTTGCCCGCAGCACGACAGCGACATCTCAGCATACACCTACGAGAAGACCCTGGTGATGGAACAACGTTCGCAGATGCTGAAGCAAATCAACCTGACCAAGAACGAGCGTGAGAGGGAGGTAAGAAAATTCCTGCTTTCGTCTTTGAGAAAGGCGCACTCAAAAACGTGTTCGCAAATGGGACTTGACGGGTTCACCTCGGCGTGGCCCGCCTTGATTTGAGTTGACGTGACACATTAAGCGCTGCTGGACTGAAGCGTATTTTGGGCTAAAGCGGAGCGGTGGGACGCCATATTACCCCAGTGCATCTTTGCTGTGGCGCATGACGGCACAATGCTTTGGCAGAGGGATGGAAGAGATGGATAGGTACTTATCTGAACTTTGTGTTGTTATTCCCTCCTGCAGGTCAAAACAGGTGTTTTACTTCACTTTGGAGTTATTGCCTGCCATGAACCACAAACTAAAACCATGCTCTTGAAAACAAAAACATCTCTTATTTCTTGCGGTATTTATTTTTCTTTCATTTTTCTTCCTCGCCGTGGTATCGTCACAGATCCAGAGCATTACTGATTCCTCCCGTGGCTCCATTCGGCGCAAAAACCCTGCGTCTGTCACCACCCAGCTCAGTGTGAGCGAAGAACCGCTAGCGGCCGGCAAGGAGGAGAAGCCGGAGGAGGAGGTAGAGAGCTCACATGGGTTTATGTCTTGTTTTATTGTTGAACTTCTAGGGTTACATATTTTGAGGATTTTTTTTTTTTAAATAACAATTTGCATGCTAACATCCCACCAATCAGTGACAGACAGCTGAGAACCTTTTTGACGACGTGTACGTCACACATGACGTTTTCTTCAATGGTGAAACACGAGAGAAAAGTGGTTTTGTTTTGGAATTTTTTCCTTTGACGGGTTTAATTTTTGGTTTTATTTAGCTTTTTCTTTTGTACGCGCTTCCGAGCATCCATACTACAGCGGATACTAGCGGAATCAAAGGCAAAATGTTGGCTTTCCATTATTTTAAAAACCATGAAATGTAAAGTTTCAGTTTGAAGTTTGGACACAGTTACTAATCAGTAGCATGAGAAAGTGTCCAAAATTCTGATTGGTCGTGGATGCTCAGTTTGGCCAACATGTTTTAGTTTCTCTGTTGTACTGTTTAGCGCCAAGCTATCAAATGACAAGATGAATGTTCTTGAACCCGACTTCCTCTCTCTTGTCCCTCTCAAACATTCTGTGACTTTGACCTGCATTCCAACACTCGTGGATTTACATGTATCTCCACCTTTGGCCTCGCTACCATCCGTCCTCCTTCTCCTCCTCCTCCTCCTCATAGTCAAAGTCGGCCTCTCCCCCTGTGCCCCCCCCTGCCCAGGTGCAGCTTATCCACGACAACACCACCCCAACCAGCCCCGCCACCCCAGCGGCCCCGGCGGCTCCGGCTGAGGCGGCCCAGAGCCCCGGGGAGCAGGTTCAGATGACCTGGACGGAGAAGTGCGACGGGGACGCCAGCAAGCCGGCCGAGGCCGCCACACCGTGCGGCATTAAGGACATCTTCAACATGAAGCCGTAAGTGCTCACATTTACGACTACGGATTGGTACAGAGCCAGGTCATTAACTGGACCCACGGCTGAATTATTAAAGATGAAGTCAAGTCAAATTTTTTCTTGACAATAATTGGTTCTATGCACCCTACAAGTCTCAACACGGCATTCTGCTTAATATTGCATCATAATGCAGCTTACGAACGTGACCAAATCCATAAAAGAGGAAAGCCATGATTGGTTGTTTTTTGAACAACTGTGACGTCATTTTCAGTTGACAGCCAGATTTTGCTGCTTAAGTCATAGTCCACAAACGCAATATCATTCAGAATGTTGTGTTTAGACTAGTGGGGGCACATTTGTTGTTGTGACTTCTTTTATTTATTTTTTTTACTTGCCTTCTTTTTACAGATCACCTTCAGTCTTAACGCTTCTGATAATGGTCTTGGAGAAACTTCCCGTATTAATTATCAATTTGTTTAGTTTATCCGAATTATCTGTGGTTGGCTGGCAACGAATTCCTGGGTGTACCCCGCCTATTGCCCGATGATAGCTGGGATATGCTCCAGCATGCCCGACCCTCATGAGGAGAAGCGGCTTCGATAATGGATGGATTGATATATGAATGTTTTTCAATAAATTAATATATATATATATATATATACATGTAATTAATATGTTCGTCTAAGATGCATGTTGACAATCGGAGCATGCCATCTTGCCCCACTGCAATGTGTCATGCACAAGAGGCACAGGATGTTGCAATATGATTTGTAGTTTTATATCAAAACGTCCATCATGCCGTATAACCTTGTAGTTTTTCTTTTATCAAGGAGCAGAACGAGATCATTTCCCCACAACAATGATGATGCGCCCGTTTTTAAGACATTCATGTGTTTGATTTTGTCCTCACCTAAAAATAGTCTTCTGTGTGACAATGAACACTTGCAAAGGTCAGTTTTAGATATATATTATTTTTAATCATGCAGAAGCCTGAAGTAAGAACTATTTAAGATAGATTGAGAAAGTTTGGCCTAATAAAAATCATTTTAATATCAACTTGCGCTGATCCGATTTTAAAAGGCTGGCCGTAGCATTCAAATCACGAAAAGGCCTGACATATCTTTCAGACTTATGCACTTCACAGGCAACATGTTTAGACAACGGAGGAGACAGGGAGAGGGAGGAAAAAACTCACAATCGATGAACAGCGCTGCAGCAACACTCTTGAACTGAAAATCACCTGTTTTGGCACTTCTTTGGAAAAAAATAAATTGTTACGTGGGTCTGAAAAGTTGCTAAATCTAGCAACAAAAGTCATGTGGAAACACTGGGCAGCAGATCTGTTCAAAGGGAATGTGCAATTTGATTGGTTGGCTGTGTCACACAGGGTTGCTGCGCTTGCTAGAAGCAGAGATGGAGCAGAAAAGGGTTCCAGCACAATTTTTGCGTTCTGGAAAAGTGGCCACTCATTTTCCAGCTTGCGTGGGAACGAGTGCTTGCACATACAATCTAGACTTGCTTTTATTTTATTTGTCTTCTTCCTTTTTAATCAATGTGAGAAAATAATTCATGCACAGATTTTTAGTTTCATATTTGTTGCACCAAGTAATCAAAATGGCTATTGTATACGCTGTAATAGACAGGATTAATTAATTTACTCACTCAATATATTTGAACGTGTTCTAAATTTGTACGTCGTAGTTGAAATCACTACTTTTACTTTTACCAGAGTATTTTTTTTACGCAATTATGGTAACTGTACTTCATTTCAAGTACAGAGTGTGAGTACTTTTGCCACCTCTGGTTCTGATATCTCCATCTTTCCCTTCTTGCTCCTGCTGCAGTGAATGGGAGAACCTGTAAGTAACAAAGATCCTTCAAACCTCATTGCAACTGTTTATTACATGACATGCGCGCATGAGCACGGTGGCAACGTGTGCGAGTGAGCATCTGTCACTCACCACCACCACCACACGTCTTGCCTTACAAGTGCCGACCTCCTTATCTCATCTGTGCGTCCACCCAGGAACCAATCCAACGTACGACGCATGCACACGGCGCTGCGACTCAACGAGGTCATCATCAAGAAGTCCTCGGAGGCCAAGCTTGTCCTGCTCAACATGCCCGGGCCGCCCAAGAACCGGACGGGCGACGAGAACTGTATCCTTTGCTAACACAGTCCGGCTTCAAAAGAGAAGGCACCACATTCTCCCCCATGAGTTTTCTCGCCCGTTGAGCGGCAACTATATCGATAGCAAAAACTTGGGAGGGCTGGCCGTGATTAGGTTAATGTCATTAGAGCTACTGACACAACACTCTTTTCACAATCTACTTTACTATTCTGATTGGAAATCACAGCTTTGAAACATGGCTATTTCATCCACGAGACCATTTAATGAGTCCGTGAGTGCTGTTGTTTTGGTGAGCAACTGCAATCAGGCTCAGCATTGAATTCTTCTATGTCGGTTGGTGAACAATGGCAATTAATAATTGTAGTCATTACAGTCCTGTCCCATGTTTTTGATGGGGGGAAAAGGGATACATCAAGCGGATCAGGTACAGGATGGATAATAGTAAATGGCTTTTGTGAACAGAACTGTCCCATTTAAAAAGCAACCAAAGGTTGGCCTTGGGATCAAGGATGCCCTCTGCTGGTTGCATCTGAGCATAACGTCTATCATTTGTACAAACCACAGACCGGACGCACCCTGCACTACCGGTTATGCTAAATACAGTATGAAGGATGATTACAATCTCACACAGTGATGCTGTTTTTTTTTTTTTTTTCAGTTTATCAGTACGTGACTTTTGAATTGTTGTCGTGATTCCATATTGAAGTACCTTGACCTTTCGCAATCAGACATGGAGTTCCTTGAGGTCCTCACTGAAGGTCTCAACCGGGTCCTTCTGGTCCGCGGAGGCGGACGCGAGGTCATCACCATCTACTCTTGAAAAAGCAGAGCCCCTGTACCCGCCACCGCCCCTTTCCCTCCAACCTGACCATTACCCATCCCCTCCACCACCCGCCAGCCCTGCTCCTGTGTTATCCGTCTCACCCAACTCACTCAATGCTGCTTCATCTTCATGTCGCCCTCACTGTTTAATGGCGTATCATGCCCGACAGGCAGCCCGACTCGGCTTCAGCGCCCTGACGAGCAGAATCATGCCAGGCCAAGCCGTAATTCGGTTTAGTCACTAGACCTTAATTGATTCCGTCTTGGTTAGCTGACCCCAGCGTGGGCCGCCGGGCGCGTATGCCGAGCCGCGGCTGCGAATGCATGCAAACTTGTCTTTTCCGTTTGAATTGGTGTTGTTCGCTTACACAAAACGTGGGGTAAAAAAGGCAAAGAGGATGCTTAAAAACGAGTCCCGTTGTCGGGACCTTAGACTTCCGCGAAGACCACCACCAGCCGAGAAAGGGGTCTTAGCGTACGAACTGTGAAATCCACACAGGCCGCTTTAGCGCTAATGGCCATCCTTGTCTTTTCTCAGTGACTGTTTGCCCCCCTCCTCTCCCATGGCCTCTTTATATGCCAAAAACATAAAAAGAGAGGCAAAAAAATATTAGGTCCTGACCCCTTGCCATTTTAAATAGATGAAAATCAAAAAATGTAATATCGACCAGTTTGTTGTTTGTATTTTTTTTTGGACACAAAAAAGCGGACTCACCCATGAGACCATATTCCGTGTGATTAAGAATTGAAAACAATGCGATCAGTTAAGGGGCAGGGAAATCTTTCGTGCATATAGTCAATTATAATAGCACTACAAACACATTTGTGCTGGATATCATTTGGCCGACGAATTCCGGCCACAGTCCAGATTTATTGCGTTTCTTTGTGTAAGATTTAAAAAAAACTAACTAATCAGTCTCTCTTTCATATTTCCAGTGCCGAGTGTAAGGCACACGGATTGAAAGAAACAACAAGGATAGCT
Source organism: Idiotropiscis lumnitzeri (assembly GCF_059441095.1). NCBI lineage: Eukaryota > Metazoa > Chordata > Actinopteri > Syngnathiformes > Syngnathidae > Idiotropiscis > Idiotropiscis lumnitzeri. The sequence continues at coordinate 17,784,357 of NC_142401.1, read as the reverse complement.
TAACTTGTTGACAACCAACAAATTGTGACTAGCAAGTTATCAGCAGGCTGGCTAACGTCACAACGATGACGTAAATCACGCGGCGGGGGTAAACGGTCACGACCAGCAACCCTTTGTGTGGGATCCCTGTAAATAATGTACAAGCTCCGACGCTTCGTTGGGTATGAGTGTAGTATTTTTGTGACATATTCCAAGAGAGAAAAAAAAACAAAAAACAAAGGAGGAGTGCTTGAAAACTGTGGTTTTAAATTTCTATTTATTTATTTATGGGATGGCCTCCGCACGCACTGCACCTGCACTATTCATCCAAAAGTGTTATTTTTTCATCTAGAGAACAAAAAAATAGCTATTTATGTTTATAGAAAGAGCTTATCGACAGAGTATGTTATCCACTCGACATGTTTTGTGTCGTTTTTTTGCCAAATTTGTATACATTATACGTGCCATATGATTTACAAGGTCAAAATCTATATAATCAGAGAACAAAGTGTGCTGACTTTCTTTAAAAAGAAAAAAAGGAATATAGGTCTATGTGAATTTTAAAGCGTGAGCTTGAGATGTAGATGTAGATGACGGGAATTTCATCTTTTCTCAAGCGGGCTGATGAGAGGACACCGGCTTCTGTAGCAAGGAAACCCACTTTGTCCACCAGAAAGACTTCTATGCAGTAGACTCACCAGTGACATTTTATATACCGAGAAATTAACAGTACATATTTAATATATATATAAACATACACAGAACTGTGCGCAAGTCTTAAGCCACCACTAGGTTTATTGTTTTCACCATTTTTTTTTTTCTACAGTAAACTTGTGAGATTACGGAATAATACTCAAGACTCATTTTGGGGCAAAATTGAAGCTTCAGACCAACGAACACGTAGTTAGCATTTATCCACCTGAGTATTTCATGCAGAAGCCAACGAAAGTAGGATGTTGCCGCAATTGTGTGCCGCAATTTCACACGGGGACCATCTACAATGCGACAGGGCAGGAGATGTGAGGTATTGCCACGTTACTGCATTTGTACTGTTACGGCTCTCGGAAAATCGTAGATGTTTGACTTTTCTACCTCATTCTATTTATTGGTGGTTCCACCATCATGATCAACATTCAAATATAGTCGCCAAGTAGGTCTCAAATGTTCATCATTAACAAGGCAAAGACTTAATTCCTAAACAGTAGATTTAATTTTATTAGCCACAGTGACCTAAGCACTCACATTATGCGCTTTCAACATTAAATATAGGAAATTTAAATAATAACAAAATTGTATTTCAATTAAAAAGTAGTGCGCGAAAAGTTGAAGGCAATTTGTACCGAAATTACTGAAAAAAAAAATCACTCTTGAAAATGAAGTGCAACTTTAATACAAGTTAAATACAACTGAACTGCACTTAACAAACGTATCGTACTGTACTGGAATAAAAAAACGTAAAAATTAAACAAGTGAGATTCACTGATGATTCGAGCGTTGCCCATGAAAAAAACATCAATTTATGTTTAATTGTACAGCCCGTCACCATGAACCAGGAAGTCATCCCAATCACAAAAGTACACCAAGATTTATTGAATCTGCTTTGAACGAAAACAATCATTCTGATGGTGGCTTAAGACTTAACGACTATAGACTGGATTGTGATATTAGGTTGAGAAGCGCACCTGGGAAAGAACGTGCAATAGCTCATACAGGGACTCGTGTTGCTCATTTTTCTTAAGGCATCTATTTTGTATATCGTCTTCTGTAGAGTCATCTCAAGTCACTTTATTTGCATTTGGTTTTGTTTGTTTTTGGGGGGGGGGGTCACCTGCACTTGTAGTAGAACTATAAATAGATAATTTACATATTTATACATATATACATATATAAATATATATACAGTATATGGAAATTCAAAAAGAAGTTAGTTTCTAGAGCTATTTAAAACAAACAAAGTAAAAGGCTTTCTTTTTAGTGTTGCTCGAATGTCCAGGACCATTTGTGGTGAATGCTGCTAGTACTGGTAGATGTCTTTGTACTGTACATAAAGACCACCCAAACCACATCAACACCAGGTGGTCATTTAAAAAAAAAGGAATAACAAAAAAGGGTAGAGACAATACATATCAGCGGTGGCGGTTGACCCAAAGCATTAGAAAAATTCTACTGATGCAATAGAACATTCTCCTTTAGTTGTCAATAAATTATTCATTACTTAACTATTTGGAATTTTATGATTTATTAATAACATGGGTTGACAAGTCAAAACCAGAAAATTGTTAGTTTCTTTTTTTGGGTGGTTTGAGAAAATTTGCCTGCATCAACTGAGCCTTTGAAAATAAGTCTGAAAAGGAGACGGGTGAGACGTTTTAACGTAATCTATTTCCGTAAACACACACAAAAAAAATAGTATATAGATATATATATAAATATATATATCAATGTTTTATAATTGCCGTTTGCATGGTATCGTGTGGCGATATTTGTTTTCATGGTTTTTATAGTGATGACACGCGCTAAAGGGTTTTTCGCAAAAATAAACTAAAATGAACAGTTCACTTTATCGTTACCTGATCTGTTTCTTGCTTAAAGATGTCTTGTGAAAAGGTTTTTTTTTTTTTTTTGTGAGGGCTCGGAGTGGTCATATGTACATATGAATGAATCACAACAGACACTGTAACTCGCTGGTGTTGTCTTTTCTTGTACACTGTTTGATCACTGTGGACTCAAGTCTAGTTTTGTAAGATGATGTGCAATATTATATTATATTTTTTCGTTTTGTTTTTTCTATCCAATCTCTGCGTTCGCTTTGTTTTTGTCCAAATTGTCGGTAAACCGCATTCGTGGCGCTCATCGCGAGTGCCGCCGTCACCCCTTGTGGTGCCAGAGTGCAGTGCAGATCTGACTGCCACTGTCCAATGAAAAGCACCTTTTGTCGTCTTATCAAAACGGAAAGAAGATATTTGAGTTTTGTTCAGGATGAAAAAATAATATATATTAATGTTCATCTGCCAAACCTTCTTTTTGATGAACAATGAAAGGCACGCATCTCCAAAAAGTATTTGCTCCAGCCAAAGAAAATATTTTTATTGTTTGCTGAAAAAATCTTAAAATAACATTTGAGATATGGTGACGTCCAAATTTTGTCTCTTTCCATCTTTCTGCCTCCACATTTGGAGTTTTGGATGCAGAACACAGAATTCGTTATTGTTGGGTTGTGGGGGAAAAAAATTCTAAAACAAACTTTGGTTTACCAAGCTTTTCATTGGAGATGATATTATATTTCACCAAGTTTTATCTTTTTATTTTTTTGTTGTTGAGTTTTGGATTAAAAACAAACCAATATTTTTAGTGCGGTATTTGTGAGATTGTGTGTCCTATTATATCTCAATTTTTATGGCCTAAAACACAAAAGCAAAGACAATGAATTGTTGAATTTTTGGGCACGGGAAGTTTGTGTGAAAGAAACATCCTTTTAATTGGACATAACGACATTGCCTTGACACCTTTGAGTGTTATACTTTCCGATAAAAACCATGCATCTCCAAATTCTGTATTTTATTCAAACCACAAAGAAATTTATTTTTGTCACATTTTTTATTTTAAAAAAATACATAAAACGTGCTTTGAATTCATTTGGGACAAACCTCATAAATCATGAAAATTTCAAGATGTTTTATCAGTTGGCAGTGCAAGTCACCATTGTCCAACAAAAAGCATGAATCTCCAATGTTTTTCTTCCTTTGCATTCTAAAAAAAAAAAATTTTGAAAAAGGATGTGGTGATCAAAATGTTTTTATTCGGGTGGCTACGCCATCGACCCCCATTCATCCTGCACCCTCCCCACAAAACCTGCTTGGTTCCAAGCTGCGAGTACTACCTGCTCATCGTGGCATTTATTTGGAGTTGTTTTGAAAAAAAAAAAACTTGCATGCGCTGTCCACATTTCTCTCTCGCCAAAATACAAGAAAATTCCCTAACTTGCTGAGTTTGTACCGCTCAAAATGTTCATCCATCATCCCACAAAGCCCTTCATCCTACTCCAGTCTCCCACCTCTCTCTTCCCCTTCCTCCCCAGCGCCCAGCTGTGTATTTTAAATGTGACTGCAGTTATCATTCTCAAAAAGTGATCAAAGAATATAAAACTCGCGCTTCCAACGCTGGGGGCGGCTCTGCTTGGATATCGCATCACACGACAGTCCGTTTTGGAACCAGCACACACACACACTAAGAACCCCAACCCTGCCCACCGATTCCACCCCAAGCAACAAACTGTAGCATGAGACAAAAAGGCTGCCGGTGATCATTCCTCAAGTCTCCATCCTTAAATGGATGTCAAGGGCTCTGACTAAACACAATGAGTGAGCAGGTAGAGGAGCAAAACACCACACATTGTGGCCAAGAGGTCACCCCCCAATCACATTATTTGAGAACATTACTGATAAAAATAAAAAATAAAAACGGCTGTCCAAGTGCTGCGAGCAGAGCCGCTTTGCAGTCACAGTGTAAACATTGTGTGCATGCACGTATGAACATGACAGTAATATATTTGAGTGTCTGTGCTCTCAAGTGTTTTATTTTATTGTTTTCTCTTTCCGGTCGCACGACTCTTATTTCCCACGACCTCTTGCTATTCTTTTAGCACTGGAAGAGTTTCCAAATGGTTATTAATATAGTCGAGTACAAGATTCTATTTTTAATGTATTATCTGGAGAAAATGACTACCAAAGTATATATTTATGTTACACACGCTAAAAAAAAAAACATGATATAGTACAAATATGTGCTCCAGTGAATCAGAAGCAAACATATTAGGGATAAATGGTCGCCAAAAGTTGATCTAGGAATGTGACCAATTAGCAAGAAAAGTCTATTTAAAAACTTTACCAGCAATCAATCCCTGCCTAATTTTGCCACTAAAAATTACAAAATCAAATTTTGTAAAAAAATAAAATCTGGTTATATTTCTCTGACGTTTCATTTTCGGGATAGAACACGTAAATGTTTCCCACAATATTCTAATTTGAGATAGACAGGATCAACGTCAAAGATTGGTCTCAGATTTATTTAACACTAAAAACCAAAATGACATCAGTCAAGAAGTGCTCCGTAGCTACTTCTCAACTTTGTCATGGGTTAAAATCTCAATTAGTATGAGATATAACGTCATGAATATTGTTTTTGTGGCGCCTTTGGGCACACGCACGTTACATACATGTCAATCCCGACCTTGTTTTTAATTCACTGGAGTGTTGGGAAACACTTTGTATGGATGCCTAAAAACGTAGTGTAGGTTATTATATACTGCAATCACATTCTGTAAGTCATATCCACGAGAGTTTTTTTCCATTGCGAATCGGTCATTGTGTGGTAAAGCTGTATTGTTCCTTTGACTTTTGTGGGGTGGGATGTGTTTTTTTCACGTGTGCTGGGGGGAGGTAGTGGGCTGGTGGTGAGCCGGAGGGTGGGCTACGTGTAAATAAATTAAATACAGTTAGTGTGGAAGTATTTATTTTCTGTGTTAGTGTAAGTTAAATATTCTAAGGTTTGAAAAAACTGGAAAAAAGTCAACATGTATTCTCTATTGTGTTTCATGGTACATTTAAAAAAAAAAAAGAAAAAAGGAAAGATAGTTTTATCTTACATTTCAAACGCTTCTCTCTATGGCTTCTGGCTATGATACCCGTTCTATTTTATAGATTTGTCAGCACAAAATGCAATAAACCAATACCATTTTATTACAGTGGTTGTGTGGTGACTTTTTTTTTTTAATGAATACATAAAAAGCATAAGAAGTCTATAAACTGAAACATTCACATGCTGGGAGAAGACTTCAGAATCATCCTAACGACAACAGAACATGGACTTCAATTATGGGATGAAAATATTCATTACAATAAAAAAAAAAATAACAAAAAAGGATTAAAATTGTTTTACAAAACATGTCTATAACGTCTAATACTCAGTAATGTCGGGGGTACATCTGTGTCATCTGGCCCATGTTGGCCGCTGGTCTAACTGGTGGAAGTTGCTGCTGCTGGAGGTGCATTTGGGACTGGTGCTGCATTTGTTGTTGTTGTTGCTGCTGCTGCTGCTGCGGCTGTTGTTGCTGCTGCTGTTGTTGTTGAGCTGGCAGGTTGGCGGCATTCACCAAGTGGTTGAGAGCCGGACCACTCTGTATTAGAGTGTCCAGAGCTTTCTGGACACTCGGATTATCAAAATTGATACCACCGGCAGAGTTGGTGGCTCTCTGACCACCCGCGGAGGCGGCGGCAGAGGGGGTGCGGCCCATGGGGGCGCCGTAGCCCTGAGCCCCCGCCCCGCCGGGGCGCACTGAGCTGTAGTCCTGGGACTGAACAGATGAGGAGCCTGAAGTTGCGTTGTTCTTGAACAGACTGAGGATCTTGGCTTGGAGCTCCTGATTGGGGTTGGTCTGCGCACTCAGAGGCGCTGACAGTTGCGCCATGTGGCCTGATTGCGGCGTCATGTGGCCTGGTTGCGCCACCATGTGGCCTGATTGCGGCGCCATGTGGCCTGGTTGCGCCGCCATGTGGCCTGGTTGCGCCGCCATGTGGCCTGGTTGCGCCGCCATGTGACCTGGTTGCGCCGCCATGTGGCCTGGTTGCGCCGCCATGTGGCCTGGTTGCGCCGCCATTGGACTGGACTGAACCACCATGTGGCTGGACTGCTGTGGTGCCATGAGACCGGGCTGGGGCGCCATGAGGCCCGAATGTGGCGCCATGTGGCTGGGCTGTTGTGGCACAGGACGGGCAGAAAGAGCAGGAGGTAATGCCGCCACCGGCGCTACACCCGCCACAGACAGACCAGCGACAGGGGGCTGCACGTCAGCAGTGGCAGGAATGGTTGCCGCTGTCCAGAGAGACATGTTAGCATGTTAGCGTGACCAAATTACTTGTTGCGTTGGCATGCAGAATGATGAGTTGTACCTGCGTGTGTGTCTGCGGGATTTCGTGTCAACCGTGCCCGTTTGTCAGTGAGGTACACGATCAGACCATCCAGTTCCTCGGGCGTTAAAAACCTACCAGTTGACAACAAACCCAAGTTTTCCAACCATTACTCACCCAAGGTAAGGTCATATTTAACATTTGAAAAACTTGACCAAACACCACCAAAAAAAGTTACAAAAATCCAGTAAAACGCTACATATTTACACATCAGCATTTACATATTCGCATTCTTTCGCTTTAGCACCATCTGGTGGAATCTGGGTGGTGGTCATTGTCTGAATGGGAGATCGCCTTTTGTTGCCAGTCAAAAGTTCCTGTATTGTCTCCCAACGCAGCTACAAACAGACCACTGAGTAAAAGTTGGCCTGTAATCCGGAACATTTATTGTCTCAATGTGAAAAGTTCAGTTGTTGCCTTTTCGTAGTTTGCGGACTAAAAAAAAAACACGCGTGATTAATAGCCACACCTGTTATATTTAGCCATAAAACACATTTGTACAAAGATTAGTCACTCCGGACCAATAACCGTGGCTCTCCACATTTTTAATTTATATATGTTATAAACACCGGTCGGGCGCATATTTTGGTTGTCACAGTTTGTACTCGTGAGTTAGAGGTCTTACAGCTCTAAATACATAATATCGCTGTCCTATTTAGTATTGTCGGGGGAAAAAAATCCAATACTGTCTAAATTCAGTTCCACTTCAATTATGTCCCACTTGGTGTTGATTCGTTAAAAAAAACAACAACAACAAAATCTAATTTTATATATTTATCTTTAAAACCTGAAATGCGGAAAAAGGGCCTAATGCATACAATTGAAGGAGCGTTTAATTTTAAAGTGGGACGATTTGAAGAGTGTCTAATCAGTAGGATTACGATTCCATTCCAGAAAATGCTGAAATTAGTTCCTAGTCATTTTACAATATAAACGAACATATGTAAATGATCCCTCACTCCAATTGAATACAAATCTGCTAAGTGTACAAATCGCTTAAGTGAAACAGAGAGTTGAAAAGCCTCAAAATATGTGCTTACGTGTACAATCGACTTAAGTCCGACTAGAACTGCGTTAGGGTGGAGAGCCAGCAGCTCTGAACAGAAATGTGGTATTTCAATCAATACGTATCTAGATGTAAAATAAGATGACGGCTACATCATCAATTTAGCAGACTGGAACACGTAAACGTCTGACGTCATTTTTCCCCCTAAAATCGCTCTGCCCTATACATTGACTATATTGGCATTTTTTTCAAACATATTTGCTATTAATTTACATCTTTCACATTTCAACTTGGACCACAGACTGTCGAGAGAGCGAAAATAAAATGGCGCTCAGGTATACATAAAAGAAAAATGGCAAAATCAGTTCCAATTAAATGTGCAACTAGCCTTCTGGAACATAATTTGTTCATAGGTGGGGTGGGCTAGGGTCCTTACATTTTATTCAGTAAATAATTTTCTGACCAATTAAGTGAAACTACTAGCGATACACTTGATAATCTCTCATGTCTCAACTAAAGTTTTGCATAATAGTGGTTGGGAATCATCACGACATGTGACTCAGCTGAGCGGCAAAAGCTTTCTTACCTGTTCTCTGTGAGCAGTGTGATGGACGTTAACACAGAGATCGGGTGGCTCTCGCGGTCGGGCTCACGGAGCAGCACGTCGTCGGCCATTTTTGCGGCCTTGCGAGCAATCTCCTCGCGATCCTTCTCACGGGTCTCTATCTTGTAGGCGTCGTAATTGTGGCCGATCAGCATCATGGCATCCTGCATTGGCATGTTCCGGTGCTCTGTGAAGGGTGAAAGGAGGCATGTCTATTTTGTCACTAGCAATTTAAAAAAATAGTGTATTAAAATCATGCCTGACATGCTTAGTGTAAAAATATCTCAAGGATAAAAGAATTATTTAAAGCCAATTTTTACATCACAACATGACAAAACTACTAAATGGGCTTTCACTTGAATTACAGTTTTCTACCATAAGTATTCAAAGTGCTCTAACACCGTTTCCTCGTGTACCTACTGATTACACCGCATCAGGGGCAACTGGGGCTTCAGTATCTTGCTCAAAGACATAGTCACAAGGTTTAAGGATCAAATCAACATCCTCTGGCTTGGGAGATGACCACTCCACCACTGACATATGCCGCCCCTAAATTATGGCGGCTTGGTTACAGATATTCAGAAATAGGTAGCTCACTAAGATTTATTTGGTTGTTTAACTTCACACTTAATGGGTTGACAAGGCAGGCATTATAACTATAGCTACGTTTCCATTATAGGTTCTAGAATAGCCTGACACCACACCGCACAGGCCTTGCTTGGCCCAGCCTGGCCTCTGTTGCTTTTCCATTACAACAGATGCTAATCAACTGCGGTGGGATGAACAGAACAGTGCAAGCAAGTCTCCACTGCACACTCACAGGGTTCTGCCAAAAAAAAAAATCAATATTGAAGCGTCTGGGACACTCAAAATAGGAATCCCCATTGCATGATGTGGCAACATGGCAAATTATAGCCATTAAATACACTCAAGCTTTCACAAAGACAAAAAAAAATAAATCTGTTTTCGGGTTTAAATGAGAGACAACGGTCGATGTGATACTCACCAAATAAGTGGTTTCTTAGATATAATTTCTGTTATTTCTTTCCATCAAAGAGTCACATTTATTTGAATTGTTTTATTCTATTCCGAAACCCTATCAGTTTGTTGTTTTGGAAAATGGACACTTGGTGGCAGCATTGACCTGCAGCATCACAGGAAAAAAAATCTGTGCGCTTTATAATCCAAGTAGATGAGGAGAGAGCAAAAGTGTCCTGCGTCACAGATTTGTGCATTGATTCATACATTTCCAGATTGGTTATTTTTTTCTGTGACCACAAATGTTTATAAAAATATATGTAGACCTAGTGATGCATTACATGCAAGCCAAAAGTCCCACAAGTGTATTTAAATAGCACGGTATATGATTCTGGGAGATGGCGTCGAGATTGCATGACGGAGGAACTCAAATGTTTTCTTTCATTCGTTTCTTTTGGGCTCCTGGGCATTTGCAGGCTGTTTTATTTTGTAGGAAGGGAGAAATACATGTGAGCGTGTGGTGTACATTGCTTGAAGCGAAATGGAGCAAATGTTATTAGCCATGTTGGTGACCATTACGGCTGTTGAGCCGTTAAAATGGCATACTTTACTTGTGGCCTAGCTAAGGAATGGCAAGACGTGAGGAGGCGGCCATCATAATTATTTCAATGTGATTTGGTTGAGTTTAAATGTAATAATATGAGTTCAATTGTATGGTAGACTTATTTTGTTGATTGAAAAGATTATTTGTGACTTATTACAAATATTACACTGTCATTAGAGAGTAAAAGGTAGAAACAACCGGCAAAAAAGGGTCTAGTCAAACAATTATCGGCCATCAATCTAAAAGTCAAATTAGAAGAGGGGAAAAATAAAAAAAAAACAGGGGTAACTGAGCACATCTTTTTTGCACACCATGTAAGGACTGTTGTAAATCCCTACACAAGATAACACTATCTAAAAAAAAAGTCTCTTGTGCATTGAAATTGTTGCATACTGTATACTCAATATAGCGCAGTTAAATTACCTTGAGGCGTGCCAAAGAGGATGTTGACCGTGCAGGATCGGTGCACCTGATGCTGCTGGGTTATGATGATGGCAAACGGAGTGCGAGCGCGGCCCACATCCTCCAGCGCCTGAGTCAGGGACACCTCGGTGTTGAGGAAGATCAGGTCCACCACCATGCCCAGGTCGTGGACTTTGCGCCCAACCGTCTCAGCATACTCCCTGCTGTTGGTTCAAACACACACACACACACACGCACGCACACACGCAAATGAGCCACATGAAGTGAAAAATCACCGCAGACTAGTGCTCAAACTTGAAGTGATGTTCTCAGAAGTAGAGCGGGCGGCCATACTTCTGTGCCTTGTTGACGACGATCACAGAGCAGTCAACAGGGCGATCGATGTCGTGGCGGCGCTGCAGTTCCTCATAGTACTGCCGATAGAGCTCATTACGCCGACGCTCCTCTGGGCGAGCGCGGTCATCTGAAGGTGAGGACCAAGAAGCTAGCGATTAACATCTTTTTGGACTTGAAGAATTTTCACAATGTACATCATTGATACACCAATTGGCGGGGTATACAGACCCACTGTAAACTACAGCGAAAGTCTTGACAATTAAATATACTCCAAATATGCTACAATGGAGATGTGGCATTCAGTGCCCAAGCGAAATTGTCTACAGTGGCCAGTGGCGCATTGCCAAAATTAAGTCTTTTTAAGTCAAGTGGAGAAAAGTCAGCCATGGTCAATTTTATGCTCTGCCGTACTGTTTTAAATGTGTTCTTGTTATGCATTTGTATTGCGACTGGCACTAGTGGAGTTACTGATTAAAATTTGGGCATTTGTTTCATGTCTTCCATCATTCTAAACATATGAGGGCTGGGTGATAATAGGCGACTAATCGGATCATATGTAAATTGTGGCATCTCGCACCATCTGCACTTATAGAACTATTATTACTTTACAGCTTGAATTAAGGTATGTAGAAATTAATATGATTCAACATTCAACTTTTCAGTTTGTACCAGCATTTATGAGAGGTTTATTAATGTTGGTGCGGTTTAGTCCACAACGCTGTGGCCTTTTTATAATCGTTTAGTGCATTTTAAAATGGAATCAAAACTATAAGCTACGCAGAGTTGTTGTTGTATTAAAACTACAAAACTATCTGTGAATATAAAAAGATAAACTTGAAAACAAATATCACTCCACATAGGCGCAAAGCCTTTCTTCAAAATGTAAGCAGTCGTGAAATTGGAGTATGCTAATAAAGAAAATGTACTGTGATTAAGAAAATTTAAGTAAACACTTGCAATGGTTTTTAATTTGTATTAATTGAACCCACATGACTGAACGTGTCAGAAATTTAAAAAAGGAATCAGCCACAATGTGATTAGCGAGACCTTCAAGACATTTTAGTCTAGTTCATTCTTAGTCCATATACTTCAGTTTTTAAGCCTAACACACATGTAACCTTCCAAATAGCAGCTAAAGCTCACATTTGACCTTGGTGGATTAAAATATGGCAAGTTTGGAAACGCCCCATCACTTGAATCACACGGATGATATACATACAGTACCTTCAGGATCACGTCGCCCATTCCATGGGTCTTTGTACTGGTCCCTGTACTGTTCATCCTTCCTTCTGGCAAAGTAGTCATCAGGGGCATTTCCACCACGGTAGTAACGGTCATACACCTCTCTGCTGTATCAGAAGAATTTCAGAAGGATTAAACAAAAAAGACTTCATGCAGTTCCAGCTGCAATGCATAAACTTTACTTGAAGGCGGGATCTCGCGGCGTGCCTCTCAGGTCCTTGTCTCTGTTCTCCGAACCGCGGTAACGGTGCTCATGATCGCGGGGGTGGCTTCCCGTTCTTTGCTCTCGGCCGGATTCTCTAACAGGTTCCCTGGGCTCCCTCCCATCACGGGAATCGCGGTCTCGTGGTTCACGTGCATCACGATCTCGGCTATCACGGGGGAACACCGGCGATCGGGATCGAGGCCTGGGCTCCTTGCCGTCCCCGTAAGCGCCATACGGCCTGGGTAAGAAGGTATAAGTAGTGAGATGGTGTATTCTGTAACTTCTTTTATAATATATAGGACGCTTAGCATGGAGTATTTACTAGGACACCAAGAAATAGTTAAAAAGTACACCTGCGCCAAATAAATGCAATCCAGGAGACTCAAGTGTTTCTTTCAACAAGCCCCTAAATTGTTCAAAATTCCACTGTTTCCTAGTTGTGCCCCATGAAAGTTGCACCGTGCTGTAAATACGCCATTCATGGATAAAGTCCAAAAAACCAAAAAAAATTTCAATGATAACGTGAGGAAAACGCCAAATTTCCTTGAAACGTTATACTTCATGACAATTCGTACAAGGTCCCAATGTTGGAGAAGAGTCGTAGAAATTGAGATTGGCGGAAAATATGCAGTCTGCTGGTGTGACAAATGACCGACACGCATCAAAGTAGACGAGGAGCGTGAGAACTTTCAGGACTGGCGTCAAAGTTAAAACCCAATCTACAAACTAAAAGTTTTCCCTTCCATCTGTGTCTGATGAAAACCAGCACATGTACAAAGAGATCCTACGGCAATTGCTTTGTTCAGCGTGCAAGAAGACAAGAGTTGAGGCCGAACTAGACGCCTGCTGGGAACGGCCCGAGCATCCGACAGTTTCCGGCGAACAAAAATGCTGTGCTCGAGCAACCTCCCTACTCACCTGACCCGGGTCCGTGTGATTTGTTCTTCTTTCCCTAGCTCACGGGGGGCCCCGACTTGAAGACAAGCTCTGAGAAATATCCCAAAAGTATTCCACCAGGAGTGCATGAATGCGAGGCAGCGAACGCAGGCTGGCAAAGTTGCATTAAGACGACAGTGGTTGGATAAAGTGGAAACTCGAAGTTTGGATTTAAAATATATCTGTTGTGATACCAGTCCTGAAAATTCTGACCAACGTCAAGACTTCTCATTAGCAACCCGTAGAAATTCTTCAAGTGTTTCTGTCTTAAAGTTCACTTCGAGAGAAAATACTGTATAACGGATTGAAGATTTTATTTCTTGCCATTGCATCCTCATTTGTCTTTGATTCTATTTATTAGTACATATTGGGTTCTACAAAATGTATTAAATATGTGCTTCCTAAAAAGTTGTCTTGTCAGTAAGTAAGAGTGAATAAACCCATGATTAGGCAGAATAACAATGCTTGATGATATAGTGTTGATAGCGAACACACGGGGTCTTCGTTTAAGACCGTTCCCAAATTTAGTTCAAGGGCCTGGAGGTCCATCATTAACCTCCTAACACGCTAAAGCAGTAGTAGTCATATTTACGCCAAATATTTGTATTTAAAATTAAAAACAATAATAGAATGAAAATCAATGAGGACGGCGGTGACCGAGCGTGTGACCACGTTTTCATACGATACGTGCTGTTCATAACATGGAAATGTCAGGACCACCGTAACCGAGGACCCATTGCAATTGTTCAGCAAATTGCTGGATGCCGTGGAAGTAGAAACTTTTCTTTCACGGCCAAATATTGTATGACAGTGCAAATGACAAATAATTGCATTATGTTAACAGCATAGCCTGCAAGAGACTAGCTCATTACCCAAGATGGTAGAAATTTTATTCACAGGAAATGAGCAACTTGTCATGCTCTGAGACTTGCGTCAAAATTAATTTCTAGGGTCGGCTGCAAATGGCCCACTGCATAGCTCCATAATATTCTTGTTTTACTAGGAGTACAGTAGCCCTTAAACTGAAATTTAGGGGTAGCAGTAGAACATTTAGGGGTACACACAAAGTCAACTTGCAAAATAAACATTTACTCCACTGATAGCTGTCATGGGGATCATACGTTTGTCAACAACAAAGAAATTTCAACAATAGTAATTTCTAAATAAACATGCAACTTTATTGGTCGCACACGTGCGAGTCGACAATTTTTTTTGCACGGTCTCAAATTTGAAAAGTAAAATGCCACAATTTAGGGGCGGGATGGAGCCCTGCACTGGGATGTCTTTGGATTCTGCTTTTCTCAGGAATTTTCCTTTCTTATCTGAGCAAAATAACCCAGAGTAACTAACATTTTCTAAATACATTGGAAAAGTGCCCTGATGCAGCCTTTAGCACACCTTGAATCACTGGAGACATACATACGAGCGTTGGCAGACCACAGCTGAAGTTAACAGCAAAAAGAAAAGTGGAGTCAACTTCATTTTTAACAGGGCTTTTTTTTGTATGTTTGAAAGGCTGCATCTTTTCGTTTTGCCTGACGTGATGACATTTTCCAAGGTTGAAGAACGGTAGTACAAATGGTTAGGAAGCAAGCTCTAAATTGATATAGTGACACTGTGATTCCCAACCAGGAGCAGCACAAAATCACAACAGCCACATGCCAAATCAAGTGTCTCATTAAAGCACTGATGACTGATGAGAACAAAATAAAACTGCTTTCGTGGGTTTGAATAGGATTCATGTTCAACGTAGCCCGATTTTGGGACAATGGACGTGTCGCAGACAAACGAAATGTCTCGTAGCCGATTTTGAGTTGTCTTGACGCATCATTGCCCATGTAGTGTGACATACTCAACGATTTGTCGTTTGGCATCTGGGACGCTTCACAACCACCACCATGTGAAAGGCTGCCAAGTGAGAAATTTTCTACGTCGTCCTTCAATTGGTTCTCCGGCATTGACCAATAGAAAGACAGTGCTCTCGTAGTTACGACTAGAGACTGGACGCGAGTACCCGAAAGGAGAGAGGAAATATTGGGAAGTATATGAAGCATTTCAACTCATGCTACGTTCGCCAACTGCTAAGCCAGTGGCTGATTAGCAAACATGGTGTCATTAAACAAATTTGTCACCTTAATTTATTTTTGGTGAACAGTCGATACAGCCCGCTTCCCACAATCCAGGAATGCGTCCAGTCTTTTTTTTTTTTTTTTTAAATGGGGGGCCTTTTCAGAGCAGAGAATAAACGTATATCCCCATAATGCCTCCATTGACATGACTTTGACAGCTGCTTGTCCTGCCGTCCAAACGGACCTGCGCGCATGGACAGAATTTGGACGGAAATGCGCAACGATTGGGCAGTCTGGTCAGTGACAGACTTATAGTGTGACGTCTTGCTCGAATCAAGACACTGAACGAGATCTTGTAGTCCGACAGTGCTGGTTGTAAACGACATAAAAAAAAAAAGATAAGTCGGGTTGTCTGAGACGTGGGCTTTGTCCGAGCTCTGGAGAAATGACGCAAGATGTCCTCATAGTTGTTTGTAGCTTTTAAATAAAAACTCTTGAGGCAGACTGGGAAACAAAGCATGGATACGAAGATCTCGTTTCAGTTTATTTTTTTTCCCCCCAACTGCATAGGTTTGTGCATGTATCACACGCGCCACCGACACTTTGTGCTTTACGTTGCTTGTGCTCAAGTAAAAGCTTGGTATTCAAAATAAGACTCAGTACGAATCAGCGAGCAACTGAAGCAAAACTTGGTCGAGGGGCAAAACAGCTTGTTTTTAAATGGTGTGTGTGTGTGTGTGTATGTATGTATATATATATATTTTTTTTTTCTCAAGGCAACATTTTTTTCAGTTTAGTTAAAAAGACAATGATTAAGAAGTAAATGTTAAAAGTAAGGAAACAAAGTAAAATTGTTAATTGAATAAGTCAGTTGTTCCGTTGTATTTTCAGAGCATACTCGAAACGTGGCGCGAGGGCGTCCGCATAGTATGACAAAAGAGATTCAGGGGTACACGAGCACAAAAAAAGGTTGGGAAGAACCGCTGTAACAGACCAGAAAGTGTCATTAAAAGTGGAGATGGACAGAACATCTCTTCAACCATGTTCATCATCATAATTCTTTCAATATTTCTTTTGGGGAAGGGAAAAATCTCTGAATGTTGTGACCTCCAGTTTAAACAAAAGAGCAGCACTGAGCAGAATGCTGCCGGGAGGAGTTTTACCCAAGCGTGGGTGTATCTGACCTCCTAATAGCTGATATTAAGTAGTCCACTCTGTTTTGCCTCAACGTACTTCTGAACTACGAATGAATCAACTAATCAATGACAAATCATATTCCTCAATAAAAACTAAAATATATCAGTACGAACAAAATGAGAGGCAAAAAAGACGTGAATATGAAGAAAAATCTTGACATTCCCTTATCATGTTTATTTTTACTTGATAAAATTCCTGTCAGTGAAATCATGGAAGAAACTTCCACACAACTGACTTGCAGACCTCCATAAAAGTTTACGTCCGTCCACCAACTATAACCAATGGGGGTTTAAAATCTCGTTTTTGACTGGCTGCTTTGGAGGCGATGGTAGGTCTTCCCACCGAATTTGTGTTACTTTACCTGCGAGGAGGGCTCTGCTGGGAATGAGGTTTAGCGGACCGTCGTTCCACTGCCACATTTACATCTGAAAATAAACCAATCCAAACGTTGAACAAAAAAACAACAGCATGTCAATCAGATTATGCGCAGAACGAATGGAAATTGGCCACGTCAAAGAAATTCCCACGGTCCAAAATGAAAATGCGCTCCGTTACTCCAAACTTGGGCTTCCGTACTGGACGACAGGTCAAAATGCAGCGCATGGAGTTGCAGTCTTTCAAATTGGGTTTGAGATGACGAGGAGAAAATTCTTTCCCATCGAAAGGTTGGTCGCGTGGTGGATTTCGACAACGCATTAAAGCCATTCCGAAGTAAATGCAAAGACAAATGGGGGAAATTTAACTAATTGAACAACTTTTTATTTACTTTGTGTGAGAATCATTCAAAATGTCTTCAGCAAGCTTCCATGACGAAAAGGCAAAAACATGGTGACGAATGACGTCATTATCTATTGAACATCCTTGTGCTGTATTTGACTATTAATCTGACTTCGATTATCCAAAATTTTGTATCTAACCCAGTTATTTCAATTATTAACATCTTTTGTATCTGCTTGTCACACAACTTATGCATGAGAAGTAGAGTCAGACTTGTTGCAGTCAAGGCTTACCTATTTTATAACCTTTATAAATTCGACCCTTTTGGGCCAACTTTGCAGCTTCAGCTTCCTCTACACGTTCAAATTGTACAAATCCATATCCACGTAACAGGGAAACGCCTGAAAAAGGGACATTTTAAGTGGTACAGAGAAACATCGGAGTGGATACCTACCCATTTAGCCAAGCCCAGTGGGAATAAAGTTATATGTTTTACATGCTTAGACGTCAAGATAAATAAAAGCTGCAAATTAGACAACACAATCTACAATTCATAGCGGTGAATTTTGTTGCTCATGATGAGGAATTTACTGACCAAGTATCTTTCCATATGGACTGAAAAGCTCTTCCAAATCCTTCTTATCCATGTCGGATGTCGGCAAATTCCCAACAAAAATCCGTCGCTCCATTTCCCGGGGATCGGTACTGCTACAGGTGCGTGAGAATTGCAACGGCGATGGACTCCGGCTTCTTCGGCGAGACATGACTTGATCCTGAGGTTTCGCGGATTCGTTCCTCGTATGTTCAGAAATGCTCGGAAATATTTTGTATTGAGCGGATACAAGCGTCCACGATCCTGGAAAAATGCCAATGGGGTGACAAAAGAGATTAAAATTTCTCTGAACGATGAAAAGTTGTAAACGGAGCAAAGAAGTTGCGCATTGGAAATGGGGAAATTCAAACTACGCAGGAAGCATGTCAGCGATTCGAAAATTATTGAACGACTAGTTACCGAGCGCATTGCGATTAAAAAACGAAACAAAAAAAACATGATTTCTATATTGAGATCCATGTATTGTATTTGATGCAACAAACGATTGGGACAATGAAACGATTAGGAATGTTTTGGTAGGTTTTATTCATGGCCACACAAGTTCACCAACAAACTTCTGCAAGGAACGTTGCTGCAATTTGTACAAGGCCCATTTTGCACTTGCGGAAAACCTGTGATCCTGATCCATGACTTTACAATTCAAAATGTGTTGGGGCTCAGCCCATTATTAAAAAGCAGATGTGTACAGGGAGTCCTCGGTTTACGACTGAGCAGTACGGCTGCCACGCAACCGTAACGTACGTAAAGGAGAACACGCCCAAGTCTATCACTAAACCTATGCCAATGTAGCAGTCAAGTCACACAAACTTCTATGTGAACGAAACGTCTTGGGCATAAAAATAAAACAATGAAAAAAATAATACAAGAACAGTAACTGAGCATGCCCTATTGCATTTTCATATTCTTAAGCAACTGTGCAAACTATGCGCCATTCATAACGTCAAGACCAGAGGACCCTCGGTACAACAAAAGAATGTTCGACTTGTCAAAGACACACCCCAAGAGGTAAAAAACAAAAGAGTACACATTGCCTGTTCAGTCTGGCGTGCCCCTGTGAAATTGTACAGTTTTACCGCCCAAAATGACAATCGAATTTTTATTGATGTAATAATCAAGATCCGATCCGAGACGGCAAACTACACATATGGATAAATCATTCCTTGTCCTGCTTTGGCAGCAACTCATCGCGGGTGATAATTCAAATGTAAATTTCTTGATGAAAAATTATTTTGAAGAAGTGAAATTTTGACAAATGCAGAAACCAAAAGACTCCTTCCGCTTCTTGCCGCCAGGAAAATGTCGGCTTTTGAAATTTTTTTGATGTCACGACGCAAAATGTTTCATCCCAAGAAAAATTAAACTTCAAAAACAAGAAATGGCAGGAAAAACAATCAAATTAGAAGGTAATGCCGCTGAGCAAACAACCTCATAAATACCTTGGTGGGAATCTGGAAGGTGAGGATGGTGGGTCCAATCAAATTGACAAGTACCTGAAAGACATTACAAAATGTATTTAGTCACATATTTCAGGACACCTTCACAACCAACACACGCACATCATGAGGACATTTTGAGCACAAAAGCATATTTCAAGCGTAGCCGAGTCACTGAGTGCTTATCTGCAGAGGGCCTACATGAAGTAAAACCCGTTTGAATTAACACGCACGGGTGGGCTGTAAGGACGCCAAACACAAGTGTGGCTTAACTTTGTTCAAATAAATGACCAGTCGCCTCATTGCAACTCTTGCAATAAGATTATATTGCGCAAACCAACCCGATTAAACACCTCGGAATGGATACATGGTGTTGAAGCAAAGAAATTCCCTGTCGTTGACGTTCTAGCACAGATGTTTGCTGCCTTCCGCCCATCGCCATGAAGAAATAAGATGGCCTATGGCAGGGATCGGCAACTGGAATGACGTTGGATAGCCATTTGGACCCATTTTTCACAGGAAAGAAGCTGCAGGGAGCCACAAACCCAATAAGGTAGACAACAGCATTTAACTTTTTTTTAAACTGCTTTGTTTATTACTTAAATAAAACAAGCTACAGTGTCATTTTTTTTTTTAAATTAACGTCAGTTGAACACAACTGTGCTGTTAAATGAATAAAGGACTGCTACGCTTTTACAGTACAGAGGGCTTAACTGAATCGCCATACAACATAAACAGGAAGACAGACTCGCTTGTGTGAACAGAATGAGAGCCAATTATTGAGCTCTCGCAACCCCTAGTGGTAAGCATTGAATTAAAAAAAAAATTATTCTAGCAAACATTTTGAATTCCAAAAAAATAATCACTTGGGTTGAAGGTAACTTTTAAATTAAAAAAATGTTTTTAATATTCATTGATTTATTGATTATTACCGCAATATTAACATTTCTAATTACATTTTAAAAGCTAACAAACTAAAATAATACTCTATTTATTTTCCAGGGCCACAGGGACCCACAGCAGAGGGATAAAAGACACGCATGCCGCTCCGGAGCCGCAGGTTACCAATCCCTGGCCTATGGCAATAATGAGACCACTAACAACTTTAAGTACGCCTACTGTCTGACAGACAGCCATGTTTTGCAAGTATGCATATCTACAACAGTTATGCTCAAAGGTGTCTGGTTCAAATTTGGCCTTTGTCCTTTCTGTGTGGAGTTTGCATGGTCTCTGTGTGCCTGTGTGGGTTTTCTCTTGGTACTCCAATTTCCTCCCACATTCCAAAAACATGAATGGTAGGTTAGTTGTAGGGCTGCACGATAAATCGGAATCTAATCGACATCGAGGTTTGACGTAGTGCGATTATCTAATCGCAAGACACTGAGGTTTTGTATTTTTCCCTCTCTCCACCAACCTTTGACATTTGAGTGACAGATGAATTAGCCAACCAGAATTGTCGATGCTGAGGTCTTAATGGCGCTGTCCAATCAGTGTTGTTGGCTAACACACATTAGTCTGCGCTCCGGTGTCTACAGTCAGCGCAGTCCGACAATAACACACTACGCGTACACATCTATTTTTTTCTGTGATTTCCGTGTACCGAAGTGGGTGTAATGGAAGTAACTTCAGCCGCCGTAGATGAGGAGAGGGAGATGCTTGTGCTATAGGGTCTATTATTTGGACGTACAGCAGATTTGACAAAAATGAACCGCACCAAAAAAAAAAAAAGCATCAGATCCAGAGGCAACATGACGTATTTCAACGTTTACAACACTACCACCGATTTGAGCATGAAGCCTGTCAAACAGATTCGAAATAAATAGTAGAAGAGGAGGCAACAACGAGCGGTCATTCACGTAATGAAAAAAATTGGCATTGAAAACTAGCTCCTAAGTATTTGTGCATGCTGGCGACAAGCTCCCTCACAGAGCATCTTTTCAGCACTAATGGCAACATTGTAACTTGTGATTGTGCATGTCTGATAGAAGCATTGGTGAGTATGCTGCTTTTTCTAGCCCCCAAACAACTAATACAATACAATAAAATCGCCAGAAGGGAGCGCCTCGTACTTTTCATCAAATGGTGACATTGGTGATTTGTATTATAATATTGATCAAATTCTAGGTCTGAAACTAAACGGACTCCCAATCATAGTTTTGCGAGCATTATGAAAAGCTTGTGTGACGTGTCGGTGTGTGTGCCAAAATCGTGCAGCCCGAGTTAGTTGAAAACTCTACATATTATGAGTGTGAACTGTTGTTTGTCCCAAGTGTGCACCGTGAATGGCTGGCATGAATGGATCTTAACACTTGGTAGGAATGAATTTAGATGTTCGTATTTTACATACAACCTTATGTCACGTTTTGTTTAAAAACGTTAAAAGCATTGCAACATGTATAATAAAACAAACGGGAAATATGTTGTATCTTAAATATGACGCAGTCAACTGATAGTAGCAGTAACACAAACACACATGAGCAGTATCAATGTTCTTACAACTATTAATCAAATGTATTACGCCGCGCAATGCATTCTGGGAACCAACTATAAAAATCCACTAGTTAGAACACGTAAGCTAGTGTCGTTGAAACGTGTTACGCCTTTGTTTTCAAAGGCAGGTATTTTCAAGTATTTTATTCTTAACTGGCATAAAAATGGCTTGATTTACTTTGCGATGATAGGAGACAACTTTAGTACAACTTTATATCTCACCATCCTTCCTACAGCTCACATCCGCTAAGAGGCGTACATGCAACGACAAGCAGAGAATTGCATGTCACGGCGATGCGTTGTGGCTCATAAACCTGCGTTCGAATTACGTTTTCACCAGTATTCCATCCAAGCAATTACATTCACCAACCAAAGCACCCATTTCTAAGAGTAATGCGGCCTCAAATAATCAAACGTTGGTTCAGACCAAGCGGGAATTGACAGCATTTGCAACACAGACGGCGTTTGTGGATTCGACTGGGAAAAAGACAATATGGAGTCTGCAGCCAAAGAACGCACAAGCCTCAGTAAATGGCGAAGTCTGGAGCGGTGTGGGGTTAGGGTTTAATACTAACCCCCATATAGCAAAGAAAACCGATTTCCATAATTAACGGGCAAATCTAGTCGCTCACCAAATCCTACCTCACGTCCGCTTTCATACGTCCCTCAGGTGGCGCGGTATCGCGTACACTACTGCGTGTTCGCCATTAGCTGTTAGCTTAGCTCGCAAACAAAAAAAATGATGTGGGCGTTTTTCCGTAAATTAGAGAGAACCCTCGTTTGTTTTAGGACATCAATACTTTAAAGTTACCTTCAAAAGATGTTTTAACGTGGTTTTATCCCGTCAAATCCACCGATCTGCTGTCTCCATACAAAAAAAGACACCCCGCTCGTTCTTCTTCTTTATGCTTTTGAGGCATACGGATGCACAGCTGTTTTGCTCACTACCGCCACTCGCAGGTCGGAGTTAAATATAACAGCCAGGTGCCATTTTCTCGGCTGCATGACGGATGGAGTCAAAATGATGGATGGGGCATAAGGATGGATGATATCGACCTTGAGATATTGAGTAATTATACTGGTATTGGTCAAGAAAAAAGTGGTATCAAGCATCCCTACTTGCAAGCGATTACTTTACTAATGGGGAGTGGTGAGCAAAAGATCCCTCAAAATGGCCAGCTACACGGACGTAAGTGATTTCCCCCCAGAACTCTCCAATTACTACAATACACACATTCATCACTTTATGGAGAATAAACTGTTTGTATTATATTAGATATTGTGTGTGTGACTGCCGGCATAAAAAATGTCAAAGGAAAAATGTTTCAAATCTTCTGTAGTCTTGCTTTTCACCAAGTCAGTAAACTTCAGCTGAAAATTAAAGGAACTGAACTCATTTTTTAAGCGATTTATCCAAATGGTTCGGTGCCTAACGAAAGCTTAATTTGCATATCACTACTACAGCATGGTAAGTAATAGTTCGATTATTCTACAGTAAAGCGTGCAATGAGTGCAAAAATTACCACAAATACTATAAACCCAATATGTAGTTTGCCAAACATATAATAAACGTGATCATAGTTCACTTAGGAGGCAGCGCGCTCAAGTAAATCTTTAATGAACATGGCCACTCAATTAAAATTAATTCAGAGATGCCTAAAATGCTCAATAAATTGTGACACTAAATTACTGTTTCCAAAGCACTTAAAAAAAATCCTCAACATCGCCATTTAGTCTTATCTTAATTGTTTATTAAACAATGCTCACTTGGGATGAAACATTCACTGTGAACAATGCTGAGGAGACCAGCGAGTTTGTGTCTAAATCTGCTTTGTCATTTCAAATACTCTCAGAGGGAAAGGGGGGGGGGGTGACGTGACACTGAGCAGAAGCTGGCACATGCATGATGCACTCCGGGAATGCCGCTCTTCTGGCTACATGACAATCGACCGTTATCCAATAAATAGATGTTCACAGCCGCAAGATGTATGTGCACTGAAAAGAACTGTCTTGTGTGCTTGGTGTGGACTATTGAGCAGCAGCTGCAGCCAACAATTCATCTTTTGATCCAGAATGACAAGTAAACGGTACAAGGGGCCGCCCTGCAAACACATTAAAGTACTTCAATGTGCGACACAGGCATGTGGGTGGGATGCAGTCTGCCTGAGGAAGGTTGTAGGCCAGGCCTCAAAAGACTCAAGCCTTGCGACAAAGTCTTCAGGGAATTGTCTCATCCCTTCCTTGAAGTACAAAGTACATTTGTTTTATCCCAATGCCGAACTGTCATAACATGAGATGTTATGAGTGACGCCCTCACTTCAGCCAACATAAGCAGATTAATTCTTCATGTTTTTGATGTCTTCTTCTGAAACATTGACACGAGTGACATGTACTCTTATCACCAGTAGTGCTGTGAATGATGGTTGAGCAACGGTTCTCATTACTTCTATTTATTTTCATATGTCTCTACTTTCTGCTTTGCATTCAGGACTCTGAGATGGAGAATGAGATTTGGATCTCCTGCATTTAGTGTGACCTATTTAAGACAACTACAGAGAGACCTCCAGTTTAAGGTAAGTCAGTTCGTAATTGTTAAAACATGACACATTGCCTGTAAAGTTAAGGTGTTTTATGACTGTTCTGGAAATTCCGTTGCACGAGTCTGAAGACGTCATTTTACAAGCAGTGCACAATGCGACAACCACCAAAGAGTGAAAAATGTACTGTAAGCTTCCTGGGGAAATTGATTTGACCTTCTCCAACATTTTGAATGCCTGCGTCCAAATATTAAGTAGAACTTGTTTCAGTGCTTTTTGCATAATCTTTTTTTCAGCTAAAGAAAGATAATATGTCACCAATTCTAGGTCATGAAGTGAAACGGTCTCGGCTGTGAGAGATGTTTCAATTGTGTAGGATGGTCGGTCTTGAGGACGGCCACTTTGCCATCGTGTCAGGTCTTTACCACCATATCCAAAGTTTCTCTATTCTTGTAAACCTTTTAGCCCTCATCTTCACACATCTAACAAGATTGGAAAATTGATAACGGCTGAGATTACCCATATCTTAACCACCAATATGACCGACAAATAAATACAGATGACTTGAACAACTGTGTAGTGCATTTTAGGTTCATTCTGAAATGGTGAATATCACTAACTGTAGGGGTAGTTGTAAGCTACAGATGATATGTTTGCATTTGAGCCGCAAGAAGGGGAAAGCCGCAAGCTCAACTGGTCTATCAGGTCTGGTAGAGAATGCCAACGGCGCACCAGAACGAAGAAGGCACCAGGAGGGGAAAAGCAAACTCCTCACTGTCACTCACTCAACTCCCATAAAATACACAAAGAATGACGACCCACCGGAAAACCTGAGCGAGCAAACAACGTTAACAAGACATGAGTTCCAGGCTAACCGGTCAAGCGTAGATTCCAGCGGCGGGTGGGGATGCCAGTGAGCGGAATCCATCATGCCTGCTTCTGCATTCAGAGAAGTTTTGCAGAGTCTGTCAGTCAGACATACTGGCTGGTGTTGTTTTGACCGCTTTCCACCGTGCCAATTGTCGGGGCAAGCCGGTAATCACAGATCGAGTCACATGGCGAGCACTCCTGTGTTGCGTGTTTATCACACTACAGGAGCACAGAGGCAATTTACCCATGATGTGCCAAAGTTCCGAGAAAAAAACAGCAGCAGCAGCGAGTTGCCGCCCTCAACAAAAAAGCCTCAGCGTAGTTCGCAATGACAACACAATGAGAAGTTACCAGGGATGTAGAAAACGTACAAAAAGGCACTAGCTGTTAACGCAGGTGGCGATTTAGCAGGGAAACACTTCGGACGGTACTTTCCTTAGAGAGACGGGAAATTAGTGAGGAAGGATACTGCCGACCCTCGCTCAATAATATGGCATTCTAACATGCGTTACAAATCACTGCCGGCTTACAAAAGATAAAAGAAAACATGCTTTTTTTTTAAGACAAAGTAAATGAAATCAAAGACTTTTTTTCCAAACATCAATTTCTAATATAGACAAAGTTCATTTCCTGTATGTTTTGCGTATAATTCACCTGCCTGACTCCTACTATGAAATGCAGGATACAGTACAAAGATGCCATTTGGGGAAAGGAAAGTCCTTTTTGTGTTTTTCCTCTCTCGCTCTGCTTGTTTCTTGATTTTCACAATGGTGCCTTGACGGACGGCTCACAACAGCGTGCAGGCACTTCTCTTCTTGCGCTTACGGACTTGTAGCGCCGCCCTGGTGGCCATCTCAAACACCTCCCTCACGCCATCCTTGGTCTTGGCAGAGCACTCCAGATAGCCAAAGGCATTGATCCTGTTGGCCATCTCGCGGCCTTCCTCAGTCTTGACTGGCTCCTGAATGGGAAACAAGAAGTTCTCAGTTTACAATGGTCCCAACATACGATGTTTCGAGGTTACAAACTGCGCACAATGAACTAACTAGTTGTGTCACATTGCACAAGAAGGCACGATCAGTTTTCGCCATACTTAACGGTTTTCATTTGATTTATTTCAGAAATGATGACCTCAGTACTGCTTTAGCGTAGTTTAGTTATTCAGATTTAAGAACACATTTGGGTTCTGTTCCTGGCGTTGGAGCAGAACTCCATTGAAACTGAAGGACTCTCATAGTGATATTTAGGCTTCACTGCTACGCTCCCTTTTCCATGCTAACCGGAGACACATTTCCACTGGCAAGACCAGGTACTATTACGTTTTACCCACATTAGCCACTGCTGGGTGCTCAGTGGTTGCACAGACTCCACAGTCTCCATTTGGCTGCAGCAGACCATTTTCTCACTGTTCTGAGTCTCAAACATTGTCTCCTAACCGAAAACGTTACCTCTGAATGTTAATCGCCGTGTTAAACTTTACACAAGCTTGCAATGAGATCATAATTTGTACGTAGCTTTCAATTTACAGGCTAACTTTTTTTTCCTTATTCTTTATGAACACTTGTACAAGCAATGTTAAGATTGTGTTAATCACCAGCAAGCCTCATTTCTCTACACAGAGTGTATCTGCATTTTCGAGGAAGCACATGAAAAAAATTATTGCATTCATTCACGCAAAGTACCAAAATCTACCTTATCTATATTGAAGAAAATTAAACGTCCAAAATCTTTCAACATTTTATTTTAATACAAATCTAAGGACGTCTGTGTAATATTTAAGGGCAATAGACTTGATAGTGCAAAATCTGACTTTTTAAGGATTCTATTGCACTTGTCCTCATTAATCTAGTGGGTCAGCTACAGCCTATCCCAGCTGATTTTGAACGAGAAGCAGACTAGCTGCTGTACTGGTTGCTAGCCAATAGCCGAGCTATTTCTTTTCTATTTGTTTCTTTTGACCCAATGACTTCCCAGCTCAATGAGATAAAATCATAAATACTGTATATTTAATGTTTAACAATGTCAACAGCTTGATTTTGAATAGGTGCCATCCTCCAGGCCTTTGACCGTGTACCTGCTTCATCTTGGCCAGCTCTCTCCGTGTGTGCTCATCGTTCCTCAGGTCCTTCTTGTTCCCCACCAGGATGATGGGAACATTGGGACAGAAGTGTTTCACCTCAGGCGTCCACTTCTCGGGAATGTTTTCTGTCCCAAGCAAGTAAGAGAGAGAAAGAGAGAGAGAGGATATGAGATGAAATACGCAAGGGTGATGACTATAAAAAGGACAGGCAGTGCAGAGTCACTACTCATGATGGATTGCTCTGCAGGCTGCTCAAGGCAGGGATGTTCTTTGCTGCATTAATCCTACTTGCTATCAGGCTGCTCATGTACTAACTTAATCACAAGTAGTCAAACATTTTCTGTGACTCATGGGGAAGTTACCAGCTAATCCAAACATACCTAAACTGTCCGGGCTATCAATGGAAAAACACATCAAAATGACGTCGGTGTCTGGGTAGGAGAGAGGCCTCAACCTGTCGTAGTCCTCTTGGCCTGCCGTATCCCATAAGGCCAACTCGACCTGCATTAAAAGTAGCAAGAAACATCACTAAATTGTTAAAACATTGAACAAGCCTTCAATATTATTCAGAGAAGTAATGGATCACTAGAACAAAAACAGACACACGCACACACAATCGTCACTACAATTAGTAGTGTGGAGCATCGTCTGAGCTGCTGCCAAAAGTAGATGAATGAATCATAGGGTCTGTGAGACATTATCCCTGCAGTGTTTTAGAGGAGACATATTTTGCATTTTTTCCCCACAATTAAAAATAGGACCCAGGTGTTTTCATAAAAGTTCTGTAACAAACTTTGATCAGCAGACACAGATTACGTAATTAAGAATTGCTTAACACCTCTTGTTGAAATATCCTGGTTTTGAAATCTCAGTTCTGCCTCATACAAATGAGCCACTGCTCACCCAGCCCATCTGTACTATTGGGACAATGTTGAGTACAGCGTTTGATATCACAGCAAAGGCGGCGAAGATAGGGAATGCGGACAGGTTGCAGGCTAGCCTAGAGTGGAAGAAAAAAAGCAAGCGATCATCCCTGGTGAAGGCTGCACTTCATCGCCAAGCGACAGAGTTTCAGTTGTTAGTAAGTATTTAGAAGGTCAATGTACAGTAGCGGACATGTCGGCGAACTCTAATGCCCACTCCCCATCAACTGCTAGAGTATGTGCCAGTCATCAGAAGCAGAAACACAGATGCAGCTGTGCTTTGCTTTTGGCTTCGACATGATCGTGCCTTCCATGCAGCGACGGACTCTGGATCTTCGGCCAGCCTAGCTGCCGGCAGTATTATGCATCAGCGTCATCCATTCGATCAATTATTGGAGCCCTTTATCCTCACGAGGGTTGCAGGCGTGCTTTAGCCTATCTCACCTCGTAAGTGGGGTACACTCAGAGCAGGCCACCTTCTAATCACAGGAGTAGGGACAATCTAGCATAGGCGTAGGGACAATTTGGAGTGTTCCATTAATCTGCCCTGCATGTTTTTTGGAACGTGGGAGGAAACTAGCGAACCCGGAGAAAACCCACACAGGCACAGAGAGAACACGCCAACTTGCCGGAGTTCAGAGTCAAACTCCAGACCTCTATACTGTGAGACCCATGTGCTAACCAGTTGACCACCATGCCGCCCTGGTAGGTCATAAACAATCAGAATTTAGAACAGTATGTTATTTATTTAGAATTGTTTCTTTGCAAATCTCAAAATATATGCGGTTTCGTGTCACAGTTTGCTTGTCAAAATGTGGATTATGAACCTTGACCACTGTGGTGTGTCATCATTGCAACATGGACTTTGGTTTCCACCATAGACGCCCACAAGGACCCAAAACAGGGTAAAAAAAAATAATGTTCCACAAAACTGTGACATATTAATAATGGACCTTACAAAGAGAACATTAGCTCTGTGCTGATCTGGCATCAACGCCGCCTCACACCCACGACACAAAGTCTGGCATGTCAATTTTATTACACCATGTGACATGCCCTAACATGGCCCCACCAGTTTGTTCTTAGACACTGACTAATATGTGACGCAGCAAAACTCCCGTCAGTCCCTGTCCAGCGCGCCCCAGCTTCCTTTCTGCTCAAAATATGAGATGAGCCCTCCTGAACCGGATCTGCATTTTCCCCGCTGCCTGGAATCTTTTCTTTTTGTCCCGCTTCTCCAACAAACTATGTAGTTGGGTGGTGCTCTTGCAAGCACCATGCGATGATTGGGCAGGGTCTGGTCAGTGTCCGACCATATGCTGTAGAGAAAGCGCGATATAAGTTGCATTGCATTTGCCACTGAATCTTTCACTGAGAATACACATGATGATATGCTATGACACGTTCTGACTGAAATCCAAAAATTCCAATTTGGCGTTTGCTTTTTTAATGGCCAATTTGCTTCTCTACTGCTGATTTTTGCAGAGTCCTAGATGCTGTGATCAAACTGTAAAAGTTGTGTATCTTTGGTCCTGAAATTTGAAAGAAGTTGCTTCCCCAATCATCACTCAGGCCTAATCAGCTTTTTATTTGTGTTGTCACTGCTCTGCAAATTTACACAGGGCTTGGCCTCATCCCTGCAAGCTGCTGATTAATTCAATTAGGGAAAGTGGGAGATTAGTAGGCATCAAACCAAATACCTTCTGTACTTGCACATGGGCGAACAAGAGCCACTTCTCGCTCTGCTGCAATCTTTTGGCAATCCAAGCTAAAACGAGTATGACAAACCAAAGATCATTCGCTTAAAACTCAAAGGCAAAAGCGATGCCTTTCAGAGTGCAGGCGTCAGTCCCAAAATAGAGGTCTGCAGAGGCAGAGGGTGGGAGGTGGCAGCACGAAGCATGAGCAATCGTAGCGACTGCGCTCCCACAGGCTTGAGGCTTTTGGGAGCAAAAACAGAACCAGAAACATTCAACTTTAGAGAAGGCCCGATCCCTTTGAAGGTGAGAGATTTCAGTGAAAGCACAAATCCATTTTATCTGGTTGTATAACAGCCTAATTCTAAAGGGAGGGGTGGGGTGTAAATCCTCTAAAAGTCACAGCGATTCCCCACGGGACCAAAGTCCACTGTGGAACTGGGAATTTGAATTTCCTTTCATCCAAGTGCCAAAATGACAGGAAATGAGACTTTTGTCACACGGGAGGAAGAAAGTCCTGAGAGATGAACCGGGGATTTGCAAGAACGACGTCTTCGTTCCCTGTCTGAACAGGAAGCCGGGAGGTAGAGTCATTTCCTGTTATGCTGCAAAGTGGTGATTCTGTGTGAAGGGAACAAATTCTTCCAACAGAACAAGATATCAACAGCTCAAACTCAAGACAACACTCAGGAATTTAATGAGCAAGAAAATGTATATAATTCTGTAATTCTTGATCCTTCAGCATTAGGGAAAAAAAAATAATTCCTTGAATTAATCATTAAAAATTAAATTACCTCAACCAAGGATGTGTGGGATAACACTATTTTCTGGAAATCCACGGTCAGTAATAATAATTAGAAATGATGATAATAATAATTAGTTTTATATACCGCTTTTCTACACGCTTGCTACGCAAGCAACATGGTGCCGTATGTGTTAAATACAGAAAAAGCACCCGTAACTGAGACAGCAGCTACCTTATGGTCGTGAGAATACCGTACTTTCAACAACATTGGGAAACTGTAAATGCACAATCGCTTTTCTTCAATTTTTACGTTTTAAAGATCGAGCTAAGCCAATATCGAATTTGCCAATCATTCATCGTCTTCGTCCATGTCCGCTGCAGAGCATGTTCTGCTCACAATTTATAAATGCAGGCTATAATCAGTAGATCGCGTTTTAATTTGCATTTTAAAAGTTACGTTTATTAAGTGTAACGTGTGTGGTGTGCATGTTTATAATGGCTTAATAAATGCGTAAATCAAAAAAATGTCAACTTCTACTTTGCAAATTTTACCTATTGGGGTAATTTTGGGCACATAACCCCTGCGATAAACAAGGGACTATTGTACTTGTGTGGCTCATACTCTGGACACAATTTCCTTGTGTGTTTCTATACAATTGGCCAGCAAAGATGATTCTGATTATGTAATACAATTAAATAGCTAGAGTTAGGGTAACCCAAACACGTTGATAACCCAAAATGTGTGCTGGCGCAATTTAAATTTGTTCTTTATCACCAATACATACCTGTTTATTGTTAGTTTATATATAATACTTCTAGCAACAGTCATTTGGAGTTACAATTTTTTATTTGACCTGCAAAGCCTAAAAGATATTTATATACAATAAGTAAAATGTTTTCTGCATTTATGTGTATGTTTTGCCTCAAGGGGTTCTATTCAATTTTATTTTTATTCAAAACATTGAGGATTGCTCACTACGATGGTATGTATTTCAAGCATGGTACAAACCTGTTTGCAATCCACTTCTATATCAGCGATGTAGTTCTCAAACACTGTTGGCACATAGACTTCGGGAAATTGGTCTTTACTGAAAACGATGAGGAGGCACGTTTTCCCGCAAGCGCCATCGCCGACAATCACCAGCTTCTTCCGAATGGCTGCCATATCTGATGTATGGAGGAAGGTTCAAACAATGAGGAAGTTAATGCCAATTTACATGTACACTATAATTCAATTCAGGCAAAACATGAAACAACTCGCAGATGCCCAAATTGAAAGTAAATAAAACCACGGACGCCATAACCATGCATTGAAAACACAGAAGTTAGCAACAATACAAATATTCAATGTTACATAGTGTTTAGTTGGCTCTTGCGTGACCATATTTAATTGTCTCTTTAAGTGTCTGATTACCCTGTTGTTAGCATTTACAGGTGTTTTTTTTTTTTTAATATATATATATACACAATATGCTTCAAAATACACAAGTAGAACAACTGAGAATGCCCCCTTGATCATGCTCCTGAAACTGTAAGGAATGGTGTGGTGTCCTGTTTGTAGAATAAAATAGGGTAGAAATGATAGAATGGGGCGGCACGGTGGCCGACTGGTTAGCGCGATGGCCTCACAGTGAGAGACAGCATCGGGCATGGGTTCGATCCCGGCTCCGACCATCCTGTGTGGAGTTTGCATGTTCTCCCCGTGCTTGCGTGGGTTTCCTCCGGGTACTCCGGTTTCCTCCCACATTCCAAAAACATGCATGGCAGGCCGATTGAACACTCTAGGTATGAGTGTGAGCGCGCATGGTTGTTCGTCTCTGTGTGCCCTGCAATTGGCTGGCAACCAGTTCAGGGTGTCCCCCTTCTACTGCCCGAAAATAGCTGGGATAAGCTCCCGCGACCCTAGTGAGGAGAAGCGGTACAGAAGATGGATGGATGGATGACAGAATGAGTGTATAAATGTAATGTCTGTGTGTGGTGCGCTCCAGCATCACCGAAGCCTTGTTTTGCACATCCATTACTCATAATGTCACACGATGACTACACAGCATGGGTAAATGCCTTGCATTTCAGTCTTTTTTTTTTTGGAAAACATTTTTTTCACCACTTCGTCAACCACATATGCCAAATTGACTTTGCAATTTATTAATAAGCGGATAATATGAAAAATCAAAATGTAAATAGAGCTCAGGTTGAATTTTTTTTTTTTAATGCGCTTACATATATTTGTTGTTCAAATAGACTGTGTGCGCAGTGCGCAATTGATCAGTGTGCAGTCTACACGGAACATTGGTGGGTGTGTATAACTTTGAATATGTTTTTGGGTCCGAAGAGAGAATATTGAATATAGTTCAGATGAAGAAAAGGGGTACATGTTTGTTTACATGTATGTTTTAATGCATGAAAAGAAACAACTTATGCTGATAAGGTAAGATAGTCTATAAAAATAGAACTAATCAAGACCTTGACTCCCCTAGAAAATCAGAAAAAAAAGGAGAAGGGAGAGAAATATAAGCGATGCGGGGTAGCAACAAGTTCTGCTACGAAGGAATACCCCATCAGAATGTTTCAAACCATTTTTTTTGTTAGTAATCAAGCAGGACTCAGTCTGCCTTGTAAAGCGAGTGTGACACTTAAAGTGGGAGAAGGGTGAGCAAAACTCTTACCCCGCCTCCCTGTCCCTTATACAAAAGAAAAATAATCCACTTCCTGTTCTGTGAAGCCAGGGCAGAGCTTTTGTGAAGGCCATTTGACTTGACCCGGACATGCGAACATGTACCTTTGATTCATCACACTTGTTGCATGCACACGCACGCACACACGTAGGCCTAGTGTTTTGCTTACATACCAAAAATAAACAATACTAAAAAATAAACAAGCCAAGAGGCTCTCTCAGGAAGATCACCTTAATAGTTGAAACAACAAAAGTGAGTCATTTGAGATTGGCTCTCACTCAAATGAAAATAAAGTCAGAATTATTATCACATTGTTCTTCCTTTCGGGCTGTGACGAGATCAGTTTGCTAAACAAATGAATTAACCACTTCAAGTTGATGGTAATGCATCTTGGATTGGTTTGTATAAAAGCAATTGGTTTTGATATTATATACATGGAACTGATACAAAACGCATTTTGTAAAAGACGTCCAATAACTTCCGATTACTTAAGAACACCGTAATAATGGCGGAGTAGGACAGGCGATTAAATCCTTGCTGTCCCGTTATACTTCTGATGAGCCAGTTCACCAGAAATTTAGTGCATTTGTTAATTGAGCTCATTGAGGAGAAAACAGAAGCATGAAATCAGATCAAACAATACTAACCTTTCCTGTTTAACTGTAAACTCATCCACACATTATAAATACCATGTGTCAAATTAATTACTGAGACAGTGAACAATAAACTGGATGACGGGGTGCATCTTGCGTGACTTGGCAATGGGAAACGATCACAAAGCGAGCGTTGTAAAAGGCACGAAAGAATAGCAGCGTTTAGCGCAGGTCCACGGAGACACAACGAGTCAGTGGCACAACTATTCCAGCAATGTGGCGGGTTAATGAACACACCGCCTTTATTTCTCCAAGGAGGCTAAGGGGCCGATGGCGGTTATGCAACACATTGAGCGGCGTTACCACAAAAGCGGAACGTGACCCCGTCCTACGAGGTAGGCCCACCTCGCAGATTTAAAAACGAATGTCATGCAAGAGGATTAGCTCCAACAAGCAAGCATAAAACCTGCGTACCGTACATACGAATTATGTAGCTTTAGAGTTACACATAACAGTGCACAGAAACGTTAAAACTACTTAATCAATTACAAAAATTATTTTGATGGTGTTCCATAATGAACAAATAGCAGGTGTAAACTAGTGTAAATGCAAGTCCGAGGTGCAGAAAACTGTGTGTGACTGGAACAACAACAAAAAAAACTTTTTTCTTTTTTATACACACACACACAGCGCTGCTTTTGCTGATTTCTGGCCCGATGTGATATGTGATATATATATCTATCTATCTATCTATATATATATATATCATATTTTATTTTTTATACATTTGATCCGTCATCAAAAACTATCTGTGTCAAAGCCGAAGTTTAACTTCACGTAAACTTAAATGTCTTCACAAAACCCCCAATTTCAGTTTTAGAAACAGGATTTTCAGTTGAATTTGCAAATGTTCTACTGCAGATTACTAAAGAATGACAATTGTTAGAAAAAAAAAACACTTTCCAGATAGACGAAGAGAGTCTATTCTTTCATTTGGTAGGTTCTATGGCATTATAGTCATACAACACATATAATATTCAAATATTCTGTGGGACTTCCAAAATTGTCTAAAATAGCTAGCACACATGGGCTTGGCTGTGCTATCAAGGGCTGGCATCCAATGAGTAAATTTACCCCAAAAAATATTTTGGGTCTTTGCCACTTTCATCTATTTGATTTAAAGGAACATGCCAGACACGCGCAAAAAAAGATGACAATAAATAAGCAGATAAGAATAAAAGACAGTTTGGTTTGCCTGATAAGTTTAGAAAGGGGCAGAGGCGGGGCCAACCAGGGACACCACCTGTCCCTGCTACCTTGACGCAGCACATGAAAACATCTTATCGGTCTAAATCTGATCTGAGAAAAAGATCACATGCAGGATCAGACATGCTCCACAAGTAATCTGGGGAGGGAGTTTTCAACAGTGACTATGGATGTGAACGTGCAGAAGTTACATTATACTTGGCATTTCCCAATACAAAAATGCTCTGTTCAAGTGTCAAATCAATGCCATCATCTTATTTGGTGCAAGTGTTGTAAGATTTTAACTTTAATGCACAAAAATAAATAATTTATGCACAAATAATAATGATAGATGACATATAATTGATTTTTGGTTTAACAAAACAGACAGGGCAGGTGTGATAAAAGCAAAAATTGGACTGATAAACTAACCTGACTACAACAACAAACTGAGTCAAAGTTCAGTTAAATCAAATAATCTTGACTACATTGAGAAAAAGGTGAATTAAATGTGAATTAAATTATACACAAAAAAAGGGGGGGGGACACTGAGCACATCATTTTTGAGGCATATTGTAGGGCTGGGCGATAAACCGAAAATTTACCATTACGAAATTTATTACAATGACCGAAATCATTTTGCCCATGTCGGTAAATTCGGTGTTAAAAAAAAAAAGAAAAGCCTTTTCTGTCTGCGGCAATGTTCATGCCCCTTTAAGACCGCAACAGCGCCTCTAGTCACGTGACTCTACCAGTCTGCTCGAGAAAGAAAACAGACGTCGCTCTCGTAGCTGGGATTCAAATCCAGAAGCTTTTTCACCACCCACAACACAACCATGCTGTGCTGAAAGTTCAAAGTGAGAAGCAAGGTTCGACAAGTGACAACAGCCCATTAACGGAGGCAACACCATACGAGAGAACGTCTCAGAGGTGAACGCGATAGCCTAGCACATAGCTAAAGATAAAGCTCCTCTAGTTACAGTGGCGTGCACAGGATTTAAACGCTTCATGAAAGCCGTATTTCCCGATATGGACTACATCGGGCCGGGAGCTGAGACATGTCAAGCATTTTGCATCTACATCCGACTTGTGGTCGGGTCGCAACATGGGTCCCGGATTGAGCCTGACTGCATTACATCGACAAGTGGCGACTGCGCACCAGAGTACTCGAGACGGCACATTTCCCCCGATGATGCACACTTGTTTATTTGCCTTACATTGACATTTTCTTTCATTTTATTTAGCATTTTTTTATTTGGCATTATTTACATCATGACAGCATCTTGGCGCAATCTATTTGCAGAAAAAGATTTAGCAAGAGGTACCCTTTTTCTTTGTGACATTGTTAAAGTCATGCAAAGCAAGCTATTTGGAATGTTTATACAAATGATTTTTGTACTTTTATTTTTCATTGAAAGTAACATGTACCAGTTGGTCAATTAAAAAAAAACAGTCAATATGCATTTCCTGCATTTATTTAGATTTTAGTCCACGGGGGGAATTTATCGTGCATTTATCGTTATCGAGGTAAAATTCCTCAATTGCTCGCGATATTGATTTGAGGTCATATCGCCCAGCCCTAGCATATTGCATGTCCAATGTCCGATAGGTGTTGCCGTAGAGTGACGTCGTCGGCCACTGGCTGTCCTTGGCTCAGGGGTGACTGATTTGCATTTTTATAGCCAACAGTAAATCAGAATGATCAACATACATACTTCATTAGATGGCACAAAATTCATTAAAACCATATTTAAAAAGCATAATGACTATTTTTTTCTTCACAATTTCTTTGCTGCTTTTTACTTGCGTTTGTTCCTGTAATATCAATACACTAGTGCACTATTCGTAATGTATTCATTATAATTAGCAAAATTAGGTTAAGGGCTATGACTGTGTACTAAATTTATTAAAATTAAGACATTTTCCAGGTATTTTAGCCTATTGTGTTTCCCGGACTCTTATCTCAACAAGCTCCTGGTCAGGAATTCCATTGATGGCCACCACAATCAAAGTAGGTAATCTCGACTGAATACCGATGCTGAGCAAAAATTATGAAACTTGGCAACAAAGTTTGCTGTTTTGTAATGAAACATGAAAAAGCAATGGAGTGTTAGAAAATACTCCCTCCTGCCAGCAGTGGATCCAAGTTACACAAAATCAGGCTCTCGTGTTCATCATGCCAGGACACATGACAATCTACGGATAAATTGTGATGTGAAATGCACTTTTAGTTTTAGGTTAAAGTCTGTTTGGGGATTTTGGCCATTTCCAAAGGTTGGAGCTGAACAAACCCCGCCTGGGAGTTATGGAAGGTATTATTTTGCTGCTCGGGTGTGCTTTTCTAAATCTATTAACAATGTAAATGAAATATGCAAACTTAATTTGGGCTCAGCGAAGATCACCTGAAATGGGACATTTTCAGGATCTCTGACATAATCCTGTGATCCCTCATTCCCGTGGGAATGTGGAAGATACCATGGGGACATTCCAGGGGGTAAACGTTTCCTTCGGTGAGAAAAGGATTTTCTATAACCTTTTAAATTGTTCGGCGTATAGTCAAACCCAGGCAACCTTACAGTTCGCATGTGTAATAATACAATGTAAGTTTTGTTGAGTTTGGCTATGCCTACTTACAGGGAAAAAAAGACAATAACGAAATGGAGCGATTTCCACGAACAGACCGGGCGGCTCTTTCGATTTACCTTCTTTCATATACAGGTCGCTGCGGTGGACAAAGTGTACAAAGCGACGGGTGGTGTGTCATAAATCTGCTCTTAACACTTTACACTATCAACTTGATATAAATGAAATTACATTAAATAAAAAACTACAAATGAAAAAGTCAACAATTGGTTGGGAGCACAGAGGAGGTTAGTTTGTCCAAAAGGGGAAAAGGGCGAATGTTTAGAGCGGGAGCCACCACCCTAAATGAGTCACAACTACTATGTCACGCAAAAGAAATGATATGAAGAAAAGTAAAGGCTTCCACATTCACCACACATAAAAAGAAATCGTAATTACCTTCTCGCCAGCCACTAGACTCCTCTTCCAAGATTTTAGCTCTTCGTTTGTGCTTCCCTCCCAGTGACTACTTCTTAGCCTTATTTTTCACTGCAGTGCTCACCAAAGCTCTTCACCGAGGCGAACAATCCCCGCCCACTCGGCTGGTTACATTAGCCAACTGATTCCGCCTATGTTTTCGAAACAAAATATAAAACTTATACAAAAATGTTGTCCATTTCATATTAAACTCAAATTATGACTCTTAACTCGTATTTAATATTATTTTGCATAGCATATAAACTTTTATAGACCAATTATCTGAACCATAATCATATGTTTACGGATATTACTTTTGCTTTGAAGGTAAACTACATTAGTTTCCGGTAAATATAATACTTTGAAATAAAGCTTCTGCTGCATGGCGGCAGAAGCCATTCGCGTGCATCCCTCACTGGTTGAAGATGACATCATCTGCAAAGTGGAAGAGGACGATCAGTGCAACAGGAGGTGCTGCTCGTGGAGGGCTTACTTACAGGGCGTGGAGCGCTTAAATTGGAAGTTGGAACCTTCTTCACTGTGAACCAGCAATTATGATGAGGGCATCATCATATTGTGATACTATATCTGATCTTCCTTTATTGTCTGCAGCATTCAATGGCACATTGAATGATGCAATTATTTCATTAAATCAGATTTATGTTGTTCAAAATTACACTTTTGGAGTATGCTTTTAATTTTAATATATTTCAAAGAAATAAATATTTACTGGAACATTTTTTCCAAAGCTAATTACACCAAAGCACATCTCACGGCACTCTGCCACACAACAATATCACTAAATTGATTTACTGACAGATCTACTTAATGTGACTCGTGGGCCTATTTTGGTTAAAGATTAATTTATTATTCTATATGAAGGTAACAAGTGGATGAACAGCTTAATTGAGCAAATATATTTATTTGCTACGAATAATATAAATTACCAACCGATGAAGTGAAATCGTCCCAATGGTTGAGAATCACTGAAATAGAGAATACAATTCCTTGCTTGTGACTGCTTCAGACCTCACAGAACTGTAGAATTAAGTTCAATGTTGAAATGTATAATGTGAGTCATGGGAAATGTATAAATGCTGATTTATAAATGTGATTTGAAGCGGTATATGCTAAAAAATAGAAACCTGCGGAGGCTACATGCTATGGCAGATTGATAAGAATCTCACTTCTCACCTTGTATTCAGGAACTATTTCTAATTAGAACTGATCAAATGCCAACATATGTATAGCAAGATAGTAACTAGTGTGACTAAATTGCCAAGACAGATAACTTGTGTCTCACTGTGTGGTTTATGTACCACAAAGACAAACCTATGGAGCCAAATTTCTGAAACGGATGGATGACAATTTTACATGTTTCTCTGTCTTCAGGCACTACAGTACTTCCAATAAAGTACTAAAATTGCAAAGCTAATACTGCATATAATCAACATAAATTGACTAGCCAAAGCGCTGAGGTAGATTGATAATGATTTTACGTCACACCCTGTAGCCGAGCACTATTTCAAATGTGATCTGATAAAATGCAAACATGCCAACAGTTGCTATGTAAGATAACAACCAGAGTAACAAACAGCCAAGAAACTTTTAAGATTCAACCTCTTGCTCTGTTATTTATGCTATCACTAAGTATAACTCACCAATTGCTAACAGGTCTAGGCTAACACATAGTAATCTGAGACAAATGTCTCCAGATAAAATAAAATCAAATAAATAGAATATTCCAGAGAGAAAAATGGGAAAATTGTGATTTATTTCTAAAGAGGAACATGACATCATTCACATTTAAGTTATCTGACATACCATAAACCACCGTCCTAAACAAGCACTTATGGATAAGAAAGATAAAAAATAAAACATTTTCTGCACTCTTTAAAAATATATGGAGAATCTAAATAACAATCATAATGACAAAAAAAAGAGGTATAGGGTACATTTAAGGTCATATTCCTCGCATGGTGTGATACAAACGCTTTAGTCATCTTTTAATAAGGCATATGTGTGAATTTTATCACAGCTTACTATACCTAGACACGTTATCCTAAAATTACAAAAAGCAATGATTCTGATCCTTCATGCTTAACATGTACAGTGTCTGCTGTTTTCAACAACAAAAACGACATCATATGTGCAAACATTCTTCA
The DNA here is from genome assembly GCF_059441095.1 of Idiotropiscis lumnitzeri. Classification (NCBI taxonomy): domain Eukaryota; kingdom Metazoa; phylum Chordata; class Actinopteri; order Syngnathiformes; family Syngnathidae; genus Idiotropiscis; species Idiotropiscis lumnitzeri. Next base: position 17,743,991 of record NC_142401.1, on the reverse strand, counting down.
AGTGCTGTCCTACCTTCATCACAAAGAAAGGAGAATACAGACTGATAATGATTATGTGGCGCAGGAAAAGGTCAATTTACTTCAACCCCATGCTTCTTATTTTCATGATGTTTTCATTCCATCCTGGTGCCACAAAGGCATCTCTTTGGTTTCCTCACAATCTTGACGCTACAGAGAGGCTCGTTTATACAAAAAGGGAATCACATTTGTAAGACGTGTGAAGATGTACAGTCCATGCTGAGTTTTTAAACTAGCTGCCCAGCCTTAAACGGAGAGTGAAAGTACGACGTAGGGGGGGTTAAATCTCACCGGCAACCGTTGCCGAGGAAGACGGCACCACTGGAAATGTTCCTGTTACGAGTCAGGTGGTGTGGGGGTCCAAAAATCTAGAGGTGGATGAAGGTGCTGCTCAGACCCGAGTCTTCTTCTGAAGGGTTGAGGGATGCTTATGGGGTGTTTGCTGCTCTGTTTCTAAACTGGGAGGTGTTATGTCTCATGTCTCTGCCTCGTGTCCCGCCAGTGGGACAACGAACACAGTGATGTCATCGCCCGAGCCCAGTCTGTCGTTGGGGAGCCGCCAACCGCGCTCTTTCAGAACTCCACGGGAGCGCATCAGCAGGTCCTGTGCCGCCAGTGTGTACCTGCAGAGAACACACACATCCCCTCTATAAATGGGTATTTTGTTAGATTTATAAAATCACAGATTGCAGGTCGGTCTGCAACAACCACCCTCAAAATCAAAAATATATAGAGACTGCATAATTATTACTATATGTAGGTATACCCCTCTCACCCATTCACATTTAAATCTATGGAACTCAGTTAAACTTATCAAAATACACTTTTGAAGCCCAATCTAAACGTATTCGAGCAAACCAAACATTTCCTAGCCAGTGTCTCGCCAATTGACACTGGAGCAGCGCTGCAAAATGGTCGTCTTTCTGTACCCAACTATAGTTTAGCCCAGTGCAGCCCTCCTTCACTGGATAAACTTTCCCTGGAACGCCTGCTCGAGGAGTTTGGCGTTTTGATCAGTGGAGGTGGCAGTGGCCTCCTACTTCATGGTTTGTCAAGAATAGACTTTAGCTCTCGTGAGGTAAGTCGCAATCCGTCTTAATGAGAGGCAGATTGTGATTACCTCATGGGGTCCGAGGGATCGCAACATGCCAGGTAGGCCAAGACGGCGTCCGCCACCTCCTTGTCCGTGGTTACATCCCACAGTCCGTCCGAGCCCATGATTAGGACGTCGTCCGGGCCGTGTTTGTTGTCATCAAAGTTGTAAACCTGCACCTGTCAGAGGAGTGTATTCATGCAGGTGTTACTCTTGATGCGTTTAAGATTAACATTAGAATAGGATATGACAATGATCTAATTACTGTTTGCTACAGTATAGGTGTGTATGTGTTATATTATCATCGAGAAGCAAGATAATGAAGAAAAAAAAATAAAGCAGTTCATTTCTATAAAGTAAATCTCCAGCCTTAAACCCGAAAGTAGCCCCAAATGCTTCTCTCTTGTCCCATATCTTTTGATGTCAAACTTACTCAATCTGATGTTTAACCGAATGCACTTTCTATTATTAGTTTGAAAAAAAGAATCATGATCATTGGCATTAAAAGTATCAAAAATGAAAATTGTATTTATTGCCTACTCAATATTATTATTATTATTATTTAAATGCTGTATTGTTATAAGTACAAATACACCAATATGTAATATACTTAATAAATGAAATACTAAATATAAATGGAATCTTTAATACAGTGCAGATGAGACAATAGGTTGTTGTTAACATTTTTACTCTGTGTTTATTCACTACGGCAACTTTTTAACAACCCAAATTGACTCTCATGCTAAGCTGCACATACTGATGTAAAAATTATATATATATAAAAAAAAACTCTTTCGAGGTATGGCTGATACTCACAAAAACTCATTTTTACATTATGTTTGAAGATGGGTGCTCACCTCAGGGACGCACGAGAGGAACGGCTTGATATAAATGTTGGAGCTATACACCTTCAAGTCATGATCCCCCAAACCGCGGGTCACCCCGATAGTCGCCATGACTCGTGCCTGTTTGACACACACACACACACACACAGAACCACTGAAAATTCAGAAAGGCACAAACATACCGTTTATCAGACGCATGCAAATTTTGCATTTCTTCCCCGACTTTTGATCAAAGTTACCAAAATCACAATTTTATAGGATGTCTCTACCAAATTATGATAAGCAAAAGCTTATCTTGTGCTGAGGAGTGTGTTATGACTTGAATTTTCCCCACTTACTGGTTTGCTACGGAAATGGCCGGGCCAGCAATTTTTAATCCATCCATCCATGATAAACTTTTTTTTCTTGCACAGGATAAGCGGCTTGGATAATGGATTGACGGAAATCTTTTTTTTTTTCTCCTGTGGCATTATGCTGCCAATCACAGGACAGTCTTGGTACTGCAACAGACATCTGGTTCATGGGAATCTATATCAATGTAAATGTGGTTATGTGTGTGGTGTGTTGCACTGATCCTCTCGAGTACACCACTAACTATAAAAGCAGTAAGTATATATGTGCTGATTTTGTCACGGTTATGTGTGGCGTCTCTTTGATTTGAAACACTAATGTGTACCAGAATTCCTTGGAGGAACGATCCAGCAGTGAAGAGAAATCCATTCATGAAGGAATGTTTTCTCAGGCTTGGGTGATGATGACAAGCAGATATTGCCAACTCATATTTATAGATTGCAGGTGTCAAAATGTGTTTTGATTCAAATCGCCTACTAAGCGTCACAGACCTGAAAGTGCTTTGAATATTTTGCTGGAGCTGCAGCTTACCTTTTTACCTTCTCCATATATGAGCGGAAATTTCAGATCATCTTCAACGATTGTCTTGTAAGCCCTGCAACAAAACAGCCCCCGCAAAATTATTCTATAAAGTGGCACTACTAAAGTTGACCATCCCAGAGGTTGTGCATAAAATCATAATTGTGTGAATGCTGAAGAGCACCCAAAAATATATTTTTATTGCTATCTCACCCGAAAAGGAAATCTTTTTTTTTAAAATTTATATTCTATTGCTTCCACATTTCTCAAGCAATTCAAGCCATTCAAACGTCCAAAAAATTCAAAGTCCCTAAATTCTAGATCTGTCAATATAACACATTTTTCTAGATGATATATTTTCCCAGAAACTATCATGATAAACGAGAGTATAATTTTTTTTAATGTCACTAATATAGTGATGATATTAGCGTAAAAATATTTAATAAAAGAACCGAGCCGGGGAAAGCTTCGTAAGTCATTGGTGCACGTGACGCGGCCCAATCATTAGAGAGAATGCTCGCTGCATTCTACGTACAGCAACAACTTCTGACGCGTGACGTGTGTAGCAGCCGCGTACGCGGGAGTATAAATAGGCCTTAAAGGAGAATGCGCACTGACACATTTGCCAATGTCATGCCCTGATAGAAATAAAGTTGTATTGTATTGTATAATGTCAAGGTTGCTCCACCCAGAATGTGCACATTTGATGAAAGTGCGCAAGTGACACACTTAAGTCAAGGAGAGAATCAGCACAGCTGAAAACTTGCTCAGTAGCACGCCTTTAATAACTTAAAGTATCGGTCCAGCCAAGATGGGCCATTTTTCAAGCTCAATTTGTGTATATTTCTAATAGCAAATTGAAATTAGTTATCATTCTATTTTTTATCCATGTATTATGGAGAAATTAGGAAATAAGTCCAACTCGAAAAACGCCGACTTTTAATGAGGAATATGGCCACGCCCCTTAATATTCATGCCCGCCTGCTGGCCACTTTCAGCTGCGTCTGCCTCCAGTCGTGAGTTGACACGACTTTAGCATAGCTAAATGTCCAAAATATAACCAGAGGGGGTTTGCACATTCTTGCTCTTGTGAAATGCGCAATAAAAATAAAATTGTATAGTATCGTTCGCTCCAGCCTCTCAAGTGGAGAATCAATTGGCACTGTATTTTTGATTTTGTGGAGGTGATCATGTGAGCTCACGTTTGATGTCAATAAATCCAAACTACTGTGCAGAGCACTTTTCTACTTTCACGTGGAAAAGAGTAGTAATGTGCATTTGCATTTTGGTGGCGATTGGTCGCCGTTTTAACTAACAATTCAAGCAATATTAGCTCACTTGCCTCCCTGTTGTGACGTAAACCGTTGAGACCGGAAACAAATAAGCCGAGCTCCAATTTGTCATAAATTTCATCGCAAAAAAAAATCCCACTTAAATCACTACAGAGTCTTTTAGGGGAGCGGATTTTAGTACTGATGTCATTTTTACATGCAAACCTATTATATAAATGCCAATGTTAAGCTCATAAAAGTGTCCCTTTAAGCACATGGGAGAATATGCCCCTTTAATGGATCTCCGTAAATGAACCGAAGGAAGTTGGCAGCTGTAGTGAATGAATGAGTAGGAATAAGGGAGAGCTGTCGGGGGCTTACCAGCCACTCATGGTGTGGTCTCTGTATAACATCTTCTTTCCCAGCTCGCTGTGCTGGATCCTGCGCGGGAACTCAATGTGAGTGAACTCGTTGCCCAGGAGCTCAGGCCTCAGGAAGCCCTGCGAACAAACCAAGAACACTCATGACAAACGGTCTTGAGTTTAACGTCATCAATTCATTTTTTATAGTGCTTATCCTCATTATGGTCGTTGAGACGATACCAACTAACAGCTGGTGTATTCCCTTGATGGTCACCAGTAAATCACAGGGGTCGTATGAACAATGAACTAGAGGTATCAAAATGAATCGATTATTCAACAACTTTCCAAATTATCAAAATAATCGACAACTATTTTTAACAATTGAATAATAGTTTAGAGAGATTGTTTAACTTAAAATGAGTAATTATTGTGTGATTTCTGCAGTCCTTCCTCAAGTATCCTTTGTGTTTAAGCAAAGTAACACATATACAGGCATCTGCTATTACTTTAGTCACTGATTCGGTTTAAAAAAAATGGTGAATACATCAATGCCTCTCATGTTATAATGCTAAAAGAAAAAACATGATTAACAATTATTCGGCTAATAAACAGCACCGGTATTTAGAAAAAAATGGTTTTGTAATATACTTTAACAGAAAATAAAATTGTGTCAGATTTGATTATTCGAATCGATTCTAAATTATTAAATGGTGACAGCCCACAATGAAACATTCACACCTATGGACAATTTAGCCTGATAGAACCAAACAAGCATGTTTTGGGAATGTCAGAATAACCAACGAAAATACACGCGAACGCAGAAAGAACATATAAAACAAAAAAAAAAACAAGTTATCTGGCTTTTGAATCATTAATGCCTCCAGAAAAAAAATCTCAAATCACATTTCTTGATTCCCAATAACATCCGTGTTTGGTTCATTTCTCATCATCATCTAACACTCTAAATTCTCCATACGTATGAATGGTTGTATGCCTGTAAAAATCCTGGCGGGGCTAAATTAATATTTATTTATGTTATCCAAAGTTTGTTGAATGCATGTCTTAACTGATAAGTTGCATTTGCGACGTGAAAACCAAGATATTAAAACCACTGGCTAACAGAGAGCAGTTTCAAGCTACGACTGGTAGACGACTTCACCAACAGAAAATCACAGATCAATAGAAAGATGGACTCAGCTTTACCCAAAAAGGTAGTTAATCTAAATCAATATCTTCCAGATATTTAGTAAATAGAATTAAATGTAATGTATCATATATAAATTACTTTAATGAGCGAATCTAAATGACTCGAGTATTTGGTTTGTCAGCTTCTTAAAATAATACCCTAAGTCATATTTTGACAAAATGTATTCTTTTTTTTTTTGCCTTAAACACCACCCTAGGGGAGCTTCTGTGAAAATCAACTGCTGCCTTACTTCAACAAATCATCATTTTACACCTGAAATTAAATAATTAATACATATAATATAATCAGAATGTGGTTAAGCTTTTCATGTTTTTTGTAAAAACTGAAAAAAAATGACATAGGACATTCTTTTAAGAGGCTGATATCAGAATTACTTTTTCCCCCCAGATATGTAGTGTACTTTAAATCATTCAGATTCACTCCGTATGTGAGTTTTATTTGTTAATCCAAAAATATTTCACACACTGATTTCATTACTTTGCAGTTTTTAGGAATTAATTAAATCAATGGTTATTAAAGTTGAAGGTACTAAATTATATTAATTGCCACTTTGTTGCCTTCATGTTTTTATGTAGACAACGTTAAACTTTTTTGAGTATTGCAGCTCAGCCAAATGTGAAATGCAAAATAGATGGATGGGTGGTTTCCTTCGTATGTGTTTATTACACATATACAGCCAAACAGAGATTTCATACTGGGGGGAAAAACTTTTATACTGGAGGTTTGCAAAAGAACTTAAAAGTGGTTTCAATAGTGCATCATGAGAAGACGAAGAGTACCAGATACTGTAGCCGTTGTCTCTCTGACTCTGGTGTGAACTCGTTGGTCATGGGAACAATTTCCTTATTCCGGATTATTATAGCCCTGCAGTGATAAGAAGTGCAACGGTAAGAAATTGTTTTTTGTGTGGGTGGTTTTCTTAAGCAACATATTTAGTCACTGAACGACCACTTGCGATGCAGTGTGAGTGGAGGCTGCAGTACGCAAACGTAACACCAGGGGGCACATGAAGCGACCACAACAGAACAGTATTGACTATTTGTCATAGAAAGATCTAACAAAGCAATCTTCTGAAAAATACAGCAATGTTAAATCCCTGATTGTGCCAGGTGCAAACATTATTTTCAACAGGTATTGAACCTCCAACAATATGGTTCAAAGTCCCCAAAAAACTGCAGCGTCAAAGCATTCAGATTATGGCAATTCTGGGGATTGTATCCAAGACCTCATATCAGGGCTGTTGTCAAATCCACCATCATCGACTCCAGGTCTAGTTTGAGTCACAAATGTCTGAGTCCAAGTCAAGTTTGAGTCACAAAGGTTAGAGTCCAAGTCCAAGTCCAAGTCCAGATGAGATCAAGAGTAAACCTTAAGACAGAAAAATACTATTTCACAACCACAAATTTGAGAAATTTTCATTCCAACATTCTTCTTAGATGGCATGCAACATTTTGCTTTATTAACTGTGTGTGCAGATAAACAACAAAAACAATTTCAAATACTATGTTGTTTTATCAAATGTGTTCAACCTCTGGCAAGAGACAAGGAGAAGATTGGGGACCAGGGAGCAGAAAACTGCATCGAGCACTGAGAGGTGGCTACAAAATCTTATGAGGTGTCTGTGTGTGTTTTCATGAGACACTCGTGATATCCAAATAAATGCATAATATTTGCAAAAAAGAGCATGGTAAAAAAGATATTTTCGACCATTTAACCGCTTAAATCGTCCATATAATTTAGCCATACTTTCACTTTATAAGTCAATCCATTATTAAATTGGAAATAACAAAGCTTCCCTTTTTTCCCCTCTGCAGAACTCTAAACGGGTTAAATGTGGTCCGCCGCATAACAGGAGTGATTTAAGAAATGATAGTCAAGCTCAATCGATCTCACCTGCTATCTCCAGCATTGGCCACATAGAGTTTGCCCATTAGATGAATGGCAGCTAAGGCACAACAGCCACCCGAAATGGCATATGACGCTTTCTCCTTTTCGATCAGGTCGTCCTAAAATAAAGCCACATGTGCAAAAATAAACAAGTCAAAACCTCAAAACGACCATCAATCCTCGATGGTCTCGGCAGAAAAAAAATCTTTGCCATATATCGTCAGCCATCTGGTTACGTCTAAGATACCTGCTTTGAATTTAGGCAAATTTGGCTCAATGATTGTCTCCGTGTATGCAAATTTGTTTTCTCACGTCTGCTCACCATCTGCTTGAATGCGGTCTCGATGACACCCATCACGAGGCTCTCCAGGCTGACGACCTTCTCCATGTGGTAGCGCACCACCGAATCGTTGACAGCGTCAGGCTCCTCCGACTCCTGCGCTGCCCCCTTCTTGATCTCTGCCTGGTAGGGGCTGCCATTCTTGGCCAAGCAGATAGGAGGCGGCGCCCCCCCGTGGTTATTCAGCAAGTGAAAGATCTCGCCCAGCCGGTCCCGGATGAGGCGGTGGAGCAGCTTGGAGGCCATGATGGCGGCACCAGAACCGGCATGTCCGTCAAAGACGCCCCAAAAATAGAGGGGGATCCCTGTACCATCCTGAAAAAAGTGAAAACTCCCCGTTAATTTTAAAGATTATAGTTGACATCATATGTCAGACCATTAGGTATACCATCATTGTCAACTGTCTACTGAGGAACGATAGTTGACCGATTTTGAACGGTTTTCAAGTGTTCCGAAACGGCTCTGTGTCAGTATTTTGGGACATTGAATCAGTGAGGTAGCTCAGCTATAAATGTTACATTGACAGGCCTTTATTTATTGGTAACTTTCTAAATCCACCAAAATGTTATGACGCAACTGATCATCATGTCATGACAAGATCAGCATAGATTTTAAAAAGACCTCACCTAGAGACGAAGCAAATACAAACATAAATATATGATATAGTTCATTATTTCATTTCATTATGTCTCCTGTTATTTGACTGTGTGACGCCGTGTGATGTCACGGGTTAATGGGGGCAAGCATAGAGCCTTTTATCTCATAAGTGTAGTGATGTGGTTGTGTGATATTACCAGGAGTCATTTGGTCAATTAATTTTTCAATAATGCAAATTTAGTTAGAGATTTGAGGCTATTTACAATCATTTACAATTAAGGCCTTGTATTTAGATTCCTGGATTGAATGCCTTTCAAGACTTGATTTGCTGGAGTCCTGAATAATATTTACTGTAAATAAATGTTTTCCAGAACGCCACTGCTAATTCAATGAATTTAAATAGTCAATGAGTCATTTATTTATATATTTATGTATTTGCTGCATTGCGTTTCTCTTGAATCTGCCTCTTCTCCCACTTTTCTGGCTGGCTCTATATGCCTGTCTAGGGTGCATATGGGCTGTACTGTTAATCCGGGTCATTTGTGATGCAAACAGAAGCATTTGTGGGTAAGGAGTGTCATGACTACCGAGAGTTAGCAACAGAGTCCCAAAGTTACGGCACATTTCACCCACAAATACTCAAGATGTAAAGGAAGCATGTCGTGGCTGATGCCGGATTTAATTTCCAACACGTTCAGGCATGTTTGGAAGCGAGTTGTAGTTAGCACACACAGGTTACGGAGTGTTTTTGATGTAACTTTGAAACACTAACACGATATCCTTTTTGCTACACTAACATATTGTAGCGTCTACTATGGATTAAGGAGGCAATAGTCAGTGAACTCACATTCATTAACAACCATTGTGTGTTTGTCCGTGTTTGACATGAAAGCAGAAAGATCTCAAGCACTCGGAGGGATGCGTTCAAGAATTGGGAAATACTAGTACGAAAAGTAACAAAACATGACATATTTGCCACAAGCCCTCATTGGCCTCACATAACACTGAAACACATTATTAAGTTTATTGCAATATACTACATTATAATAATAAAAAAAAGTTCCTCCTAATAAACAAATATTTTTTTCCTGTTGCATTGATTGTGTAGACCAGGCATCACCAAATGGCGGACTGCGGCCCGGATCGGTCCGGACCCATGACCAATCCATGATGATTTTTATTCAGGGCGCATTCGCAAACGTTGGCGCTGCAATTCTAGTTAATACGGAAAAGGCGTCACTGATTTGAGCCAATCAAATCTTTTGTTTACGATCCACTGCCAATTGCACAACAGACCGGAATAGAGTGCTGCTGACAGTTTGCCTGGCTAAAAAGTTATCAAGGTCGATGCGTGTTGTTTTCAATGAATGGACGGAGAAATTTTGTTTCGTTCTGGCTGCAGCCGATTCTAAACCAGTGTGCATCATATGCTCCGAAACCGTCGCAACATTGCGAAGCGCCACTACGAAACAAAGCACCGCCCTTTTGTGCAAAGTTATCCGCTGACGTTCGAGGTGAGCGCACGTAAAAACATCGAACTTCGAGTGCGGTACAACAGATTTTTTAATTTCCGTTTACTGCCCAGCGGCATGCAAATGAATAGTCAGTGAAAGTATCATGGATTTTGGGGAAACATAAAAAAACATTCAGTGATGGGGAAGTTGTGAAGGAGTGCTTAAATGTGGTTGCACAAACATTATTTAAAGGAAAACACAAAGACCAGATGTGTGAAATAATCTACCAAATCCCAATGGCCCTGACTCCGTTCCAACCCAGATTTAAGTCACAAACTCATTTTTCTCATTAAGAGAAGTTAAAAAAAATATTCAAAAGAAAAGGTGGTGTCAAAGCTCATTTCAAATTAGTTTTTCATGAGGACAGCCATTTTTATTGATTGAGTACTGAACATGTTGACCTGGTTTACTTGGATAATTAGGCTTTCCGTTTTTTTTAGGCTGATAACTCTTTGATTTAAGAAAAAAAAAGGTAAAAGATGTTAACTCAATGCTTAGCACTTGATATATTTCCGCAGAAGATATTTTACTTTTTTTATCCGGAAGTGGCACCCTTAAGTTCCCGGAGCCACATTTTCTTGAATGTGAAATAAAAGCCTTATATTTGTTTGACTGGCAAACGTGTTTAATGGAAACATTGCTAAATATTTCGTATATAAGTGCGCTCTGTTGAAAATGACTAAATATTGAAACTATATAAAAATGCGAACATAGGCTAGACATTAAGGGAAGTTGGACTTTGGTTCGGACCTTTTAATTGGAAGAAATTTTTGTCGTGGACCTCTGTGACTTTTAATTGAATACCTCTGGTGTAGACCATCCATCCATCCATCCATTATCTGTTCCGCTTTTCCTCACAAGGGTTGCTGGGGGTGCTGGAGCCTATCCCAGCTATCTTCGGGCAGTAGGCGGGATACACCCTGAACTAGTTGCCAGCCAATCGCAGGGTACACATACACGAGCCAACCATCCACGCTAACACTCACACCTAGGGGCAATTTGGAGTGCTGAATCAACCTGCCATGCATGATTTTGGAATGTGGGAGGGGACCGCAGTACCCAGAGGAAAACCACGCAGGCACGGGGAGAACATGCAAACTCCACACAGGAAGGCCGGAGCCGGACTCAAACCCTGCACCTCTGCACTGTGAGGCCATCGTGCTAACCAGTCTCCACCGTGCCGCCTTGTGTAGACCAATTTACTATTATTAAACCATTCATATTAGTGAAGAAAAATGTTTTGGATAAAGGTTAAATGAAAACAAAATTAAAAACCAATACAATATTTTACTTTTATTTTGTGCATTTTCCTAATTTCATTTCACAACTTTTTACATTAATAAAATTGCTTGGTGCCCAAGAAGAATGAATTTTTTTTACAAATATTTCTTTTTGGATTTATAGATTCATCGTACGAGTGCAACTCTGCGTAGTGTATAGTTTGGGTTCCATTTTAAAACGCACTAAACAATTCCAGCCATAACGTTTAATGCCACAATATTTCCTTAAAGTTAAGATGTATTTATAAACCACTCAGAAATACTGGTGCTCATTAATTTGTACATACTTTAAAGAATCAAAATGTTAACTATTTACGGTTGTATGAGAACAGCTGCTTGCTGGTGGGACATGACGCAATTTACATTTACTCCAACTAGTTGACGAATCGCGACTGCTGTTGGCGATTAGTCGACTACCAAAATAATCATTTGTGGCAGCTCTAGAGTTAAGTTTAGCCTGGGTGGTTAGTGGAAATTATGGAGAGTCTTCGCCGCATGTGCATTCACATGCATATTTTGGCTTCATTCTTTTTTTTTAAACAAATCACCTACAAGCCATTTAGTTTAATGGTAACATAAGATGAGATCGAAATGGTACATAGTTTTAGGTTCATAGTTTGTGGTATATTTATTGTACAGTTTAAACTATTAGTATAGGCAATTCTATACATGTTGGGAGTTTTTTTTTCGCTATTCAGGGCAGGGCTCGGTCCCTGTACTGTATTCAGATCTTGTTGAGCCATGAACATTATTGCTGTACTTGATAAACAAACGTTAGACGACGACGGTTAGCACTGTTGACTGAACCAGGCCAGCCAGTGCATGGCGGTTGGTACCACTTTCCTACGTTGCAGAATATTTGCAGTTATTCGATTATTGCACTTTTCTGGCGCTCAAGTCTAGAGTAACAGGATGACTGTAGATTTTTGGTTCCACTGTCGGCCCTCAGTGACTTTGCGATTAGGACAACACGGTGTACACTATAAATGATGAGCGCGCATCGCTTGCCAGACATTTTAACGCATGTCCCCTCGCTCGGGCTCCCGAATGGACGTCGGCGCTGCAGTTTTGCCCTTGCCTCACCCCGTTGTCCTCCAGCAGAGTGGAGTTGCGCTGTTTGCCGCTGGGCTTCCTCACAAACAGCCTCTCGCATGAGGCCTGGTCCTCATTCAGCATGCTCTTGCCGGCGTTGATCACCCTGTTGGGGAAGAGCTACAAGTTAGCCGCATGAAACAGAATAACAAAAATATATGTATGTTTGTTTATTTGCCCAGCGTAGGGGAAAAAGCGGGACAGGACAACAAAACAGTATGAGCCACTGGGAACTTGAAAAAAGGATTGATTATGAACCTGGGTCTGTACAGTGATTTTATTACACAGAAAGCAGTCAGTGACGGCACAAAAAAAAATCATTCATGGAGGGCATTCATTCATTCGACTTTTCATTTGGATAAATAAAATAGTAGGAAATACTGTATGCAGTTACATACCATATATTATATCATTTGGTGGAATAACCCCAAAACATAAGGAAAAAAAAAACACATTTAAAAAAAAAAAAAAAAAAAACTGGGGAAAATTGTTACTGTGCAGATCCACAGATGTCAAACCTCAAGAATGTAGAGGTTCGCTATATTGTCATGTTGTGAAATGCTCTAGATAAATAATGTTGTATTGTATTGTATTAATCAATAAAACAATAATTTGATTGCAATAAAAATCTAAGCAGCAAAATCTGTGCCTTGAAGCTTCGCAGTGATCATTTTTCCACACTGATTAATGTGACTTCAGATTCACGCACCACTCTGTGTAGAAATCATTTTCTTGAATAGCGGCCAGCCAGGATTATGATTTGTTCACAATTAAATAAGAGGAAGATTAAAGTGCAAATTAGAATTAGTGAATGCACCACAACAGCATGTCAACAAACGGTAAGACAAAGTATTGAAATTCATTCAATATTGCCCAATTGCTTGATTGAACAAACAGTGACAAAATAAAGTGTTAACAAGCACATTCATCGAGGAACTGCTCTGGCAATAGTTGATGACAAGGCTAACTTGAACGAACAACAGCCAGCTCTAGGCGCTTTGTCATTTGCTGACTCCAACATCACTCACCAGTGCAGGCCACACCGATTAAAGTCATATAGACTCAGTCACAGATAGGACAAATTGGAACATGAAAGAGGATGGTGATCCAAAATGAACAACACTAATACCTGCACTTTGTGTGCACATTGTGTTGTTTCGTAACGCAGAATCACATTTTAAATCATTATGCAATTAATTGAAGGAATGGGATAATCTCCATTCTGAAAATATTCAAGATCTGCCGCATGCTGGCAAGTCATCTTTTCTTTGAAACACGACATATTCATACAGTTCTTGTATTAGATTCGGTTGGATTGGTTCACCTACTGTTGTCGTTTGAAATCTAGTCACTGTCAATTACTTTTGCACTTCAAGCCTGTTGCACAATTCTGCAAATTCGGCATCATGCAGAGAGAGGATTAGAAATATTCGCTCATGTGAGACGAACACAATGAGACAAGCAAGAGAGGAGACCTCTGGAAGAACCAAAAACCATGCAAACAAAAGGAAACTCAAACACAACCTCTGACTGCTCGCTTTCCAAATAGTTTAGCTGATTACAATCGTTACAGAAAGGCCTGATATGGGAGAGGTCCAAATGGACAAATCCAACAAATCTGGATTATATTTTTTTCCCCTCAATAAGGGGGGAGGGGGGACCCGCCCCTTTCTAATCAGTTGAAAGCAGAGGACTGGCACAGTGGGGATGGTACATATTAGGACTAATGGCGAGGGGGACTTAAAGGTCTCATGACAGTCATTTAAACTTTGCTGTCAAGGCCAAAGCATGCTGGGCTCTTTGGCACACAAACAGCAATGAGACATACTCTTCTATATTACAACCTGCAGCTCCGCTCGCCAATTGCATGAGCTTCATTTTGACCGGGTCGCCACTGTTTGGTTTTAGCATATTTGCCCATATAATGTCCGCGGTTTGTTGACTTGAGAGCAAATGACGGAGACATTTAAATAATAATGAAAATATTACAATTGTCAAAGTAAAAGTGGAGTTCAAAATAAAATAAAAATGATTGTGGAGAAATAAGCAGCAAAAGGGATTAGCTGTTTGGACATCTGTCTCACAGTCAAAAGGTCCTGGGTTTGAATCATGGCTCCGGACATCCTGTAAGGAGTTAGCACGTTAACTTGTGGGTCAAATTGACCCATTGTAAAACGTGTTTTCTGTATACTGATGGAATATTATTGCAGTTCCCAAAGAAGCAAATTTAATGAGGGTTAACCCTAGTTGGGGTTAACAACGAAACAACGAAAATTAACAACGAAAATTCTTACATTCGGTGATTCTTCGGGAATGGCGTCGTTTAAAGAAGGCTGAGTTGCCAGTCGGCCATTGTACTGCACTGTTGATAGTCTCGTTTCCTGCTTTTTTGTGTCGTTATGTTTTTCAGCAAAATTCCTCAGCGCTGTGTGACGTTGCATTGTTCACATTCAGACAAACAGTTGTTTGGTTTGAGTGATCAAAAGATACGAATACGGCATGTAAATGGACCAGTTTCATTCTCACAAAGCAAATGAATTTCATGCCAGCGTAGAGTGTCCGTTGTTACAAGTGCAATCCTTAAAAGTTGTTCTACCTCGTCGTCAGAGGCTGCGGAATGGCGGGTTACGGTACAGGATTAAATTGAATGCATTTCTTCTGGCGTCTTCCTTGCTAAAGAGAACCGTCGCAGCAGAAAACCAAGTCCTCTTGGAAAACTGCCAAGTCAATCTTACTGGGAATCCACTTGCATTTTATGATTTATTGCCTTGATTTATGCCTACCAGTACTATCAAAATATGACAAGAATTAAAACTAATTTCTCAACGACCAAACCACTATGATGTGTGCTCTCGGTGCTAGCAGAATAAAAGGGCCGACGTCATACTTTACAGCACGGCGCAGCATCGAATTTCAACCAATAACTCGAGGCTAATAACCACGGCCTCTTCCCATTCTTCCCATCTTCATGGGTCTCGTCTCCACTGCATATTCGGTCGTTTGGACATAACAATTTCTGCATTTTGAGCATCGGGCTTGTACATGTATGGCCCATGCATCATGCCAACAACTTTCTCTTCCGCCAACTCTTCCCCTCAGATAAGTTTGAACTATGGCTTTCTGAGTCGATTTCCGACTTCTTTTTACACTTTAGATGTGGAGCCTGGCATTGTTTTTCTTGAAATGACGTCACACTTTCGGATTTATCGCTTGCCAGGATCTCACTTTGGATAAAAGCAATACTTTGTCAAAGATATGAAATAGAAATTATGTTTTCATGCTTTATTTGGCCTGTTCTGTTCAATTACTTTACTTTAATTTCATTTGGCATTTCTTGAAATTACCTCACACTTGGTCTCTAGTCAATTCTTTTTGCATTTTCAAGGCACGGCGATTCTCCCGTCTTGGCTTCCCACACACCCACCATGCGTAACTGGTGAAAACTTGTGCAGGCACCAAAGAAGTGTGACCCATTGAATTGTGGAGTTGTCCTGAGACGTGAATTTGGTACAGATCCATTTGGAATGCATGTCAAATTAAAATTTAATTAACTTGCATACAAATCCAGAAGTTATATACAGATCATCCGGAGTGATGTAGTGCATTGAACAGTTTACTTGGAAGGAATTACATTCTGTATTTAATAAATACAGTTAAAGTCGTTTAATCAAAGGGCTGGGCTGGGCTGTTGCCTGCAGAGCATGGAAGTAGTTAATTAAATCAAAACATTCAATGTTTCACCTTTGAGAGCGAATATTTGCGACTGTATTAAAATGAGCTATAGCAATTAACCCATTCAAAGATTACAATCTAATCCGTGACAGTAATCTAATTTAGTACCAACACTGTTAAGTACATCACTTTTGTCATTTTAATTACATTATTTTATCTTGCATACATGGGAATTCACTTTCGTTGTTGCTATTCACAATTGTCATGTCAAATGGTACATAGTGCTGATGATTTTATATTGTCTTCATTTAAAACAGAAGATGTTGCAATGTTTTTGGAGCAAGTGTATGATTTTTTTTCTTTGCAAACATTTTTTTCTAGTAAGATGATACTGATAATTGTGATAATTTGCTCAAGATAATCGCTAATCATTTTTGAATAGCGTTTAATCTCTATAGCTTTGCATTAAAAGCTTCAAGAGGTGACAAATTAACAACAGCAATCAATCAATAAAACTGGTTATTTTGCCCATCGCTTCTTTTAAAAAAAATGATATCACTCGCAAATGTCCATTAACTGTTGTAGAACAAAAGCGGTCTTTAAATGCAGCAGCCACGTGTGAGTCATGCTCGTCACGAGCTTGCCGAGCTTTTAATTGAAGCTCACGTCAGCGGCGTGGGAGAATGTGAGTCAAAACATCAAATCAACGATCACATCATGTGACCAAAAACCACGAAAGAGACAGTTCTGTATCTAATTCTGTGTTGTGGAATCAACAAAGAGTTCAACAGGAGGAAGCTGAGGTGTTCAGTGAAAAAAAAAAAAAGAATTGCTTGCCTGAGGTTATATACGAGTTGTAGATGTTGCAACATGGATTGCGTGTCGACTTCCTGCATTTTGCCATTTGGTGTAAATGGTTTCCAGGCCAGAGTAGAATAAAAGTTGTATCTCAACTCCATATTGCAACCATCATGTGGTACGGTGAAAATTCCACCTATATGCAGTTTACTATTCAGAAATCCAGGTGGTCTTTTTTTTTCTGTGGAACCCATCCTCAGCCAGTTGTGGAAAAACTTTGCCAAGTAGGTATTTTTGTGCTCTTTCGGTCATGCAACCAATAAAGTGTTGTTGAAATAATTAAATCATCATTGTATGTCAGAGAGGAGCTAAGTTTACTTTGAGTTGTTCGTGGATGTGCGGTTTTCCGTCCACATTCCAAAAACATGCATGGCAGGTTGATTGAACATTCTAAATTGCCCCTAGGTGTGAGTGTGAGCATGGATGGTTGTTTGTCTTTTTGTGTCCTGCGATTGGCTGGCAACCAGTTCAGCGTGTACCCTGCCTACTGCCTACTGATAGCTGGAAAAGGCTCCAGCACACCCGCAAACCTTGTGAGGAGAAGCGGATCGGATAAAGGATGGATGGATGTGTTTAAACACCCACACGGGGTCCAAGCAGTGGTAGCTCAGCTAGAAACGGGACTGGCCTTGATTGAAAACAGTACTTCAGGAAATTTGTAGTTGTCAGGAGCTCATGCATGAGCAGTTTCCATCTGGATTGGCTGACACTCGGAGCCACGCCATGGCCCCAGTCGGAGCAGCTGGTGGGCACTCCAACACTCTTTTTTTGAGGCACTCATAATATCCTATTTCTATTTCCGAAAACACCCAATGTGATTTAAAACAATAATATACAAAATTCATAATTATATTTGTCGGCCCACCAGTGGATAAAGTAGAGACGCATGGAGTCTTCGAGGCCAAAATGCATGTTAGTACGTAGCGTCAGTGGGCGATCAAGACAGCTGCTTCAAAGAATTTGTGCTTCAAAACAATTTTTAATTATATTTATGGTTTATATATGTTGGCCTAATTGTAGATGAAATAGCAAAGCGCACACATGGTCAGTGAATCGTGGCGATTGAATGTACACAAGGGGTTGTAAAAGAGCAAATATGATTGATCAATTTAAGTGGCACCATCACAAAGAGTACAAACTAGTTGACAGTGAATCGATCATTGGTTGCTTGTTGTCGCCAAGTAGTGCACTCTATTTTATCTCAATAGCTGGTGGTTTGACTCACTATCACTACTGTTGCCTTTTGATACTTCCTCAATTCAAATAAATAAATAAATAATAATCCAAGTTTCCACTAAACTTTTTATTCATTGTATGGGTGGACCTTCACGGAACAACATGATTCATTTAGCAAGATGACTGCACCGTTTGACAAATCTAGTTCTGATTTCTGCATGGTTTTATTTTAGGTTTTAACTAATAATTTTACAATATTTCAATAAGTATTGCACAGCATCATACTGAAGGCTATTTCTAATCTAATAGTTACTAACTATTTTGGAAACACCTCGTATCCCGCATTCATTGTTGAACTCTAATTTTCTCTTCTAATTTTTCCGAACGTACCTAATGTTGCATGCAGCAGATGAATCTGATCCATAGCCAATTTGAAAAACATGAATTCTGTATTATCGCTTGGTTGTAATGTAAAGTAATTACCAGGGGATTAGTTTGTGGCATGTGAGTGTACTGCCAGTAATTATTACATCCAAATTCATTAATAATGATGATTAAAAAAAAAAACACTGGTCATCAAGTCCAGGTTTTGTCTTTGGTTCCTGCACTCTTGCAGAATCTCAAAGCCTTGGAAACGTGCTTCTTGTAAATGATCATGCGGTAATCAGATAAAACCATTTTAGACTAAGTGCACTCACGAGGTTGTATTGACGTTGAATGTGTCAGCGCATCAGTTAACATCGATTAAAACCAGTTCCATGCCAAAACTCCAAACTCATTGTGCACACACAGGGAACAACTGAACTGTCACATTTATTAAACTAAGTTCAATAGAGAAACTTCTCTCATCCTCAGTTGCGCCGTCTTGAGAGTCTCGGCATGACTATGCATGTCCCCACCAAAACTGACACAGAGTGAGTGGAATGTGTGGAAATGTTATTGCACAGCAGGAAATTAAAGTGGAGTTCGTGTATGTTTGGTGCAGGTGTCGCAATAGTCTAAAACACCCGTTGTAGACTTAAGGACAAAAAAAAAAAAAGAAATCAATAAATATGCATAACTCAACATGAATGCATGCTAAACTCTAAATAAAACGTAATGTTATAAAAACAAACAATATGATCAAACCTCAGCAGACGCTGAGGATGGAACTATACAGTAGTAAGCTGTGGGGTAGCAATGCGGCAGAAGGTGCTGAGTGATGGAATATATTGGGACTGTTATTATTGAAGATTTTTTAGGTTGATTAATGGGATAAAAATCGATTGTGCATTCAAGTTAATTACAAAACCATTTTCCCCAATTACTGTTTATTCAACCCCCCAAAGTTCTGTGCAATAATGTGCCTTCACTGCTCTAAACATGGCATTCTGATTAATATTGTTCATGAAATATGAGTTAAGCAGCAAAATCTCCACTTTTACAGCTATCTCGGGGGTGGGGGGCGCATTTTGTCACTTCTGTCAAATGATAATGACATGACAGTTGCTCAGGGCTCAGATAACGACCAATCACGGCTCACCTCTTTTATGAAGCTGAGCCATGATTGGTCATTAAATGAGCCCTGAGCAACTATCATGTCATTTTCAGTCAACACAAGTGACAAAATAGCTGACTGACATGACTAAAAACAAGGGGATTTTACTGCTTAACTCGTAATTCTACAGACGCAATATTAATCAGAATGCCGTGTTCAGACTAGTGATACTGCATAGATCATATTCTTGTAAATAACATTTTTGGGTTGACTTCCCCTTTAACCAATATTTTTTGTTTATTTGTTATTGTTTAGTGATGAATAAAAGGTACAGCTTTTAGGCAGGAGGAGAACCTGTGCAACATAACCTGAGGGTTGATCTTCAAAAACAAAATTTGAGGGTAGAACCTGTACAAAAGAGGTTTAGGGTGGAATCTATGTAGAAGAAGATAAAAGGTAGAACCTTTTGGGTAGATACTACACAGCAGAACTTTAGGATATCAGAAGCCAAAGAGTACAACTATACAACAGAGCCTGATGGAGGATCCTACACACCAGCACAACAAAGCAAAACCAAAGCAGCCTGAGCAGAATAAAACCTATGCCTCAGATATATACGTTCGAGGCTTCATGGCAGAATATGATGTTAGAACCTACACAGCAGAACCTGAAGGTAGAACATACAAAGCAGAAATTGAGGGCATCAGAATTTACAGCAGAAGCGAATGAGTGCAAGCTACTGCAGGAGCTGAAGGGGGAACCTCTGCAGCACAACCTGAGAGAGCCAGTGCAGCGGCATTTGATTTTAATGCCTGCTGCATATGCGGCAGAGCTCTGTGAGCTGCTGAGCATCCTGCTGCACTTGCACTGGCCACTTGCAAACGTCAAACACGTTCGGTCATTACGCGTGCGTGTCATTAAAGCGCAACAATAACAAAAATAGCACGCAGAAGCCTCGAATGGACGCCTGTCAGGCACTCACTCCGCATATCCGGTGTGCCAGGGGAGCCTGCTGCCTCTCTTGAGCGTGAGCACCGGCCGCGAGGCGTGCTCGGTGGAGTACTGCAGCAGCTCCGGGGTGAGCTCCAGGAAATCCGGGCGGCCGTAGGGGAAGCGCGGCGGAAGGCCGTCAGCTCCCCCGGACTGCGCGCCGCCGCCGCCTCCGCCGTGATGATTGTGGTGGTGGTGGTGGCCATGGGGCATCATCCCTCCCACGAGCGTGGACATGGCGCTTTTCACTTTGCTGATCATCGTCGGCATCGACTCGCGTTGCGCACAACAAAAATAAAAGAAAAAAATCAAAAGGAGAGAAATCAAAGGATCCGCGCTAGGGAGGCGAACGGGAGACGCAGCCAGTGACGAGGGGCATTTCAGGAAGCGATCTGGCTTTTTTTTTTTTGCTTGCTTGCTTGCTTCCTCTGAGCACCCATGTGACGACCAGGCTGTGTTTGTCTCAGTCAAAGCCAATAAAAAAAAAAAACCTTCACTGGCTGCCAGTAATCCTGCAGCTGCATTCACAAAGCTCCACTCAAGCATCCTGATGCTTTTGGACGCAAATCCACCACCTTCGTTACATAAATAGATATTGAAATACATTCAGATGGTTTTGTACGTAAGTCGGAACACATAGTCCCTAGTCACTAGCCCACCGTAGTTAAGTCATTATTGCTCATCATATTAAAGCACATATGAATATTACTTGTTGGCCATAAATATGAAACAATCAAATCAGGAAAGGGCAAATTCCATTCTAGTTCTGCTGCACATTTTCTACCTTCCTGTTATGCTCTGTAGGTTATATCTCTGGTCATGTTTTCCTCCTCCAACACATTTGATTCGAATGATCAGCTCATCAGCAAGCTTTGCAGAAGCCTAATGACGATCCTGATGGTTTGAATCAGGTGTGTTGGAGGTGGGAAACATGTAAAACAGGCTGAATATAGGGGCTCTCGAGGAGCAGACTTGGGCCCCCGTTCTACTGTGTAGGTTTCAGACTCAGGTTCTGTTGTGTAGGTTGTACTTTCAAATTTATTCTATTAAGTTAAGGCATGTAGAATTGGTGGCCCACACAGAGTGGTCACTTGATTAATTTTCATAATAAATTAATAACAATAAGCAAATAATAAACAGATTTCCTCTGCTACTGTGGACCCCTGCACATTTGCAAATCAAAGATTTGCTTTTTTTCCCTCCAATATCTTTCCAATACTTCTTTTTTGTTGTTGCTGTTGCATTATTCTAACAAAATATAAATTGGAGGTTTATCATTAGAGATTTTGGGGGTCTTATGCGATTTTAATGTGCTTCCATTATTCAATTACACGCATGTTTTTGCTATTCGCGGGCCAGCCCAGTCCCTATCCTCCACAAAGAGTAGAGTTCCACTGTATAATTTTAACTTTCAATATCACTATTCACCACTACGGTGGATGACAGAAATTGTGTTGATGTGCTTACACCGTGTTATCCTGCCCTATACTACAACATGAGTAGGGCTAATAATTTTTTTTCATGGATTTTGAATGACATGCAGGACAAACAGTACCTCAAATATATTTTTTAAAATGCTGCGAGTTGATATTTGTGAAAAATACACAAATGAGTTCTTGCCCTTCATGTTGGACGGCAGGAAGTGCTCGAAAAACTCTTTCCAAATAACAAAAGGTTAAACAAGGCTACTCGGAACAATCAGAAACACAAAACCGACAGAAATCCAGAATAGACATTCAGAGTAACAAAACAAACACTAAGAAAAAGACTTGACATGACAGAGACACAAACAATGAAATGAAAAGAACAGAAAAAAAATCACCCATTATTAGCACCACTTCTCCTCACGAGGGTCGGGGGGATGCAGGAGTCCATCCCAGTTGTCTTCGGGCAGTCGGTGGGATAAACTCTGAACTGTTTGCCAACCAGTCGCAAAGCACACACATAAACGAACAACCATTCACACTCACAAACTCACCTCTAGGGAGAATTCAGAGTGTGTAATTGACCTACCATGTATGTTTTTGGAATGTGGGAAGAAACTGGAGGATTCTGAGAAAACCCACACAGGCATGGGGAGAACATGCATATTCCACACAGGAAGGCCGGAGCCAAGATTGAAAGCCTGTAACTCTGCACTGTGATGCAGATGTGCGAAGCAGTCGTCCACCACGCCACCCCAGAAAGAAATCCGGTTGCAAGCAACTGATAAGGTAACAACAAACACCTGGACAAGACGCAAATGGCAGAGGGAGCTTGCAGACACAAGCACAAGTGGACACAGTAACGTCACGAGACAGACACAGACAAAATTCAACAAAAGGCAAACATGACGAAACTCTAATCAAAGCCAAATCAAGAAAAGACAGATAATGAAAGTGACCCCCCTCGCACTCCTAAAGAAACACATAAATCCAAAATCAGGGACGGGGGAAGGAGGCCTGGAGGCAGGATGATGCACCACTAATCGGCGCCAGGTGGATGGAAAAGCTTCAAGAGTTCAGAAGGCTTCATCTGTTCATCACTACAGAAAGGGATCAGGAAACTTAGTTACAAGCAAATGACGAGACAACGAGCAACACCTGGACAAGACACAAGTGGCTGAGGGAGCTAAATGGAAGACAAAAAGGAAGAGAATGATGAGAAAATAACTTAACTAGACAGACACTCAAAAAGAACACAAGGACAATTAAATCTGAGAAAACTAAATCAACAAAAGTTGATCATAACAGTTTTGTGCCACCCTTCAACTTACATAAATATTGAGGACATGGAGACTGACTGGATGGAAAGTAACAAGATACTCTGCAGATTTCCAATCAGCTTTAATTTCAAAATTAGTGGGTGTAGGAAGGACAACAATTTGTCTATATGCCTCCAACTTTTTAAATCTATTGAAAGCTTGTGTTTTTATTATTGTGTTTGTAGTTTGCTGCATCTACTGTCAGGTGTTTGGAATATTTTGGTTAGCCATATCTGACATTGTGAAACTGTGTATCGTTTATTTGAGCCTTCATAGTAGCTTATACAATGTCAGAGTAACCGATCTGGAAATGACCTAACTGGGCTTTATCTAAGGCCACAGTCCAACTGTCAGCTATTACTCTGTTATCAACTGATGTGCCCTATAATTACGCAACTCTATGATTGTAATGCAGGGACTATTGTTATTGTGACACAATCTGTAATCAGCCACAACATCAGGAACACTCACAGATGCTATTTTTACTCAAATATATTTAATACGTTTAATTACCCTTTCTCTGTATTTTCTATTGTAATTCACATATTTTCGAATTCGATATTTTATTTTATTGTTTTATTATTATGAATAGAATTTTTAATTTTCTGTTTTTACAACGTAGCATTATTCTTTGGCTATGGTCTGAAAAGGGAACAAGATTGAGCTTGCACTTCTGTAATTTGTCCACTAGATGGAGTTAAAGTACTGCAAGATGTAGCATCGTGCATTGATGCTGCTTCCCAAGGAAGCTCTTATTGCCTTGATGCAATATTTACATTACTTATTATTATAGGTCCCGCGGTTTAAAGACTTAACTAATTATAACAAACAGTATTATGGCAGAAAATAGCGACAGGGTGGTGTAGTGGTTAGCATGCACCACACCGTTTCCACGTTCTAATTCCATCTGAGGCCCTCGTAGGTCGAGTTTGTATCTTCTCTTCAGCTTCATCACCTTCTTCATTTGGTCTTTATATTCTTATTTTTTAGGTCTTGGTCACCGCCTTCTCCATGGTTGTTACCTTCTTTGTTCTGATCTGCTTTGTCTTCATTGTCTCTGTCTTCTTCAGCAGCGCAATCTTGGCAGTTGTCTTCTTTGTCGTCATCATCTTCTTTTCCTTCTTCATTTGAATTGCTGTCTTTTTCAACGTTGATTCAGTCGTCCTCTGCTTCTTCTTCATTATTGATTTCTGTCGCTTCATCACCTTCTGTGTGTTCCCTTCCTTTTCGTTACCTTTGTCTGCCACCTTCTTCATTGCTGTCAGTTTCTTCATTGTCACCTGCTGCTGCTTTGTATTCTGTATTCTTCCTCGTCAAGATAATGCCTTCTTTGTCAACAGCTTTGTCGCCTTTTCGTATTCAACGCTGTAAACTCGGCCTTCTTTCATTCTGGTCATCTTGTGTTTCATCGTCTTTGTCTGCGTGTTGCTCGTCCACATCTTTTGACATCTTGTGCTTCTTTGTTGTGTGTCATCCTTTCTATCTTCAGATGCCACAATTTAGATGACTCTTGTAATTTATAATATTTGTGTACTGTTGTCCATTACCTAATTCAACCACAGCCTGAAACGACATGGTTCCCTTTGTCTGAACTCGCCTTTGATTACAGCTGTCCGCCCTTCTTAAGAGAGCGGACTAAGATGGCTGCTCCTTTTCGGGCGAGCTCTTGATGAAAACCCATTAACGGCTCTTGCGGGACAGAGGTCGGCAAAAGAGGCGGTCCGTGTACACAGCTATAAAGCCTTGATGTAGCGGCCTCTAGCCGAGCGTCTGCGGCAGAGGAAGAATAACTGTCCCGGCGGCTGTGGACCTGTTGGACTAACGGGGGGCATTAAGCGCTGCTTCCTCTGCATTATTGATAGCTTGCTCCATTCCTGAGGCCATTATGCCTCCTATTTTCCCTCTCACCGTTGCCTGCCTGCCGTCCCACATGTCTTCAGACACACTTTGGCAACAATGAAGCTAAGCGAGGGTTCAGAGGGAGCCTTTGGACAGCTCCCCACAGTGTGCTGTTATTTTAAGCAGGACTGCCACAATCAACATCCACCCCGCATTCACCCCTGGATAAGGCGAAGCCACCATATCACAGCAAAATGAATGAAAACTGCCACTCATTGGAAGCACTTATTGACACAGCTGAGGTAACAATGTGTAGCTTTCACAAGGCCTAAAAGGTACTTATGTCCCAAAGCCTAAAGGGACGCTTCACAGATGTTAACAATGGTACTTATATGATAGGTTTGCATGTAAAAATGACATCAACAACCCCCCCACACCCCCCCCAAAAAAAGACTCTGTAGTGATTTAAGTTTTTTTTTTGTGATTTACAACAAATTGTCAGGCCCCCTTTTGGAGCTCGGCTTGTTATTTATTTATTTATTTTTTTCCCAGTTTCAGCGTCTACGTCACAGCATAGAGGCAGGCGAGCCAATATTGCAAGAATTGTCAGTTCCGTTGTCTAAAACGGCAACCGATCGCCACTACTACTCTTGTCCACTTCAACCTGTGAAAGTATAAAAGCGTTCTGCACAATAGTTTGGGTTTATTGACATCAAACGTGAGCTCATGTGATCACCTCCACAAAAATAAAAAATACAGTGTGGATCAATTCTCCACTTATGCCGGCTGAAGCGGACAAGAGAAAGAATGTGCACACAAACCCCGACTGGTTATATTTAATGATGTTAGCACAACAAAATTAGCTTCTTACTGGCGACTTGGTGCGAGGGATGCCTGGCTGTTGCCACTCATGCATGTTTACGTCCATCACCGCTTGCAGCCAATCCATGAAGCTGTCGGCATTGATTTCAGATAAACTTCTCATCGATGAACCATGGAAGTGGTCGCATCACGGGGCTGCTTCTGGAGTGCCAATGTTCAGCGAACAAAAAGTTCCAGCGAGGAGGCCGACTTCCACAGCCAGTGCGGCTGCAATGGAACCCTCCATTGAGTGGTGTACGAGTAGTCCGCCGTTGTCGCGTTCCAAAGAATAAGAAGGCGTGTTGTAGTTGCATCGCCTACAGTCGAAAAAATCCGGTCTACTCCTTCCCGCTTCAGTCTCTGTAAATTTCCCGACTGGTGCTTTTATGCCGTGCATCCTTACCGTGATTAGCAAAGAAGCAGTGTGCCGCGTACTGACAACATAATCTATGTACCTCTGCTCACTTCGACATTTCCTCATTCTCATATAAATCAGCCATGGAGAAGTTAATCCTTCTGATATGTTGAAGTGGTCATAGGTAGGAATGTCTGCATGAATTTTGGTGCCAATTGATCACCAGTTTTGGACGTTATATGCAATGAAGTACAATTATTTCCAATGGAAAGTTTGTAATTAGTTCCTTCAATGACTCTTGTAGAACAATGGGGATAGTAATCTTGTCCTCCTTTAAAAAGCTTGAGTGAAAAGTAATACTGCTCTAAGGCGCAAAGGCCACATTTGTTTTTTAATTAAAAAGATACTTACTTATGTACACCACTTGCAACAGTAAAAAGGAAATATTTTGTCGATACTAATGAATTTGATTACTTTTTCATTTTTCGGGTGGCATGGTGGACGACTGGTTAGAACGTTCTCCTCACAGTTCAGAGGTGTGGGTTATGATCCCGGGCCTTCCTGTGTGGAGTTTGCATGTTCTCCTCATGCCTGTGTGGGTTTCCTCCGGATACTCCAGTTTCCCCCCACATTCCAAAGACATACATGGTAGATTGATTGGAGACTTGAAATTGTCCAATGGCGTGATTGTGAGTGCGAGTGGTTGTTTGTCCTTGTGTGCCATGTGATTGGCTGGGAACCAGTTCAGGGTGTACCCCGCCTACTGCCCGAAGATAGCTAGGATAGGCTCCAGGATGCCTGCGAACCTCATGAGCAGAAGCAGATTGAATAATGGATGGATGGATATTATTTTTCATGTACATTTAATAACATTTAAAATGATTTTGAAATAATAATAATATAGCTGGCCACAATGTGCACTGAACACTTTTCACTTGACAACAGTCACGTGTGTCAACTTTGGACTACTAGACACAATGATGTACACACACAGCTACGCCTCTGTCCTCTTATCCTGAAAGAATTAATCCATATTGTTCCCAGGTAATCCTATGAAGTAAGTCTACTGAGTGAGATTCCATTCTTGGTGTGAAAGCTACAGCACCAAATGGTCTTTTGATGGCACACGATACACTTTGGAGAACAAGTAGACCAGAAAGTGCAGCGTGGATGTGTCATAAGTCATATGCTACATGTTGCAAGCCACACTCGCATGGACAACGGTGGAAATAATATCTCCTCCTACCTTACGCACATGCTTCTAGCAGCTTAATTTATGAGTCGGCATGGTGTGTGTGTTTCATTTCCAACTGTAAATCACTCCCGGAAATGTTCACTGCACACGCCCTCCAGTCTACTTTTCTTTGTGCACACGAGGTGCTCGACAAAACGTGTGTAGTACACTGTTAGTAAAAATTGCGGAATAACAGGCCAGTGTGCGCCTTCATTGTTATTTTTGGTTGGCCCCTTTTTGCACTGCAATATGGCATTGTTTTACTTTGTGTCCTCCACGTTGTCCAATGTGTGTTTATTATCCAGCATTAAATTGCATGATACAAAATGAAATATATCAATAGAGAGGTGTATTTTTCACCTCGTAGATCAGGTAATATAAATCAATAAATGATTTTAAAAATAAAATAATAGATAAATAGATAACATGATCTCATTAGTTAATATTCATTTCAAGCTTTTATTCCTTAAAATAAATGATTTTAACAGTAATTTGTAAATTCAAATCTAAATATAGTATTTTAAAATTTTATTATATGAACCGACTATTTAATAACATAAAATTAAATGTTGTTTTTAATTACTTCAAATAAATTGCACGAAATTAATGAATGAAATGAAGAAATTAATACATCAATTGTAGAGAAAAAAATGGCAAAATTGATTCAATAATTAGCTCTTAGCTGTACCAAATTTGGCTCCTTAAAGTGGGGTGCGCACATATCATCAATCAAGCAAAATTAATTTATAAAATGGAAGTGCTGGATCACAAATTTGTAATCCATGTTGAAAATTTCCATGCACATACAACAAAGCCATGACTTCCACTCTCGACCCCGGCTACACTAGGCTCCTACCCAACATGCAAAAGGTATTAGCCCCTCAATTGAGATGCTTTGCTCCAACATAATGAACAGGGGTGGAGCCATGTTCCTAATAGTGAAACTGCGAGTAATGAATAGTCATTATAATGTTCACGCTTGCCTATCGATGCCACAAGATGGCAGCAAAGCACTATATTTGTGTGAATGTTGCTACTTCCCTCACTTCAACATAGCTTCAAAATGTCACAAGATGGCAGCAAAGCAAATATTTTTCAACTACACAGGGCAAAAAAGTGAATATACAAGAAGCAAATACGAACGTGTGGGGCTGTACTTAGTTGATACCAGAGCTAACTTTCAGGACTTTGGCAGCATTTTTTGGCATCTTGGCTGTGGAAAGGTTCCACAGGGAAGAAAACCTTGATTAGTTTAATCTGTTAGTAATGAACGCCGGATTACTGAGCTATAATCAAAATTGAAAGAGATGTAATTTCAAGTGTTATGAACACACCAAATGATTCAAACAAGCGGGCTCAGAGACCATGGCCTCTCATTTCCATTCCAACGCCAAAGTGACCACATCTACCTCGTGACTCACCTCGGCTGCCACATCCGTCGTCGGAGCTCTCAAAACAGAAAAGCGAGCGCCGGCGGCTTCTGCTATCTGTGCTCGCACAGCTTGAGACTCCTCACCTCAAGGCCGACCTCATCCTGTCATATGATTTAATGAGCTCGCCCGTGTCACAAACCACGGTGTCAGGGGATGACGAGTTGGGTCCGTGCAATGCACCAAAGATTAATGAGGTCATCGCAGCGAGGAATGAGGGAAATATGATGTTCTTTGGGGATCATATAATGACGGACATAAATAGAATCAAAAGAGCAGCTTCACTATGCATTGGCAATTATTCAGGTGTGTAGATTTCGACCCGTGGCCCAGCATTGGTAGGCGTATATCAGTTTGGAAAATCCTGGCTGACCCAGGTCAATGCGAATGACCTGACATTAGTTTGTTATTCACCCTCCCGGGATTTGTGTATTTGTGCTCGTGTGTTTCCATTCAGGACGATTACCTCCCCACAGCGTGTGCGCAACCAATCAAAAGTAAATCCATGTTTCAAAGTACGGTATTGATTAATAATCTATTCTACTACTAGAGTGACACCGAGTAGTGGACGTGCTTAACAACTGTGTCCTTTCAGCGGTGATGTCTGCTGTCTTACACGGATAAGAGGTTCCCCATGTTAAAGGATGAATTAATAATTAAATCCACTGCTCAGATCCATATCAAAATCTTTTGTTTCTTTAGGGAGTCATGTCACATCTTTACCAGGAAGAAATATGTTGTTGGAGTAAAGCTGGCAACAGTCAAAGCATAGCCATGTCCATTATTTTGTATGCATGCGGTAATGAAGCGATAATCCTGGATGTTTGATGGTGCACCAAAATAAAAAGGTTTCTCCACAGATCCATGTCACCAGTCCGTGAAGTCAAAGGATGTCTGTGAAGTTACTTTTAAGTTGTGCTAGAATAATAATAAAAACAACGCAATTGAACCGTGATGAAAAGATGCATTCATACATCAAGCATATTGTAACAACATATTTTAACATGTTATGAAAGTACATTCCAAAATTTTATGTTACTGTATGTTACAATATGAATTGTCAATTATACTAATAAGACAATACTAAGCAAAAAGATGTGATACATATGATGCATCACGATGATACATTGCGATATGTTACGTTGCAATATCCTGTGTAATGAGGTTTGTTAAGTTATGCTACATCCTTACATTTACGCTGCTATAATTTTTTTGAGGAACGATAAACGTCGTGACTTACAGTTGGGGGATATTACGATTTGTTACAATGTACAATATAGTCAATCAATAATAGATTATTGCCAGAACATTTTTCAACAAAAAAAAATGCAACTCAAAATGATATAACGTGAGACTGGTTGGGGCGGCACGGTGGCCGCACAATGCGGAGGTCGTGGGTTCGAACCCGGCTCCGGCCTTCCTGTGTGGAGTTTGCATGTTCTCCCCGTGCCTGCGTGGGTTTCCTCCGGGTACTCCGGTTTCCTCCCACATTCCAAAAACATGCATGGCAGGCCGATTGAACACTCTAAATTGCCCCTAGGTATGAGTGTGAGCGCGGATGGTTGTTCGTCTCTGTGTGCCCTGCGATTGGCTGGCAACCAGTTCAGGGTGTCCCCCACCAACAGTCCGAAGATAGCTGGGATAGGCTCAAGCACTCACCCCCCCGCTACACTTTTGAGGAGAAGCGGTACAGATAATGACGGGATGGATGAATGAGACTGGTTGCAGAGCATGATGTGACTTTCCAGTATGTTATGATCTGGTTCATTAAGTTATACGATGTTGCGGTAAATTCTGATTTCATAGGCGGTATGATAACTTTACATTGATATAAAATGAGGTATCATATACATAACAGTACAAAACTTGTTCCAACACGTTATGCTGCGTGACTATTAGATACAATGCTATAAAGGAGCGTTTGATGCAATTCTAGTCAGAAAAACGTAACAATGTCTTAAGAGTTAAACAAAGTTAAGAGACGATGCGACACAATAAGGTGAATTGTACCCCGAGGGTTTGGTGGACTGAGCATGTAGGAAGAAGCAACTGCTTGAGAAATGAAAAGAAAATTGCCACAATAAGAAAATTAGTGGAGGGAAGAGTTCCTGACACTAATGCTGGAGGAGAGAGATGACCATGCAGCTTTTTCTCTGGAGGCTGAGTAGTCATGCCTCAGTCAGCAGTCAATGTGTGAAACAACACTTTGAGAAGTCTCTACTCCATATAATATTCAATTATAAAAGTAACAACCGCATCATTGCACACCCATCATTTTCTAGGGTAGAAATAGCCTAAAGTGGGGACCACAGACAACTACAATTGGACCAAGTTCAAACATTTTCCCTTCCTTCCAATCAAAGTCAGCAAAGTCTTGAATTATCAGAAATTTCTTCTGATTATTCTGTGAGATTATCCTGTTGTGGTGTGTGTGCGTTAAGAATGATTTTTCTCCCCCTCGTTTCTATGATGCGATGTGGTAATATAAAATACATTAGAACTTAAGGCAACGATAATTATGATGCACTACGATACGCTATTAAAGTACGTTATGTTGCACTATGATTTTTTTTTTGTGTTAGTTTACAGCATCGTACATTATGATACG
This sequence comes from Idiotropiscis lumnitzeri, assembly GCF_059441095.1. Lineage (NCBI taxonomy): Eukaryota > Metazoa > Chordata > Actinopteri > Syngnathiformes > Syngnathidae > Idiotropiscis > Idiotropiscis lumnitzeri. The sequence goes on along the minus strand of NC_142401.1, from coordinate 17,712,372 downwards.
TTATTAGATGTTGCAATACGTTAAGATGTTTCATTTCAAATATGCTTGCTTTAATATATTACAATACAGTACATTTAAAGTACGATTTGTGATGGTGTATACTGCACCATGTCATTTTACAATATGATATGTAACTTGTGCAAATCTTAATGCATTACAATATGTTATGATGCTTTATGATATGCTGTCAAAGTATTTTATGTTACAGTATGAGTTACATTGCAATTAACTTTAAGATACACTGTGATGTTCTGATTTGCCTTTTATGCGAGGCTACATTCATTTGCTAAAATAATGGACCACGTAATTTTTTTATGTGATTTTTTTTTTTTTTGCCTTAATCATCTCCTCGGGATGCTAGCCACCTCTGTTATTATTGCATACACTCTCAGTTGAGCAGATCTCGCAAGATTATTATTGTTATTAATTATACTATTGAACATTTTTTAAAATAGTTTCCCTAATCATAGATGAACGTAAACATGTCGAGACTAGTTTTTTTGTGCTGATTCTGAATCTGTCCTACTTTTTTTGGTAAAAATAATAATATTAATAATATCAATAATATATAATATTTGGTAATCCTAATTAGACTGTTCGCCTATGGGATGTTCTAAACAGGTGTTTGATGAGAATTCTTCAACTTTCTCAGTCTTTTTGCCACCTGTTCTTTTTTCAAATGTGTTGCGGCCAAAGTTCATGATTATTTGCTAAAAACAATCAAGTTCATCAATATGAAGATTAGATATATTTTGTTTGTCATGTATTGGATTATATATGGGTTGAACATGATTTGCGAATCATTTTATTTAGTTTTCATTTACATTTTACACAACATCCCAACTTAAAAAAAATTTTGAATTAAGTTTAAGGTTCAGCAATAGGTGGTTATTTTTCTTAGCTATAAAGTACAATGCAAGGTGTAAGCTGTACTGCACCAGATTTTTTTTCGGTCAAACTCAAAACAAATGAAATGAAAATATCTCAAAATCTGATGTGCTTGAAAAAAAGTGAAGATATTATTTTAAAAATCAATGTCAAAAATATATTTCGGTTCATATGAAGCCATGTCATTGACTGTTAACCTGTGCTATTAATGAATATACACTGTAATTTAGTCAACATTTGGTTCAGTTGTTTCTAAAAAAAAAAGAAAAAGAAAAAAAGAAATAATGACGAGCCGTTTTAGGAACATGGCGAGTTGACACGTGAGGCGAGGTGTAATGCAAAAGTAAATCAACAAAGGTTGGGAAAGGTAAGATTTAATAAAAAAGGCAACTGCACAAAATGTATGTGATTAGAGAGAACCGTACTCACTCACTCTCTCACTCACTCACCCACTCACTCACTCAAGCAATGTGATGAAGGTGTTGCCATTTCCTCCTCATCATCTTCAACACGACAAGCTGGGTGAGGTCAACTCAGCATCTTCTCTGGCATCAATACTGCATATAGCCACTAAGGGGCGCTCCAGCACCGGTGCAGACACTCCCTGCTGCTCCGCGGCACAGAGCGATCATTCTGGCGTCTCTCACCAGCCCTCGGACGTCTCCAATCCAAATCATCCTTCCAACCGGAGAAAGAGGGAGCTCAAAAGAAAATACCACCATAACTGGTACGCAAGATGGAGGATTTTTGTTGTATAACTTATTCTAAAAAAACGACAGACGTTAAAAAGCACGCGTGACGGTTCGGCGTGTGCGCAAGACGCTCGGAAGCATCCGAAGATGAGAACTTGAGGAGCCGCAACTTTTATCGACTTTCAAGTCCACTCGCTGCCTCTCGTCTCCATCACGCTTGTGCGGACTGGTGGATTGTTTGTGCGCGTTTGGAGAACAATACAACACAAACTGAGTGTATCTTTTATCCTTTAGGTTATGTTTTGAGGAGTCGAGGGAAAATTGCTTTTGCGCAAACAACAACAACAAGAAGAAAATGTCTGGCTGGGCTTTGTGGTTGAAAATGGAGAATAAATGAAATCTCGGGATTAATTGCCAGCACGACGACAGGTAGGATGCGTCTCACACTTAATTGCAATGTATGAAGTTCGTGCGTGTGCTATTTTGGGAGGAATCTGTCACATTAACGAATATATTTTGTGCACTATACAATGTTGTCAACTCATAATAATGATTCCAATAATGAGGATGTGTTGCATGTGGTCTTAAAAGGGTGCCTTGGTGCAGCATCTCTCATCATTTCGAATGCACGAAAAGGCTCTTTCTGTCGTGCCTGCACTACATCCATGTTGAGTGGATGCAGAGAACAAGTTGCTACGTGATCTTCAGATCAAGCGGCTAGTGTGAAAGACCCCCCATTTACAGCAGTGTCTCTATCGTCTCAATAGCAAAGGGTATATACTATACTTTTGTCAACCATGACATGATGCACAAGAATTGTGTCCATTTGTGTCCAACACAAAGCCACGCAGTTGTTGCTCGGGGATGCTTCACGGGTTTGAAGGAGCAAGGGGAAAAGAAAAAAAAAAAAACTTCAGCTCCACACTTGGCTCAGCTACGTACAGCATGCCAATGATCGGTCTGGAATCCTTAAAAATGACCACACTGCGTCATTTAACATGACACCCATCCGCTATAGGTGAAAAATTCCAATATAGAGAAACAATGTAAAAACTTGTTGCAAATAGATTATTTGCTCCCATATGCGCTATCGTATGTTTGAAACATGGTGATCATTATTCACTTGAAATCAAACTGGAAATTGGACCTGCAGTTTAAATCCAGTCTATATTGATGCATCCCACTATAAATTATGTCAGTATGTAACAAATATTTTCTTTGTTGAACGGATACCTCTTATGTCCAGATTTGGTCAATTTTGTATTATTTTCACAAATATGTTTTATTGGTCACTCAAGTGGGTGTGTTATTTTTGCAAGTTATGGCTTGCTCTCTTCAATGATCAACATATATGTTGTTGTTTTCTGATGGGGCGGAGGTGGGGGGGTTACCTGAAAAGTGTTGATTTTGGAGATGCCAGGATGCCAACTGGTGCCAGCCATATGCAAAACACCACCAACTGCTTTCGACACAACAGGACAGGAGAGGTGTGAGGTGTTAAACTTTACACACCTCATCAGGGATTGACGAATTCCTATGTTGGATTTGCGATCATGAATATTGCACGTGTGTAACATTTACATTTGGCAGCCCAACCATTTTCAGCCATTTGAGTGAGAAAAATCTCACTTAACATATCCTAAACCTGCGGTCCTCCACCAAAGGTATTGGTATGTGACCCATTTGGGACCAGAATGCAGAGACAGACAGAAATGAATAAAATCCAATTATTATTTTTTTTTTTTACATTGCCTCTGCCCAATACAAACCTTCCATCCCCATTGATAACCTTCCGAAGAGCAATAAGTTGGACTCTGTGATTATATAATGGAGAATCGTGATGTTACATGATGAGCTGTGAGCTTATTTATCCCATAAGACATGCTGGAAATCTGCACGACTGTAGCCAATCAGAGTACATCCTTCCTTTATAACTTTGGTTTGCAAGTTGATGTGAACAGAATCCACCAATGAATGAAATAAGTAATTGTAACAATGAAATGCTGTGCATCTACACGCACTGCTGATGGCCAGCCATGACTTGCCGTAATCTTCTGAAGACAAAGCTATTTTTACAAGTGGAGTTCCTTCCCATCGCTTGAATGACGTCATCTCCAGAGTGATGCTGCCGTTTTGCAGGGTGTCTCGGCAAAAACAAGAAAATACAACAAACCTGTAGAATCATTTGAGCTAGTAGCATCCAATTGATGAAATGGAAAGTGTGAAAATGTGAGCAGAGTTTTTGCACAGCCTGCCTACGCAAACATTAGCATTTTGTCACTAATAACTAGCTGACTGGACAAAAGCAACAGTCAATTGTGTCATCTTTTGCTTATTCACATTTGCAAGTAGCAATGATGCTGATGCTAACGGTAGCGCAAACTGGTTACAATTGTGGCCACTGACTCGTGTTAATGTTTATGCATTCGAGCAGGGGTGTCAAACTCATTTTTGTGGACGGGCCACATCGTAGTTGTGGTTTCCCTCAGAGGGCCGTTATGACTGTGAACCCATATAAATGTGTGATCATCTTACGCTTTCAGATACACACAACAAATTGATGGAAAGCCAGTTTTGAAACCCGAAGCCAGTAAGTAATTGTTTGTTCAACAATTTTTCAATATATTCTAAAAACGGAGGATTGGTAGCAAACAAATGGCAACGTCAATGTTGTTAAAAGTCAAGAAAATGTGCAAGAATCAGTAAGTTGATGCACTTCGTGGGCCGCATAAAATGAGGTTGCGGGCCAGATTTGGCCCCCGAGCCATTGGTTTGACACCTGTGCACTACAGGGTAAATTAGTCGCAATATCTTTCAAACACAACCGATAATTGGGCCTCTGGTGACTTTGATCGTAAGTGGGAAACTAGGATCATATTTGTCTCAATTACACCGTTCTACGAATATTGACAATTTCTTTTTAAATTAGAGATGCAAGTTAACTTTTCTTGATCAATGTTCTGCACTGATTGCAAATCTGCCTTTGTTTTTTTTTCTCGAGCACATCAGGTATTCAGAATTATAATAAAGATGATGATGATAATAACATGAATAAAAAATGAAATCTAGTAAGATATTTAGCAATATTTAAGAATTAAGCATTAAGTTCAGCCGCAGATTTTTTTTTCCTCAAGCACCATCGCTACGAATTTTCATGCATGATAAAATTCATATTGTGCAAGCTTTTATAGGTCAAACTTAAAGAGCAAAAATGAAAATATCTCCAAAACCCAATGTGCTAGAAAAAAAATAATAAGTTTGTGAAATCAGCTTCAAATGGGACACCTAAAGTCATCTTTGACTGTCGACCAGTATTAGCTACCATTCCGGTTCACGTCCCACTAACGGGATCCGCAATTCAGCCGAATCCAGTATTGGCCACACAATAATAAGAATATGCAATCAAAGATGTTCAACAGGTTACGGTTGTCTCTACGGACTGTTTACCAAGCAGATTGGGTGGGAAAAATCACTCATGCATACCCAGACCGCAGGATAATTGCTCAGGATAATCTTTCAGACACATCCCCAAATGAGCACTTCTGAGACCACTCAAATATGTCCTGATTGTTGTTTTCTTTCTTAAAAATTATATGACAGGAAGAGGTTGGCCTTTTTTTCTGTGGCTCAACTGTCTCCATGCAAGTGAACCATTGGTTCATTTGCCAGACACATTTTGGCACTTTGGGGCCACTCTCTGTTTAGCGTTTCATTTTTAGGGGGATCCATCCGGTGGATTCGAAGCCCTGTCAGTGACTGTCGTTTATTCTCTTCAAGAGACACCAATGTGATTTGCATGAGCCTGTCTCCCATCTACGTGTTCACCTTGTTCTTGCTACTGTCCTTCATCCTTTTTGACAACTGTTGTCAGGTCAGCTGTTTTTTTTCCCCTCCCCCACCATTAGCAGCCTGTCCTCTCTACCTCTCCCCTCAATTAGCGCTATCGTCGCATTTCATCCTGCGGAGAGCGCATGGTAAGAACCTTACACGCCTATTGCGGGCTGATGCAATTCAGCTGTGATTAATTGAAGACTCCGAGGAGAGTCCGAGGAGGCGTAGATCTTTCCCTTTCTCCCCCCACTTTGTCGCCCCACCCTTGGCTGACAGGAGAGCCATTATATTGTTTTATAGATCGCCATCAGTAGCCCTTGAAGCTGCCTGCAGCCCACTGTTGTCCTGGAGGCTTTTATTGTGCCGCGTTATTGGTCGGTGTCGCTGACAGGCGGAGCAAAGGCCACACTGAGATTAGTGGAGACGGAGGCTGAGTGACAGCAAGTGAGTGACAATAAGGTGCTGGAATCAGGTTGGCTGGTTCTCGCTCAGTGTGAGTATCGCAGTACGAGCAGTGGCCTACAGCAGCGCCTTTCGAGAGCTCTCTTTTTGTATTTGTTTGTTTCAGTATTTGTCATGGTTAATACACACCTGAAAGAGGGATTTTGGCTTTCTTTATCCACACGTGAGAGCATCACTGTAACTTAACTGCCAGCTCGAGTGCATTTTGACTGCCATCTTCACGACCTGGTGAATATTGTGTCATATAACAATAGAAGCTCCAAAACTAGTAAAAGAAAGAGTCGATTTACATATACAAAAGGAGTAGAGCAGGTTTGGCTCTTCTGTTATCCCCAAAAAGTTTCATTCTTGCTTTTTTTCATTCTTGAGTCATCAACACTAGAAAATGCGTTTTCAAATTGGGGAGCTTGTTTCAAGTTGGGTTAAGTCAAGGTGCCAATATGAGGAAATAAAGGTTATATGATCAGCTAGCTAAAAAAAAGTTTGGTAATTTGACAAGATGGTTGACAGCACCTGTACTCTCACCAGTATAGCTGTCTCACAAGGTTAACATATTTTCATTGACAAACAATTCTAAAAAAAAAATAATAATAAAGAAATCAACATTCAGAGAGAAATCACAGTCAGGGCATTGCAATTTTCACTTTTTAAAAAGCAATTTTGGCGCTACAAACAGATGCTGTCGGCAGGCCTCGGCAAACCTGCTTGAAATGCATGAGCCACCAGGTGATTTCCAGAAGAGGAGGAGGAGAACGGCGAGGATGAAGAGGCTCGTCTGGAGTTTTTAAGGAGCCACCGCAGGCTGTATTTGTGTTCTCCGCCGGCTTGCCGCTCGCGCTGTCAGATCAATAGTGCGTCACATGGGTGTGTTGTGTGCCTGTGTGATGCCGAGCGAGACTTAAACAATGCATGCATTCACGTCAACACTTTAAGTGTGTACACTCACACGGGATGAATATGCATACATTTGTAATATGCAAGAAAAGTTCATTGGTTTCAGTATAGTGGTCCCTTGTGTATTCATTTAGTTGTTATTGCCTTATTTTGCGTGCACTCAACAGTCAGTTGAATAATTTCTTGCTGAAGAGGTGCGTCTCAATACCTCTGCCTGCATATTTGCGCATTTATTGAACCGAGTACAGCAGCAGCAGCAGCCCTACAAGCAAAATGTCATCATCCGTCCCTCAACCGTTTTCATCATTCGCACGGCAGTTTGTGAGCAATAAAAAGTCAGCCCATCTATCTACATGTTCAGTCAAGACAGAAACATGTCTGCGTGGATGTGTGTTGGTCGGCTAATGTGTTGAGCAAGCAGTTTGTTCCACCTCTCTGTGCGCCATCTTCAGCCGGCGGCCGTTTTAAGGGGAAATTGGAAGCGTTGTGGCACTTCCTGTCGACGACGAGGACAAAGAGGAAGAGGTGGAGGAGGAGGAAAGGCACATGGCGTGTTTTATTGATACTATTTAAGGGGAGCATGTCCACAATGGGCCCGGCTGCGATGAAGTGTAACCGCAGACAAAATACATGAAGACAATAAACAAACAAATTGGTTTCCTGGAAGCCAGCAGTGGCCCGCACGCTTACTCATGCAGCCTGATGTGGCAAGCTGTTTCTCCCACCTACCTCGGAGATTAAACTCGGAGAGGAAGGCACAACTCCATCTCTTATTTATTCAGCCTAATTTGCAGTGTGCATGTCTGCTGGATGAGTGTGTATGAAACCGCGTGTGGGCGTGTGTGTGTGTGTGTGTGCGTGAGCGAGAGAGAGAGAAAGGGAGGGGGAAAGAGAGTTCAGGACTTTAGCAGTGTCTCTAAAAGGTCTTCAATCCTGTTCCTCGAGGGAACACACCTGATACAAAAGATTAGGATCGTTATCTAGCTTCTGCAGTACTTGCTGATTATCTGATCATTTGAATCAGGTGTGTTGCATCAGGGAGAGATTGAAAACAGACAGGACACCAGTCCTTGAGGAACAGGATTGAGGGCCCCTGGTCTAAGGCGGCGATGGTAACGCACTTGCATTCTAAAACAGAGGTCTACATTACACTGATTACTTTTATTTCTTGGGATATTTTGGCACCGGTAACAATATCACAGCAATTCCGTGAACCCCTGCTTATCCATGTAGTCCCCTTAGAGGCCACATGAGGGCATCAAAATCCCTGGCTAAAAGGAAAGTAGTTACTGCAGTGGTGTCAAGGACGTATTTATGAATGATGCATTTCAAGCCAGAGACAAGTTTAGGATTAGCCTGTGTTGTTAGTGGAAGTTACGGGCAGTCTGTTTGGCATGTGCATGTACATATGCAAGTCAGGGGTATTGAATTTTCTCTTGTAAGATGACTGGTTTAGAGAGAAATTGGAATGTTGGACAGCAATCTCTCATGTTTTTTTTTCCGTTTTGTGTTCCTTGCTTATTGTCTTCGTCGTAATGAAAGAAATTAGTTCATTATGATATCCGTTGGAGGCATAATTACCCGTGGGGCAAAGGAAAAATTGTCAAACAGTGAACTGCTACAATTTGTGGGGGGAGTGGGAATTAACTCAAATTGCGAATAATTACCACTTCTTATAATTGCCGTTCTTTTATTCCCCCCAACATCAGTCATCTTGGAACACTACTATAACTGAATGTTTTTGTCAATGGCCCAAAAATGCTGTTCCACAAAACCCTCCTTCCGCCAGCCAGTTGGGGTCAGCCGGTCCGTCCCAGTCACCGCCACCACCATAATACCAGGTAGTTGTGTCACGCCGTCAGAGGGCCCCTGATGGCTCCTCCATCCTGCGGGTAATTCGCCAGCAGCATGCAAACCAGCCTGCAACAGCTCTATGAGTGGCTGCTGCAAGTCAATCAAGTGACAACATTTCCCAATGGATGATAGGTGGGAGTATAAATTATTATTATTTTTTTTTTAATACCACAAGAGCAACCCATACCTCCTTCCAGATCGACTGGTAGCACACAATCGACGCAATGGGCACTCCCGGTCTTGGATATTATGCTTTCTCGTTTGGGTGAATTCACTCATAGGATTTAATAAAATTTTCCTGAAATCTTTGACATTTGAGGTATGAGTCCTTGAGATTGTTTGTGTTCTGTTCCGAAAGTCACGTCCAACAAATATGTGAAACTCGTTTTGGGGCTGAGACGTCAATTCAGAAGCACAGCACGATGAGGCGGACATATTGCTGCAGATCTGCGCATTCTCTTTATAAGAGGCGAGTGTGGTGGTGAAGCCAACGTTTGAGTGTCGATGTCTCGTATCATGTCGACGCTGTGAAAGAAGCCGCTCGAGGGCAGCAGCTGTTCACGCTTCACTTTCATCTTTTGGAAGCCTCCTCCTCTTCTTCTTTATCCTCCTTGTCCTTATCTCAAGCTGGTACCCAATGGACATCTTCTTTCATGCAAACGCAACATTTCTCTGGGCTGATGAATGGTGTTAATGTTGTAGTTTTAGAAGAGAGTCAACAATGGTAACAATGTGGAAACACAGTGGATTGTTTCCCCCCCCCATTAGAGTTAATGGAAAGTGAATTAATCAGTTCCCTTTGTTGTCTTCCGCTTCATCTTCGTCTTCCTCGTCAACACGTCCTCATCAAGATCTGTCTTCTGCTTTAGTGTCCTCCGCAAAAAAAAACAAAAAAACGTTGTTGACTCTTCACCGTACAGCAAGTGATTGGTGTCATGGAAAAACTGCAAATCTGAATATATATATATTTTTATTGAACCACAAAAACACGGTGCCAATGTCAAAGGAGAAGCCGAGTCCCTCAAAGTGATGAAAAGGTGTGATAGTGTGGGTATTTAATACGGCTTGTAAAATGGTTTTGGTCACATCGCTTGGTAGTCTTCTTCGTAGGTGTCGTAGTCATTCTTTTTGGCTCACTCTCTTCAGGTTGTCATCATCCGCTTCATCGTCCATATTCTCTGTCATCATCTTTTTGGCGATGTTGTTGCGCGCTTTCTTGTCTTATCTTCGTCATATTCTTAAAAGCAGCCTCCTTTGTCGTCTTTGTGTTCTTCAAAGTCGACTTAGTTTTGTTGTTTTCGGCTTCCTCTTCGTCTTCCCTTTTGTATTTTTCTGTTTCTTCGTTTGTCGTCTTTGTAATGCTCTTCTGCTGCTTCGTCAACTTATTTACCTGTTCTTGCGTCTGCTTCTTTGTAATCTATGTTATCTTCTGTCCATCTTGATTGTAGTCACTTTGTTCTCTTCCAATTCTTCATCTACGCAGTGGTGGTTGGCGGGCAAGGCCTTCAAGGCCTTCTCTGCTGGCCTAACATAATCAAGAAATCATGATAATTTATATGATAATAAATCTCCGTCCAACTGAAACATTATAGTAAAAAAATGCCCTCAACCACAATTTCATCTTAATTGTATAGCTATTGACTCAATTTGCGAGCACTTTATTACGATGACGTGCAGTGTGATTTTTTTTTTTTTAGCAGCATGCCAGTTTACCACTTTTCACATAAAAAGCAGAATTAAACGCCTTGCCTCGGAAAAAACAATTTACTTCTCCTGACCTTGCTGTTCTCTCTGGCTGTCTTTCCTGCACGTGCGCACACACACACACACAAAAATCACAAGGTCCCTCACCAACAATATCACCAGCAGCAGTCTCAGAAGCGTGCGGCGGGATTAATTTCTCCTGGGCTTTGGTCGCGGGTGCAAGAAAATGAAAGGGAAGGCAACTCAGGGGAAGCGGTCCACATGCACCTCGCCTGATTCTCGCCTTTCCTCTCTGCTTTGCATCCACCTCTCGCAAGTTTGAGGTCGCCACGCTTATATTTTCAGTTGTTTACTGTAAGGGCAAACCCGGGTTGAGGTATTTCATTGTTCCATTCTGCATTGTTGCAAATATTAGCTGCACGCTTCTTTATTGAATAGACTCTACTTGTGTAGGTGTTTTATTTATTTATTTATTTATTTATTTTTATGTTGTTTTGCGGGGAGCATTTTGGATCCATGGCCAGACCAAAAAAAAAAAAAAACATTTTTATTTAAAAGCTCTATGACTGGAATCCGTTTACAAAGGAGACGGCAGTTATTGAATGAGCACTTGAACTGCTTGATGTGCTTCAGGTCGTTCAGATGCTGTAAGGACAATTAAAGAATTTCTATGAAAATTTGGAGTATATTTGTGCGGACTGTTCTGTTGTCTATCTTTTGGTGGTGTTAAAGGTGATGGAAGTTTTACTTTTTATTTGCTTATATTCAAATAGTTGGGTCTCTGAATAGCCCGCTCACCCAAAAAGAATAAAAGTAAACAATATATCTTTTGCCATTTGCTTATTTCCTAAACGGGGTCGTCACAGGTCTTCGAATTGACAAACTAACCACCCTGACATGAAATTTCTCTATAAATGGCTTGGCAGCTCGATTAGGCGAAGGTGTGCCATTTTAAAGGCTCTATCATGTCAAAGCCATAAGGTAAGCAGAGCTGCAGTGTAAGCACAGACTAGAGTCGCTGTTATCAGCGTTAGCTTTTGCTAAACAAACCATATACAGATATTTGAGTAATTTGCTGTGGGGATGGGCGCGTTTGTGTTTGGCGATGTGTCCTCTGCATGCATCAGATGCAATTTGGTAGATTGGTGATGAAGTACTGCCTTAAATCACATGAATATGCATAAATTAGCCAGTTGTGGTTTCCTGCAATTGCCATTTATTTGCAGTCTGGACTTGGAAGGGGGAGATTTCATCCAGAATTTTCCAATAACGCAAAAGTGTGAAAGGGAAAGTCAATTCCCCCAAAAATCTTTGCAATAGTATGTTTTATGTATCGTCACTAGTCTAAACATGGCATTCTGATTAATATTGCAGTTGAGGAATATGAGTTAAGGAACACAATCCACCCGTTTGTAGACATCGAAGAGGGTGGCCATTTTGTTGACTGAAATTCACAGTTGATCAGGGCTCAACTTGTCATGTCATTTTCAGTCGAAAGAAAATGATAAAATGGCTGCCCCTTGAGATGATCAAAACCGGGTGGATTTTTAACTCATATTCCATAATTCGACTAGACGGGCTAATCGAACAAATTCTTGTGAACAAATCTTTGGGGTTGACTTACCGTTTAAAAGACAAAAAGTTGCTATATTTATTACTAGTCACTTTTTTTCAATAGTTGGATAGTTTTTTAATTTTTTTATTGTTGCAACACCCCAGTTCCACCCCATCCATTGTAGCTACAAAAAATAAAATTTTAAAAAAAACCACAAAAGAAATATACAAATAAAACAAAAATAGCATTAACAAAATTTTGCTCCCAGCGCTTGACTTATATAACCTCACTTCCCTCTCAATTTTTCTGCTTTGGTCATCTGATGAGCATTGAGATACCGGTGGACTTCCATCCTTCTTCGAACACCTCCTTCCTTCCTTCCAATATAATCCTCCTGTTAACAGAGGACAACTCCTCTCTCAGGCGCTAATTCATTTACACATATTCAATAATTCATATCACCGGCCCTGCCCCAGGCATCCTGCCGCTGGCGGGTGTGTCTGCATGGACACCTTTTGTGCTCACTAATTGCAGACTGTCTCACACCGAGGCATTTTTTTTTCAAGCAGATTTAGGGCTACTGATGTTGGCTACTTCACGTGAGATTTAATCAGAATTGACAGGAAAGAACTAGAAATTTGTAAAATGTCGAGTAAGACTATGACACAGGATTAAGACTGATATGAAATAGAAACTTTACTTTTTAATGGCTGCACACAAATTGTTGGGTGTCTCATTTAGAATCAAATTAAATAAACAAATCTTTTGTGAGCTGAAAATGTTTCTGTAAGCAAGCCGTTCCGAATAATGTCAGATTGTGACCCAACATTGAAATTAATTTACATAACACCGCAGCCGCATGAGTTATTTTTCTCATGACGTGCAAAGTAAGTTGTATAGGCAGAGTGAAGATGATGGCCAGACTACGGAGTCTGACACACGACCATGCAGAGGCACTATCACGACACTATCACGACACAAACACCTACTTCCCCCCCACAGAGCTCTGACGTCCATGCTATTATGTGAAGCCAAGAGGTAAGCATTGTTTGTTTTTTTGTTTTTTTTTTTGGGATGAAGTACTCATTCTTGATTGCGATGGCGTTGTGGTCTGGGGTGGGCTGAGGAGGTCATGTTTGTATTTTTGGGACGTGTCCGTTTGCCATGCCCACTCGATCTGCCGTCTCCTCAAGTTAAAATGTTGAATTTAAGCACCCCCACCTTTCTATCAAATGTTAAAGTCATTATCAGATGTATTGACAAAATTATCTTGAATTATTTTCCTGTGTTGTGCTTAAGACTGATTTTATGTTGAAAAAGTGCTGTGAAAACAGTGGGTGGTGAGAAAAGAAAATGTAAAACCTGAAATCCGGTTTTGGCGAGGCAATATGATTATATGTGTGCTGAGTTGGTCATCGCACTATAAGAGCAGAAAGCAAAATGATAGAGCTGTGGGTTGCAAGAGGGATGGGGGGGGCTGCTTCATTATAGCGATGACATGCCACAGGGCGAGGGTAAAGTAGGATGAAGAGTGGCGTAATTAAGAGTTGGAAATCACACTGCGGGAGTTTCATTACAGAGAAAAGATGACGAGGGGCCAATGTGCGATTTTCTTCATCAAAATTGACCTGAAGGAAACTCTCATTGGCAATCTGTCAATGGTTTTGACTTACCACCCCTATAAAAAAAAATTAAAGCGATGGAAAACTTGAACGCAGATTCATCTGCATATTGACGTGCCGTATCTTGTAACAGCACGTGCTTTTTATTGAGTCTGTTAATCACTTGGCCCTCGTTTTTGTGGGCGTTTTATCCTTTCACGTGTTGAACTCTGCAACACCACGTTTTAATTTATGAGCTGCGATGACATTATCTTAATAACGAGCGGCGGAATAAACAAAAAGCCAAGTTGTAAATGCGTTAACTGCTGCTACGGCAGCGGAGTGGGGATGTTGTGCGTGAGGATGGGGTTTAGCACAGCCTGCCTTGTGCCAGAAATCAATGGAGGAAATATAGAAGCAATTATTTTGTGTCCAACACCCGCTGACAAAGTGGCAGCAAAGCGAGCCAAGGAGAAAACGTAGAATCAAGCCAAGAGCGCGGGTATGGATCTGGTGGGTCATATGAGATCCTGTTAGGATGCTGAGATCAGTCACCACTCCTCCCCCTTCCTCATTTTTATTACTACGCGACTAGAGCGGATGAAATTTGTTTGCCTTGTGAGGGAAAAGGCAACCGAGAAAGGTCATGCTGCAATGGGGTGTCCAAAGAAGCTAAATATTTGGAACAGCGCTGTGTGATGCGGTTAAATGCTCATTAAGCTGCCTCCTACACTGAAATTGCGATTATTTAGCGCAAGAACTGTTAGCACGTTAGCATTCAAGTAATTCTGATGGATGGACTACTTAGTGGTTATAACAATAAACAATAAATAAAACATATTTTTATATAGTCTTAACAGTCTTTTGGACCTGATTGGTAGCATGTAAAATTCTTACCAAGCTGTCTTGGTGTGTTGCGATCACATTGCACACCAACATACCAACTGTTAGCCGAGCTGGGCAGTCCCGGGCCCGGCCGGATGTGCAATTTTTGGGGCGGGGGCGATGGGTGACAAATTTTAAAAAAGGGTTTGCTTAACAAAGGCCGGTGGTTGATTTTAGTCCGGCCCACAAATCGGCCGTCGTGCATTTGATGAAGACTGACCGGCCAAAAAGGGTCAACCACTGTCTGTTGTTAATAAGACAAAAACAATAAAACACTCTGTATGAACTTAGATAACTTGGAATGTTAGCTTTTTACCCCGTGTCGTTAGCCTTTTAAAGTCGGCCGTTCAGACTGACTGATTAGGGTGCCGAACACATTCACTAAATGTTATTGTGCCAATTATTAGCATGTTCGCATTTCATCACTTCTCATTGCTAATGTTACTGAACTACAATATTTTAAACAATCAACGTGCTGAAGCGCATTTTGTTTTAAAGTTACACTGATATTGCATAATATTTGATAGCATGTTAAGATTTTTTTCATTTAAAAACACAATTTTCTAAGTGTAAAGCTTTCTTTTCTAATGATGTACTCATGAAAATGTGAGCTATTAGAGCTCGTTTGATATTAATATCATTAGCGAACTCCTAACTCTGCCATAACGAATTCTCAGAATTCCCATTAGTCTTATTCTGTCATTACCGAGCCATTGGCGATCTGTCAGTATACGCCTCGCGGCAGATGAGCTCTTGATGTTCACAAGAACCAGGCAAAAAAGAAAGTATCTTTTTTTTTTTTTCTCTGGTTACACCTCTAGCGTGGCCCCATTAGCAGCACATGAAGTCCACGTTCAGCAAGAGAGCGACAGGAATGGGGAAGAACTTGACAGAAGTGGCTCCTTCGCAGCTTTAATGATTTGACAGAGGGCACTTCTGGATTAAAATATGGCATATGTTGCCCAACCCAGAGAACCCTTGGGCTAAAGTGGGAGTGAAGGGTCGGTTACGTGAAGCGGCACATTTTGCGGAGGCTGTCCTCTCCCCCGAAGAGCGTGTTCTGCAATTGTGACAGGACATCAGCGGTCAGAGTTGAGGCGAGGAGGAGGAGTAGAACATGTTGGGATGAAATGAAAGAGTTCTGGCTCACTGCTAATGAACTGTGATGTGTGATGGGAGCTGTCAACTCCAACAGAACAGGAGGTATTCATCATTCAACGGCGAAGGAATTCGTTTGGGGATATGAAGCTTGGCTCTGGAGTTTTCACGGTCTCTCCTTGCATATTTGTTGTTGGCGATTCACAAATTCACCCAGACAAGACGACCGATGAGTATGTCAAGTTTTGTGTGTCAAGTAGCAGTTTTCACTGAATGTGAATCTACATAAGGACTTTGTGTGTGCATGAAAAAGTGGGTGGGTGGGTGTGATTTTAACGTCCTATGGCGCCCACTTGTCGACCGGCATGAGAGAAAAACAAATAGGACCAACAATTGTGACTTTCCAGAGCACACATGCTGATAATCGGACCTAATTCAGTATTACTTTTTTTTGTCTTCTCACTCAAACTTAGCAAAATCCCAAATATCGGATGCCTGTGAACAATAAGAAAGCTTGAGTGATTATCCTGTGGTGTAGCGTGTGTTAAGAATAACTGTCGGACTGTCAACCACAAACGTTAAACCTGTTCAATATAATCAAAGTCTCAAAGTAGGGTTTCAACGTTGCGGTCGGCTTTCAAAGCAGAGTCGTAATTTATAACCGTGAGATTCAAACTACAAGAACGCAGCTACCAATTTTATTCATGATCATTTGTGGGAACTCTCACATTTTTTCTAATCGGTTATAATGTTATAAGTCATCGTGTGTATCCAGAAGAGGTCAGACGTGCAATTGGTAGCTCCTTTTCCTACACCTGATATATATACTGACCATTTCACCCCAGTTGATTTGCCTCTGCAAACATTTTACTCATTTTGAAGACTATTTTAGTCTTTTTTAGAAGAAAGTGCTCTACTTATCTATGTATCCACATATTTTGTATATGTATTAATACAGGCAGTGGAAGTTGTCCTTTGTGCTGTAGTGTTGTTTTTCACGCTAGGCTGAGCACAGCAGCTGTGTGGCATTTGAGTGTTCTTCTTTTGGGGAAAGCAGGTGGCCCAGCGTGATAGATCATACGCGGGCTCTCTGGCTCTGGCTCTGGCTCGCCTCACTTTCAAATGCTAAATCAGCTTGAGTCTCATAGCGCCACCATCAGATGTTTTGGTAGACTCCAACAACACTGACAGCAGTTAGCATGAGACTTCTTGTTGCGCTAACATGGCAATGAAGTATAAAAAGGCACATCAAATATGACCATGGCGTTATATTAATTGTAACATTTATTTAACAGTGCACTGTACTTGGATATTTTGGATAATAATTCAGTAATTGACTTTATTTTTCAGGAATTAATAATTCGAATAAATACAATTTGGAGGGGAAAAATACAATAAAAATTATTTAAAAATTATAATTATTTTATAGCATTTTTACATGACCCCGCCTCAAAAACAATTTAAATTGTTTTCTTTTCTTTTTTTTTACCAGTTTGCCAGGAGTGTCCATTTTGTAAAGACACTTTTATAGTGAATTATCAAATACTGGTTGCGGATAAAAATAATCATCGTTTTATTGGATCATTATGTACATATTTCATTCACCAAATTTTCTTTAGCAATTTAATTTTCAGGTTAAATTCATTTCAATTAAATTCATTTTCTGACTTAATTTTAATTAAGGCATGTTTCCCCTTCATAGTGCAGGGTCCATTTTGTTTTGATAAATGGAGTGCTTTTTAAAAGCATTTTTATTATTTTATTGATCTAATATTTTTTGGATTGTTGTTTGCTCTTTCTGTGAGGTCCAGTTTGTAGATAATGTGTGCAGAGAAATATTTAAAATTTTACTTGAAAGAAATCTTGACATTCAATCATTGTCATAAGTTACATTTTTTGTATTTTCATCAGTTTTCCCCCTGATACATACATTATTAATTTTCATATTGATCACTTTCACTAATTGTGTACCACCAAATGTAATTTTTTTTTCTGATATACAGTACGTTTAATTATTAAAATATTTTTCATTCACCATTAAAGCGCTGCCAAAACAACAGTTCTAATGGAGGCCCCAGACTTGAACGTTGTTTAAATGTGGAAAGCCTTTTAGCTGGCGGGTGCCATTTCCTGCACTTTGTGAGCATTTAGACTCATTTAAACCATGTGATCGTCGATCATATTTATTTTGGTTTTTTATATGTTAATTAACTCTTTCGGAGTGGTTTAATTTCTTTTTTTTGCCACTGATGAGCTTTATTCATGGAAAGAAGAAGAGAAGAAGGGGAGGAGAAAGAAGAGGACATTTCTGAGCTGAGCCCAGAGCAAACAGGACTTAAAATAATGAGTGTGTGTGGCTCTGTTTGCTTCTTCCTATCTCCTGCCCTCACAGGAATAACTCTCACAGCGCACACATGAGCTCTGGACATGATTTTCTTAAAATATTTAAAAAAAAAAAAAAAGGTTTTATTGATCTGAACTTGGAATACAGGATATTTCCTCATCCTGTTTGCTTGCTTGCACTATACAGCCCAGGGAAAGTATGTTGGAATGTTATTATTAGCAGTGCAGTGATATCTCTCTGAGGGGAAAGTGAAAAGAGTTTGCTGACAATACTTCCTAAAATAATCGAATTTCCTCTATATGTGTGTGTGTGGGGTGTGTGTGTGTGCGTGCGTGTGTGACTGTGTTCTGAACTTCCCAACTACTCAATTTATTGCAATCAAATGTTTACAGTGTGCATTGCTTGGCATTCGTGCGCACGATAATGATTTGAAATAATTACCAAAAAAACTGGTTTGGACCAAAACAGCAGCCCAAACAAACACTCGTTAGTCAGCCGGCTTTATGTTGGTGCTGCCAAATCGCAGGTGGAGGCAGGAGCCAGGCGAAATGAGATCATTGATTTCTTGCGCTTCTTTCTTGTCACGATAAACCAAGATCACCATTTGTTGATCTCACTTCTAGGTGTCTACCTTGCTGGACTTCCTTTGCATAGTCTTTGACTCTCAGTGGAAGCATTAGTGAAAAACAATTTTTTTTACAGCAGCCCGGCATCTGAATAATCTTTAATTTTGATGACATCATTTGTGAGCGGTGCACCACCTTTTTTCATGGAACATGATGATGGTCACCCATCTGTCTAGGGTATTTGCTTCCAATTTAGCCCCATTTGAGTGAATTTCTGTGCTCGTATGAGGGTAGTGATTCACAAATTGTGTTATGAGTACAACTAGTGGCATGGGAAAGAATAACGGAATTAAATTACAAAAACAATAAAATACGTACAAGACATGAAATTCGGTCCAACATTTCATGAAGTCCGCATCTCATTGAGCAGAGATTTGCGAGTGTTTGCAACACGGGGCTAATGTTGTTTTTCACCAGAAGAGAAGAAAATGAGAAAATACATTTTGGACAGTTCAAATTTGATGGTGACAAGTAAAATTGTTTGCAGCCATTGAAACTGTTTGCAAAAGTCTGGCGAACGTCTTTGCAACTTTTTTGCAACCTTGAACCAACCCTAATGGAAAAACAACATTTGGGCCATGCATACTCACGAGCCTTCAGCGAGATAATGCTCAGTGAGATATCACCTGGAGAAAGAAAAAAATCTCATCAACTAATGCTGAGAAAATGAAGGGAGATACAGTGGCTTACAATATTAAAAATACTGTTTACTTTTAATAGTTGTCATTATTGTGGTACTTGAAGAGCTTCGTATTTTTGTAGGTGCTCTTTACAAAGGGTTTTCTTAGGAATTGCACAAAATGGCTACTTTAAACCAAAATGGATGACTTGATGTTTAGTTTTGGGCTATGAAAGTTTTATTTCTGAAATTAGGGATGGGAATTAATGAGACCTTATTGATTTCATTATTGTTGCTGCTCCTAATCAAGTTTCTCCTCCAGGGCTGGACTGGCCTTCTAGCTTCCAGGACAGATGCTTGGTGGGCAAGCGTCTTTTGGGGCCGAATAATTATTATCTTTCCACAATTTGGAAGGAGCAGCCCATTAATCTATTTACCAATCAACCAACCAATCAACATCAATTCCAGAGCTACGTCAGCATGTTTTCGCCTACAGTAAATGTCGTTTGCCCTTCGCATTCCAACGGCTGTATTAAGGTCTCGCACAAAACATCCCATTGGACGTTAGAAGTCATTTCACAGCCGCTGACAGCAATAACTGTCAACGTCCAACTCGGCTGATTCGTGCTGACCTGCAGACTTGGCAGTGGGCACATTCGGCCCATGTATGCTCACCGACTGCCCAAGTGGCTGTATACCGTATTTGGCCCGACGACATACAATGACGGCCGAATGTCGACATTATATCATATCATGGTGAAAAACAGGATCAGTGGCGGTGGACTTTTTTTTTTCACCTGTGAGGGGCATTTCCACATGCTGATAAGACATGCGCACGGTTGCTTGGCTACCAGATCAACTCACAATTTGCACCGTCTCCTAAGCTTTCCGTTATGAGCGCGGCATTCTAATTAAATTGCTCTTATTGGATTTATTAAAAAGTGAATGCAAAAACACACGCTCCTTCAGAGAAGGCCATAGATAAGCCGCACACATGTCACTGGCAATAACGTCTGGGTCCACGACACAAGTTAATTTCACTAGATTTGAGAAATGTTTCGAAGAAGAAAAATGCCTCTAAAGATGTCTCCATTTAGATCGGATTTAAGAATCAAAGAAAGCTATTTGAACAGTCTTTGAATAAAATATACATCATATTTGGTGATTTGGCATCAATTCCAAGATATTATTCAAGTAAATATCTGTTATGAGCTTTGCAAAAAAATAGTAGTTGAAAAATGTGATTAATCGCGATTAATTATGAAATTTTTTGTGATTAATTAGTAAAAAACAATTTAAAAATAAATAATTTTCAACTACAACTTTCTACAAAGCTTGTGTTAGGAATTGGTCTATTAAGTATATTTCGAGTCGAACACTGTTCTAAGAAATTTTATTGATCAGACTACGAATATTTTCCAGTATAACACCGGTGTTTTTTTGTATTTTGTTTTTTTTTAATCAGGTGAAATTGAGAACGTTGTCTCTGTGGTAGCATCACACACACAAAAAAGACTAAGGTCGCATGTGATTTGTCAACATCATTTATGTTGATAGTTTGAATTCCACAATTGTGCACAGTTGGACATTTCTAGATACTCTTCAAACTACACCAACTTGGTTCCTGTCAAAGGGCATGCATTGTAAGCCTCCGTTTACCCATCCATTTGTCATTATTTTTTGGGAATACATCAAACTATCATGTTTATTCAGACTTCATCCCCCACGGAGTCCTTTATAATCCCTGGCAGCCCCGAACGACTTCCTTGCCGTCACTTTCTTCTGGGCTCTGTTTAATTCCTCATTTTCTGCTTCATCTCCCAGGCCCCCCCCCACCCTTGCTTCTTCAGCTTTATCGAGGAGAACCGCATGAGACCCCCGCCCACCCTCCA
Source organism: Idiotropiscis lumnitzeri (assembly GCF_059441095.1). Lineage (NCBI taxonomy): Eukaryota > Metazoa > Chordata > Actinopteri > Syngnathiformes > Syngnathidae > Idiotropiscis > Idiotropiscis lumnitzeri. The sequence goes on along the minus strand of NC_142401.1, from coordinate 17,691,427 downwards.
CATGCCTGGCCTCTGCCCCGATTGCGTTTACTCTTCTCCGATGTGCTCGAGCCGGTTTCTCCAACCACGTTCGCGGCTGTGAATTAAAGATGGCCTCTTCCACGCCGCTTTGATGTTTGCATAAAACGTGACAAATTAGTCCTCACAAATTGCATTTGCGCACCGACTGATTTGCATCCAGTTGCTTCTTTAATCGTCTTATTGAGGAACTATTTGCATGTATGCTGTTCCTTTTTTTTTTTTTTAATTGTGGCGTCTGAAGAACATGTTTGTGAAACTACAATGCCAGTTACACTTGGCGAAATGACAGCCAATCATGGTGTTTTGCCATTCCGATCTCGGCGTAACTGGCAGGAGGTAAATCGCACGCCACAGGTTGCTGATTGGAAGCTTGCTTGGATGCTGGCTTGAAGCAAGACAAACTGCTGGATGATTGCTACAAAGAACATTAAAAAAAAACGAAGAAAAGACTTCATGGTAAAAAGATACAACGCGCCGTTGATTTTCAGCTTTTCAAAGCTTTGGTCCTTTTTTGCGGTTTGATTAAAGGTCACTGATTTTCTGCAGCAGGTTATTCACAGATCAAAAGTTTCCAAGCCCTTGAAAGACTCACTTTATCTGCGGAATAGTTAGTTTCATTCATTTAGTTTCACTGAAGACACGATAGCAAACTTTGGACTTCGCTCAATCTGCACAAGGTATCACTGTTAGTAACTCAATCAATAAAATGTCAATGCGCTTTTATAGCTGGGAGCTCATTTGTGTTTAATGTAGCAGTTACTTGAAGTTGTTTATTATTACTTTGGTTTGATGAAATTATGCGGTTTGCTGGAACGATTTGAGCGATTTAACGTAATGTCCTTGCGCGTTTGCTGAATTCTTTTTGTGTGATGCCTTGGAGTAGGGCTGGGCGATATGACCTCAAATCAATATCGTGAGAAATTGAGCAATTTTACCTCGATAACGATAAATGCACGATAAATTCCCCCGTGGACTAAAATCAAAATAAATGCAGGAAATACATATTGACTGTTTTTTTTTTATTGACCAACTGGTACACATTACTTTCAATGAAAAATAAAAGTACAAAAATCATTTCTATAAACATTCCAAATAGCTTGCTTTGCATGACTTTAACAATGTCACAAAGAAAAAGGGTACCTCTTGCAAAATCTTTTCCTGCAAATAGATTGCGCCAAGATGCTGTCATGATGTAAATAATGCCAAATAAAAAAAATGCTAAATAAAATGAAAGAAAATGTCAATGCAAGCCAAATAAACAAGTGTGCATCATCGGGGAAAATGTGCCGTCTCGAGTACTCTGGTGCGCAGTCGCCACTTGTCATCTATGTAATGCACAGTCAGGCTCAATCCGGGATCCATGTTGCGACCCGACCACAAGTCGTATGTAGATGCAAAATGCTTGACATGTCTAAGCTCCCGGCCCGATGTAGTCCATATCGAGAAATACGGCTTTCATGAAGCGTTTAAATCCTGTGCGCGCCACTGTAACTAGAGGAGCTCTATCTTTAGCTATGTGCTAGGCTATCGCGTCCACCTCTGAGACGTTCTCTCGTATGGTGTTGCCTCCGTTAATGGGCTGTTGTCACTTGTCAAACCTTGCTTCTCACTTTGAACTTTCAACACAGCATGGTTGTGTTGTGGGTGGTGAAAAAGCTTCTGGATTTGAACCGCCAGCTATAACAGCAAGGTGTTTTCTTTCTCGATCAGACGGGTGGAGTCACGTGACTAGAGGCGCTGTAGTGGTCTTAAAGGGGCATGAGCCTTGCCGCAGACAGAAAAGGCTTTTCTATTTTTTTTAAAACACCAAATTTACCGACATGGGCAAAATGATTTCGGTAATTGTAATAAATTTCGGTAACGGTAAATTTTCGGTTTATCGCCCAGCCCTACCTTGGAGGCTGCATTGCTACAGTCCACCATAGTAAGCTCGTCCAGCTTAAGTTCTTTCCGCATACAAATATTCCCTATCTATCCCGGAGATTCCATTCTAAACCATCCCGCAATGAGTGAAAATCAATGATATAGTGATACCCCCGAGGTACTTAACGGTACTGATTTTTTAGGTCGTTTAACCACCCTTTCAAAAAACACAAACACATTTAACAAAACCTAAATATATTCAGAAAGAAAAGAGCTGTGGATAACACAAAAATATTGTACAGGCTACTGATCCCTTGATGTGTTTATTTCCCGGAAGTGTTGAATAGTCTGAGTCAAAGTCTGAGTCAGGGGATTTAATGACTTCTTGAAATATTATCAACAAATGGCTAAGAGTTAAACTGTAAACAGCACCTAAGAAGAAGACGCAACATCTATTTTTAGTCATGTATACACATTTACATGAGAGTATATTATAAACAGAATCTGTGAATATAAACCATAAAGTTAGCCTAATTAAATTCTGTATTTCCAACTAAATTGAAAATTGAATTGAGGAAAGATCCTAAATTCCAATCAAATTCTTGAAATTAAAAATTTAAAATTGAGATGCTAGACTGGAAGCAGAAAAGCAATTTAAATTTGAATAGCAGGAAGTCAAATATAACTTCTCTGAAATTCATGGTGCATAGTAAAGTGCATTTAACGATGAAGCATTATAATATATAAGTCTATTTACACCATGACTTTCATACAAATATTGTAAAGACCTGATCTGCACAAAATTAGAGTTCACAGTAAAGAGTAGTAATTCTTGTTTATTCACATTAACACGAAAACTATCTAAAGACTATCATTTGACACTTGTACCTACTGATACTGAAGTTCTGTCCATTGATGCCACAGCTTTTAGCTTAATATTCTACGTCAAGGTTTGAAAAGGCGCTTTTGTTGCGACTGCTGCTTTGGCAGTTAATGTCCTCATTTACAAATGAAAGGTGGGTAATCATAGCCAGCAGAGTTATTAGATAAGAATCGAGGTGTCATTTGACAGTGTTCGGAGAAGAAAAAATCCCGGGGCTTCAAGGGTTAAAAGCCTACTCAGATTAAATAGACTATTAAAATTGCAAAAAAATTTGAAATTGTTTGATATGAGGATAGAACGCCACTTAATTTCTCAGCATACCTTGCTTTAGCTAAGTCTTTAAAATAGCTGCCCAAACATTTTGGCCATTTTATGTGAAGCACACCTGATGAATTTCCCTGAATTCCACTTCCTTTATAATACAAATTGAAATTCAATTCAATCGTTGAATAGATTTGAATTCGGAAATTCTGATTTTTGCACACTCCTGTTTTCCAAAACTTACATACAGTATATTTGCGATCTGCTGTCCGAAAGTACATGCAATAAAAATATGTTGTATCATTTTATTTGTGTAGTACCGGTATCCTGCGCAACCCGTACTCTGAATGTGAAATGTTATTTGTGTGAGTGCGCCCTACCACAGACTGGCATGCAAAACCTCTCGCCTCATAGTCAAGTGGATGATATGAACCATTTTTTTTCTTGTACCCTATTTTTCTCTTGAGCCCTATGAGCGCTTTAGAGCAAAAACTGGCTGTCCTCGAATAGAACAATCAATAATAATTACCATTTTGAAAGTTAAGATGGCTGACTTCATCAGGGCAGCTGTCCCCACCCCACCTTCCAAATCCAATGCGGTCATTCTCGACACCGGATTACGTGCCGCCTGTGTCGTGCATGTGTCTCCGTGATAAAGACGCAACAAGGCAGATGTGTGAGAAAGATGTCATCCTCCGCCTCCTCATCATCCTCATCCTCATCATTGCACACCAGATGCCAGCGTGTCAAATAGTGACACACTTTCAGCCCACATTGTGCACCAACTTTTATGTAAAGTGCGACTTCACTGTGCATTTAGGTTACGCTTTTCATTTAAATGATAACATATTTTTAAATATGTTTTGTTGTTTTACTGCAGCTCAGCCTTGGGCCTGCAGTCTTTTTAGATTGTATGAAATTCAATTAGTACACCATTTAATTGCGCTCCACTTGCATCACAGTGTGTTAATGTAGTTATGCAATCACACATTTTCCATTTGTTCTATTGTCAAAATATAAATAAATAAATAAAATCCACTTATTGTAGTTTGCGTATTTGGATTTAGCACAATATCAGAGGAACGTTACTTGGTGGGTCCTATGAACTTTTGATCGGCACATAATACATGTGCATGTTTATTATGTGGTAGTTTGCAGCCAAAACTGTATTTCATCATGGTGAAAGCTGTTGAAGGAGGTACCGGTACATAAATGACGATCAAGAAACCTCTAGTTGTATTTGTTTTGGATTTAAGACATTTTCTTTTCAATGAATAGGGCATTTTAGCACGATGGCCGCACAATGCGGAGGTGCAGGGTTCGAATCCGGCTCCGGCCTTCCTGTGTGGAGTTTGCATGTTCTCCCCGTGCTTGTGTGGGTTTCCTCCGGGTACTCCGGTCCCCTCCCACATTCCAAAAGCATGCGTGGCAGGTTGATTGGACACTCTAAATTGTCCCTAAGTATGAGTGTGAGCGCGGATGGTTGTTTGTCTCTGTGTGCCATGCGATTGGCTGGCAACCAGTTCAGGGTGTACCCCCCCTACTGCCACAATGTAGCTGGGATAGGCTCCACCACCCCCCGCGACCCTTGTGAGGACTAGCGGTACAGAGAATGGATGGATGAATAGGGCATTTTGTTTCGAATATTATTGTACTATCGACCTGACCAACCTCATCAAATGTACCTTTGACTCATTGAAAATAATTCATTGTGGCCTTTTAAAATTTGTTCTGGTGTACCACTGGTCAATTATCTTATTGCCAGACATCTCCATTCAAATTCATATTATGTACTCGATCCGCCTTTCTGCTTCTGCATAGTGAGAAGCCCTCTCTCTTTCTTATCATTGCTCCAGAACGTGCAAAGAGGCTTATTTTGGTGAGCTGCACTCACACCTGTATGCAAGGTGATAGAAAACAAACAGGCAGCAAAGACAGATTGGACTACAACACGTCAAACTCATGAAGTAACACATCGAGGAAGGGGCGATGTCAAGTTGAGTACAAGTAAACAACAGACAAAAAGTCTAATTGGAGAGTAAGCTCCTGGATCAGCTGGAGGTTTAGCATCTGTTAGCAGCGTGCATGTGTGTGTGTGTGTGTGCGTGTGTGTGTGAGTGCGTGAGAGCGGTCGTTAGCGGCGCATATGCTTGCGCCTGCGAGATTATGCTAAACAAGCTTACACAATGCGTTTAGTACTCGGGCCGCTAATAAAGCATCAGCTTGCACAGTAACAAGCCTCATAAGTCTTGCAGTGGAACAAAAATGAGTGAGGAAGCAGCGGTCACGTGTCAGTCAAAATAGCAACACCAATATCTTCTTTTGCCAAAGTGGTCAGCCTTATGTTAGCCGTTAGATCAACGGCACAGTTGCATTTTAAATTGGCATCCATTTGAAGAAGTGTTCCCGATATTCTGGTCACCCGATAGTAATCTTGTTTAATTTTTTTTTTATGGGTTTGCTATGGTTACATTGAACTTACATGCCATTTATATTATTAAATAACAAAATATGTGAGATGCAGTTATCATTATTGTCCACTTTGAGTTTCCATCCTCAAGTTCCACACTGCATTATTTGTGCCTTTTAGTGTGTATGGGTTTAACTGGCAAACCATAGGCTGCATGTCTTTGTCCTACATGCTTCGTCCTGGGCATCCGTGATAGACGTTTGTAGTTACCGCTAGGAGTAGTAGGCTGTAACCATTGTCGTTGTCATACTTTGTGTTGACAGCAGTTATCATTAGTATGTGGTATAGAAAGGAGAGGAGAACTGGAGTTCTGTGAGCCGGAAGCCAGTGAAGGCTTTTTTCAGGTGTCTTGTTGAGTGTACGTAAAGCTAATGTGAAGCATGTTCAATGTAAAGGCCTCGGAACTGTCCCTCACATCCACTTTGTATTAACTATAAACGCAACACTAACATTATTTAGTCACCTAGTGTTTACAATCATAGACATGCTGCTGCTCACTAGTCTTGCTTTAAGTAAACAGAATGCACTTTGTGGTTGATTTCTGTTTTGAATGTAAAATGCTATGTCTCTTTCCTCCTACCTTTCCGCCAGAGCTGGGCACTTGAGCCTTTTTTTGACGGTCAGTCCCCTGCTCTCTGGCCAATATCTCGGTACGGTTGGCCTCGACCCTCCGGCCTCATTCATAAAAATTCTCGGCCCGACCCCGTTGCAGCCCCTCACAACCCCCACAAAAAGAAAAACAAAAACGTCCGTGCATGAGGCGGCCGCTTTTTGGACCAAAGGTTGACTAGAAAGAAGGTATCTTCTGTAAGGATGTTTTTCATGGGACAAAGCATGTCTGGAACACCGAGAGACTTTTTACACTATGTGTGTTTTAATTATAGTTATAAATAGAAGAATCTATTTTTATCATTTGCAAGATCTCAATAAAAGACAAGGGTAGTACGACTTCATCTCACAGCCTGGATTCAAGTTCTTAGAAAAAATTCAATCTACCTTACAATCTAAAAATTAAACTCCCTCCATTGACTTGCCATCAGCTGTCACTTTCACTGTCTTGTTCTATTCATAATGTCTTAGCAGTGCTAATTACTGCATCATTTATTTTATAGCTGAAGCTAAGAATAGTACACATGGTGCAATTAGGGTCCTGTGAAAAAGGCACAGGCAGGTTTCATCATTTATTTAACTTTTGAGGGCTTCTGTGTGAAAGCAGTTAGAATTAAATAGGTCAAATTCTTTGATAACCGAATCCAGGTTAATGCGCAAGATTGTTTTCAAATATGATGAACCGCTGTGGTTTGGCATTCAGAAATTCATACATTTTTGTATTTTTGTTGAAATAATTTGTCCAGAGGTATGTCTAGCTCATTTTTCACCCCCAAAATTTTGGATATTTATCCTTTTTTTTTTTTTTGAAAACTGTGTGCTGTTTTTAACAAGATAGAAAGTTGTAAATCCATACTGTAGAAAGTTGTAACATAATACTTTGACAAGAAAAATACAGTATGTGTACAGAGAGACTGACAGGTAGCCTCATTTATAAATGATTGCCTGTTTTTGTCAAACACTGCCAGGTCAAGGTAAGAGACGGCATTTGATATTCTGTCCTGTAATGATGTAAGTTGGATCTATGCATCAGTCTTGAATGATATAAACCACATAGCTCGGTAATCAAACTTGTGGTTGAAGATACAGAGAAAGTGAGGAAGAGGGGAGGGAGGAATCTTAGTACAGTATTAGTACTCAGTTTATTATTTTTTCACTGATGTATATCCTCTCATTCAACAGCACACAAATATTTAACATTGTCGCTGTCCAGTAAAAAAAACACTTTTGTCCAATGAAGTATATATTTTTTAAAACGCAGAAACCCCATTCACGTAAAAATAAAAAACCTGAAGAAAATAGACATAGATGATTTTCACAAGACAGCGACAAAATATTAGTGTGTGTTTCAGGACATCATTAATTATCTACATAAATTATGTTTTACTTAATTTGACCATATTTGGAGGGGAAGAACAGGCAGTCTGCCTTTCAAGAAAAATGGTGCACCTTTTTTGTCCAATGACTACCAGACAATGTCGCAAAGTGCAATTTTTTCAGTGTTATTATCTAAAAGGATATGATGAAATATTTTCAAAAATAAGAGCGAGGTGGTCACTTTTGTGAGGTATTACGTGATATGGCATTCGTGCTTTTTCCATAAACCACCTCCCGGTAAAACCTGTGCAAACTTCATTGATTAATCCTCCTTTCATCCCTAATACTTTTTGGGTCAAACAAGCACGACCTGATGTACTGTTTGTATGTCCTGGTGGCGTGTTTAGTCCTGCAGCTGACATTAAAAATAACACGTAAAGTGGTGGCTAGATGGCACTTTTAGCTAAAGCCTTTGCAGAGTAGAGGTCGGAGGAATTAGTGCGCACTGCTCTGAAGCAGAGTGGACTCCCAATTTTGTGTTTAATAGCCTGCATACTCTCCCTGTCCACTCCCGCTAAACGCACCAAAACACCCTCCCCCCTTCGCCAACATATGTGCTTGACTGGTTCTCATGAGGCTGCCCAACACTAAGTGGAAAAGAGTGTTAAGTGTGGTTAAAAGGGATAGAGGAGGGGATCGGGAAATAAGTGGAAATCGGCTTCGGCGTGCTTGCACAGTGTTGGCCGTGGTGTGATGTAAGGTAAAATTAAATGAGCACAACATGGCCTCCCTCTGCCTCCTCTCAGTCATTTCATGGCTCAGGAGGCCATCATAGATCAAACGTCACAGTATTTCACAATTTTTTTTTTTTTTTTTACCGGAGCCCCTCTTACATTCTTCCTTAAATGCTGATTTTTTGGGAGGAGATCAGATCAGTAATCAGTGAGATTGTAAAAAAAAAAAAAAGAAGATGCCCAAGCAACAATTTCATCAGAAGATGGATCAATATATCTAATTAAAAAAATGAATATTAACATATTAACTGTACAGTTGACAACAGCCATTCCATAAATTCATTGGAAAAAAATCTTTGAAAAATACCCAACAAAACATTTATAATTAAACATGAATACATAAAAAAAAGTTAGGGTTACAACACCTCTTTCTCTGAAATGAATGGGGAAAAAAAGTATGAACATCACCAGTCGTTCAGCCGGCCGGTGCTTTTGCTCAGACTATTGCTATCATGGTCCTACGGCAGAAAACAAGTCTTAGTTACGTATCAGCTACAAGTTCTTCGCTTAACATTGTTCTACTTCTGAAGTCCCACAGACCGCAATGGTTATTTTGTCCTTCATTGGTTGTCCACTTTTACCTGGCGTGTATGCGTTACGGATTCCGCCTTATCCAAGCAAACCACATTGACATAATATTCAAGAATAGCTCAATACACATTTGTTATGACAGCAGTACATCTCAAATATTCCTCTATCAAAAATTCAAAACATCAACAGAGCCATTTCCGTGTTAGTTCAACGCATAATATATATACATTTATCTATCTATCTATCTTTATCATTATTCATAACCATTTTTGTCACTTTTTTGTGACTATATATAGCAAGTATCTTAACAGTAGGGATCTTAAAAATGAAAACAAAACTTGGTATTCCTTTCAAACACCAACCACAGCTTCCTCACATTTCTGCTTCAGGTGGCACCCATAAATCTTTCTTATTGAAAATGTCACCACGTCCCCACCCCATCGGCCCCCCTGGCCCGGCAATGAACATCTACCAAACAAACAGAAACAAAAGATATACAGTATATTTTTCCGCCCCAAAAATGATGGATGTTGCAGAATGACATTGGAGATAAAATGAGGTCCAGGGCTTTTTTTCTACAATGTATATCCATTGAGAACAAAGCTATGAGGTAAAGGCCTTCAAAAGGGTGGGTTGGGGGTCTTAGTAAAAACGATAGCGCAGCACATATCCATGTTGTCAGGTAGAACGACGTTACAATATTTTGCTGTGCTTTCGGTTCGGCCCGAATGCGATGAAAGCACTTTTCTCCCTTTGAGGCTTCAGCACGCCACCAATTATTTCACCATGCTGACAAGGTTGCATGCCCCCCCCCTCCCCCCATTTGAGCGAGCCCACCTCCCCTGGCTCCTTTCTGGATGATAAGATTCAGACCCCGAAGCATAACATCGTAAAAACCCAGACCTTGTCAAAGAAAGCGCCTTAAGGGCTCGGAAACTCTTCTTATAGAGTTTTGGGATAGCCCTGATGACAGATCATGGAACCAAAGATTCTTTGCTGGGTGGTATAATAGTAAAATTACGAACACAGAAAAAACAACAGATGTGGTAAAGTACTGCACCTTCAGTAAAAACATACTGTAGTTTAGAGATGTCTTTCTTAAGGAGATTTTGGGGTTTCCAACAGAAAAGACCTGAGTACCAACCATCCCTCTCTGGATGGCAAGATTCCAAACCCAAAGCGTATCACAGTAAACAAAAAATAAAATAAATAAAGAAAATGGTCAAAGAAAGTGCTCAAAGAGCTCAGTGACGCTTTCTTAATGAGTTTTGGGTCAGTCTATAGTAAAGATATTGGAACCAGAAGTTCCTCTCTCGATGATGTCATTCCGGCAGCACTGTGTATCATAGTGAAATGCCAAGACAATCGAAGAGAGCCCCTTAAGCTTCATAGATACAGTTATGGAATATCCAACAGTGCAGCACTTGCTAAGGCAATGAACGCGAAGCTGATGGATGTGGAATGAGAAACAATTGTCGATTGTAAAGTGGTTTGCATGTACTGCTTGCAGCTGGAGCTAAAATAGCCATATGCTTTTCGGCGGTACGTCAAAGCTGTTAAACTGATTCGTTGTAGCATCACCGTGAGATTGCTCAAAACGTGAATTACTTGTAGCTCTACTGTAAGAACCTTTGCGAAGGTAGTGAATGTTCTTTCAAGGTTGCAAACAATCAGCAAACATTCTCCAGATGTTCAGCTGTACTTTTCTTGTCGCACATTTAAAATTTCCTTGCAACAAAAAAAAAAACATTAAAACTATTGGTGAACGTCAAGAGAACATTTGGCGAACATTTACGACCTTGAACGAAATCTGCGAGACTCTCATGGGAGCACGCATTTGCTACCTTCGCCAACACTCGCAAACGATCGCTACTTAGTGGGATATGGACTTGAATAAGCCATCGCTGACCTCTTTAGGCGCTGTCTAATCACATCTTAAATTTTTACTATGATGCTTTGGCATCTAAATCTTTTCATTCTGAATAAACAAGGAATCAATGTGGCGCTTTCCGCATTAAAAAAAAAAGATTAAAGTTGTTCCATTATGCATTTATCTTTATTTTTTTTCGAGAGAGAATTTACTGCTATGCCGTTGTTAATTTGTCACTTTCTAAAAGTCATGACCAATTCGCCCCTCCCCAAAAAAGAAAAAAAGCATTCTTGCATGACGCTTGCCGCGGGAGAGATGTTAAGGACCGAGGTTTATTTATTGATTTTTTGCTGGTTAACTTGCTATTTAAATCCATTTACCTTATTGTGAGTTTATTATGGTGGTAAATGTTTTGTTCAACTGAAATGGGTTCACGGTTTGACTTGGCTTTCTCCTCCTTGTTCGTCTCCTTCTCCTTCATCTCATTCTTCTTTTCCACGAACGCTCCCAATGCCAGTTAAGTATGCACAGTTGGTAGTGCCACTTTTGATGCGTTCTGAGGCAATTTTTGTCGTTTTCCCATTTTGCTGAGTAGGTTGAGATGAACTATTACCCACCGCGTGACCACATCACACCCACGAGGGCCGGACTAAAATCCACCTCCGTACCCTTTTTGGAATTTGTCACCCTGAACCCCCACCTCTCCCCCCAAATATGACGGATTGCTCAGCTCTCCAAATTCGCGTTCACACAAAAGAGGAACATTGAAAATTATATGAAGTCATAAACCCAAGACCCCAGTTTCACTTGACCATAATTGAAGGTACCTTAACTGGGTGTCATTCGTTCCATGACCAAATTCTTAACTCAAAGAACTGATATCTCTAACAAAGTAAAGTGTCATAAATATGTGACTCAGTAAGGCTGCAGTAATTAATGTGTAATAGTCTACATGTGTTGTTTCACCATTTTTGTTCAAATATCTGTTGCTTAAAGTGTTATTAACACAGCATTTTAGCTGCTATTTATTAGCCCATCTATGACATTATGCATTGCGAGATTGGTAGGGATGTGATTGTTTTAAAAGCACAATGTGTATTCTTTGTTTTATGTTGAGTTAAACAGTTAACTTGAACTGGGAGTGCCAATAAAAGAGTTTAAAGCATACGATTGGAAGAATAGAAAGTAACCCTTCGCAATGGAGAGGGCTTTACTGCATCAGTAATATTGTTTATTATTGCAGGAGTGTGTTAAAAACAACCCCCATAAACGCCTCCCCTCATCGACAGTTAAGAAAACAAACGCCCCTGGCCGCTATTTGTGAAAGCAGAATAACCACTCGGCTTGTGCGTTTGGTGCTTAGCGCAGATAACCTTCAGGGCGTTCAGTGGAGTCGTTCTTGAAATAGTGCATTTTGTCAATGATCTGTTCAAGTCCTTAACTGAAGCGGTGTCAAGTGACATCTGATTAGAAGAGTTGTCAGGTGATAAATGAGCAAGCGGCAGATTAATTAAGTGTCACACCCCACCCCCAGTAGCCTGCTAGTAGTTTCATATATCCGTAATCCTGTCTCACCTTTGCCACCGGAGATGCACAATCATTGGCTTGCATGCAAGAAGCCTCACTTATATACGCTATGCATACCTATATGCGGTGTATATATCGAATGAAGTCATGGATTTTACTGTCCATTAACAGATCGCCTGACAGTGTAATTAAAAACAACTCACAGTGATGAATTAATCAACCCCACTCCCAGAAACCCCCCCCCCTCCTCCTCCTCGTGAGTGCGAGATAAGGTAGCGCAGAAGGTTCAGTGGCTATTGAGATATTTTCCAGGTGACAAGTGGCGACGGGCGAGGCAAAGCGAAGCCAAAACGCAAGTGATTGGAAGATAAAACAAAAGTGGGTGTTTGTGTCAGGGGCAAATTTTGTCATTTGGGCCAAGTCAAACCCAGTCATGAGGCTCTCCACACATGTGTTATGTAATGAGTTTAAATGTTAATGCTCATCATCAACTAAAATGTGTAAATCTGGGAAAATTCTCCTACTTCCTGGATTAGAGACTAATGCAAAGCACGGTCGAACTGTGCACATGGTTCTTTCTTTTAGTATTTTGCTATACTTTGCTGAGGTAGATTTAGGTGCAACGGTGTGTTTGTTTAGCGGGGTGCAGAATGACTTGTCCTCATCAATCTGTTGCTCCACATTTAATTTTTGAAGGGTTTTATTTTGGGTTGCTGAAACACAAAATATTAACATTTATAAACAACGTTTGCTCTGTACTGCTGTTCCCAGCTTACGTGTTGCTCTTCTTCGCTCTAGAATGCGCTGGTCCCCTTTTGACACACACGCAAGCAGCGAACGCTGTCCTCTAGTGGTCAGAGTTAGTCATTGCAACTAATGTACAAATAAGCAATAACATGAAACTATCACCATCTTAACATGGCTTGCATTAGTAATCAAAACAAAATATCTATGGAAACAATACAATTCCAAATACAATAATATTGAATATGAATGTATGCCACATTTGCGCTTTTGTGGGAAGGAACAACGACTATAGGCCAATCGAAGCGAGCCTCCCCACATTTCCATTTAAATTAGGGCGGTCAAAACACACGCAGGTGCTTGACAGAAACATAAAGAAAAAACAAGGAAAGGCAAGTTTATTTGTGAAACACATTTCACGTACAACACAATTGTAAGTGCTTGACATGAAACAAAAGCATTCCAGAAAATAAACAAAAAAGGGTCCAACGTCTTTAAAGATCAATCTTAAGGGTTTCTATCGAGCTTGAAAAAAAAGAGAATTATTTCAGTGCACCTTTACTGTCACTGATAACAACATTAATCAACATTTAATATTACATCATAACGCAGAAATGCAGAAAAAAAACTCTCTAACCGATCATTTCATGATACGTATAGCCACACAATTTCTTGTCAATAGGTGAAATATTCCACAGCTGCATCATCACTGCAACTCACACAGTTGGTTGCTTTCCGGTTCAATTTCGTGCATAAATATGAGATTTTTCTTTTTTTTTAATCCTGACATACTACGCATGACACGCTAATTACGTGTCATAGGTGTCGGGTCATTTTTTTCAACTCTTCAGGGGTGGTACTTGGTCATCCAAAACGGCTGCTTCAAAACCAAATATCTGACTTGCTGTTCTCTTCCGGACATTAGTTCTTGAGACGTTTTTATTCTTGTTATGAGCACGCAATTTTGTGTCGATTGGTGAAACTGGTGTCAGAGGCTAATGTTTCAAATGAGGGCCGCTGTTTAACCAACATATTCTGACTTAAAAATAATAGCACGATTTTAGTTATTCTTAAGAATACTACAGCTCAATACAGGTGAAGCAAATAAACAGTGGGCCCTGTTCCACATCACTCTTCCATCTCATTTAGTTGTTAAACGAGCTTGCATAAAAAGGTAGGAGCCATCCCTGAAAAAAAAGCACAAACACAAGACTCCCTGCTGAAAATACACAGATGAGTGGCGCATAACAAAATATTTTGACGTAGCCTCTGAAAGGGAAATTAAACAAGGCCGTCCAAAAATTTCAACTGGCTTCTGTTTGAGGGGAAATAGATTCTTTTTGGCTTGCACAATGCACGTCGGTCTGCCAAGACACTGCGGTCTACACTGCAGATGCGACTGGCAAAGAAAGAGGAAAACCTCATGCAGTGTGTTAACAACAACAAAACACATCTGCATTAATGGTTTCAGTCTAACCCTTTTATGCATGTTTCTTTAGTTCAAATGTTGGGTGACAATGTAATGTAACTTGCCGCATTTTTAAACTTTTAAAAACTAGTCATTTTAAAATATGGTTATAAAGAGAAAGATAATTGAAGGGAAAGTTGATTGACATTAAATTGGCACTTAAATAATAGGTTTGCATTCGTACTAATATGCTCCCCCCTAAAAGTCAGATTGATTTAAGTGATTTAAGTACAATTATTTCCAATGGAGAGTTCGTAATCGCTCCCTTTCGTGACTTCCACCGAGACATGGAGAGAGCGGAGGGGGGCGTGGCCACATTCCTCATTAGAAGAAGGCGTATTTCAATACTAATTTCCTAATTTCCAAAATAAATGGATAACAAAAGGAAATGATAACTAATTTCAGTTTGATGGTCAAAAAATATATAAACTCCGCTTAATATAATTCCATTAAAGAAAGAAAATAAAAATAAGCCTGTAAATAAGGACAGAAATCAGGTCAATTTGACTCCTAAGAATTGAGCCCATAACGATTCAGAGCCTTATGTTGCCAGATACTTTATATTTAGCGTAAAACTACAGTGACAAATGAAAATCAAGAGTACCCGTTAAGGACCATGATTTGGGTTGGTACTCTAGGTCAGGTTTTCGAGCGCCCCTATCCTATATGTTTTTGACGTTTGCTCCAATACACCTAATTCAAATGATCAGCTCATCATCAAGCTCTTCAAAAGCCTCAATTTTGATGGAGGAGGGCGACGCCTCAAGAGCCGTAGTTGGTGACCTCTGTTCTAGGCTACGCTATTGATGTTTGTTCATGTGTTTCCAGCTCTCTAGATCTCTTCAAAGCATGCATGGAGTTTTGGGGTTAATTGCTATCATTTCGTGCTTGACCGAATAGATTTGTCACGGCGAGAGTCAAAGATCACCAACTAAATTTTTAAGTTACTCTGACAATTAGCTCGGCCAACTAACTTGGACATCCAATTACGGGTGTGCTGCCCTCCCGGGGCCTTCATTAACTCCTCTCTTTGCGGCAATGAACGCAAACCTTTTGAAAATTGGACAAGGGTTCAGCGAGTTGACTTCTAATCCTGTTCCATAGGTTCTTTAATGTCTTTTAAACCTACGGGCCTCTATAGAATTCCTGCCACCATCTTTCACAGGCTACACATACATGAAGGCCAACCAATCAAGCTTAATGTAAGCATTTTCTTAATCCGTCATAAATTATTGTATGCCTCAAAAATATTATCGTGAGCAATTTTTCTGTAGTGAAGGGTTTTTCTTCCCAAATCTGCTTGGAAAATGATCGGAACCGACAATCGTACATTGCGCAATTTCATTCCAAATCAAATAGTTCCCACCAGTAACTACTTATAACAAATTAATTGCTCGTCAATCTGGCAGGGGGTGAGGCCCATATTCATGATAAGGTTTCATTTAAATTTATTATCCAATCAGAATTCATATATGTTGTGTTGCTAGGCAGATTTCATAATCCTAGTGGCACGTACAATTTGCCCGAGGCCTTCAGATTCTTCTGTGCTGGCTTCTGTGCTGTGTGAGTTAACGGGCTTTTAGACTTGCTAGACAGTTGCAATAGCCAATCAGATCACAAGTTGGTTCCAGTGAGCCTGCAGGAACGGGACCTTGCGTAAAAGTGAGACAAAAGAATGGGGTCGTTGAAATCTGCCGGGTCTCGGGACACAAGGCACAAATGCGGGACTGTACCGGTTAAACCAGGATGCCTGGTCACATGAAGCGAAATGGAATGATAGCCAAATAGGACGCTGAAGTTACGACAGTTATCGGACACCTCAGATAGTAGCAACTGGCTGTGGATATCTTTTTATGAAGGCGGTGGGGGGTACACACACACCAACACTCAGGCCTAATATGAACAGTTTTACTCCTTTTGAATCAAGAGTGGCAAAAGTCCGCTTATCGGATAGCTTAAATATTATTCTGAGGGATTTTTCTGATCTGTTTTTCATCTTTGTGTGCCCTGCAATTGGCTGGCAACCAGTTCAGGGTGTACCCCGCCTACAGTCCGAAGGTGGCTGGGATAGGATCCAGCATCCCCGCGACCCTTGTGAGGGGAAGAGGCTTAGATAATGGATTGATGGATGGATGGATTTTCCCAGGATGGATGGATTTTCCCGGGGTATGGGGTGTGTTAAGAGGGATAGCCTCCATGCTAAAAATTACAAGTAGAAGAATTTGCCAAAACAATGTGGTCAATATGATAAACTAGTTAAACTAGCTTTTCCATTTCTTCTACTCTACTATTATTCCGCATGCCCTGTGGCACCATGCTGCCACTCACAGGTCAGTCTTGGTACTACGACCGACATCTGGTTAGGAAATGAGATTTACGATTGTCGGTCCAGATATCAATATGTACTTGGAATACTGTGCGGGTCATCTCTAGTGTACCACAAACTAGGTTTGACAAGATTTTACATTTTATCTCTCATGTGTGGGTTCCACGAAATTATTTCATTGGATTAAGATGTTAAAAATTGGTATGTGTGTTTCTAACTACATGTTTAAAAGCCGGATGCCAACATGCAGCATGATGTATGGCATGCGCCATTGGACTTATGGCTACGTACAAGAATGGGCTTGCTTTTGTGGTTCACTCTCCCTTGTTGTTGATTTTTTTCATGTCTGTTATGTCATGTGACATTTAGTTCTTCCTGGGTGACTCACATGCACGAACAGTGTGCTCCCCATCGCTCGTTCTCTCTCACGCTGCGCGTCTTTATGCGAGCGCTTCATGCGTTTATTATTTATGAATGCATGCAAAGCTGCTTCTGCTGAACGTGGGAACCCTACCTCGCTTTGCTGTAAATAATGCATGTGATAAAAACTTGCACTTTTCCAGAGGTATGTGACTGGGCTCGGGGATGGTGGACCCACATCCACAGAAAGTGCCCACCCCCACTCCTTGCTGTCTCTGTCTGCACTTAAACTTTTAGCAGCCCCAAATCCCACCAAAATTGTAAATAAGCAAAGAGAAGCGAGACACATTATTTGAAATCAGTGATCATGCCCAGGCAGTGAGGTGGCTTACGCCTTCTATGTCTCCTATTTTTGATTCGTGAGTGCCTGGGTCAGTTGCTGTAGATTTCTAAATTTGTGATGGCGGCAGCTGTACTTTAAATGGTAAATGATAATAAAATGATTCCATGATTGGGGTAACATTTGAAATAATCAAATTTTTAGTAAAAATGTTTCCTATTAAATGGCAATAAGAACATGTAACAACATTATGTAATGCAAAATATAAATATGTCAAACTACTAGATTAAAAACAGTGACCGCCTAATTTGCTTGGAGCGAAACATTAACATATCTGAAGCTGTTAAGGAAATCTAAACTGTGTGTATTTTGTTTCTGTTACTACTACTAAAAATTCACATTTTTTGGGGGGGCAGATTTAGCAGATCGCACTATGCCTTGATAGACATTGTGACATATTGTATTGCACACCCCCGGTGCAAATCGCAATTTGTTGACCAAAAGTAGACTCAATTTTATTCAATTGAACAAGTAGTTATCGTAATCATCTTAAAATTGTTTTACTAGCACCCCCGATGAGGGCTGCAAGGCGGTCTCCATTTGGCCACGTCACATGGATGGCTGACTACATCAACCGCAGGAGGAGATCTTGCAATTAATCTGTACAACACACATTGCACGCGCCGATCCCAGCGAGTCAGTTTCTGTCATGCACTGTGTACGCTTCGAATGACCCCATTTTTCAGAGAATGAGGGGAACGGCTTCAATTGGCCGGGAGTTGGTTCCGTTCCATCCGACAACGGTGCAAATGCCCTGAATGTGTGAGTCAAGGAAAATCCTAAAAGAAGAAAACTCCACGGATGCGCGCGTTTAGACTGTTCCTTGTGCTAGACTTGCGTTAGGCATGAAAAGAGGGCCCGTAATTTCAAAGTTTGACATAACTTTTTTCTTTGAGGTGTAGTTTTGCTAATCAATAACTTTTGGAAATTTCGTGAGCAATTTACATATTTCACAAACAGCTGGGGCCTATTTTCATTCCCAGCGCAAGTCTAGAACAAAGTGCATTCTAACTGTGCACATGGGTGCAGTTATGTTTATTTTGACTGACTTAGTACAGGTGCAATTGGACATAACTGACGGTGTGCCCCATGGTGGGATGGAACAAATGTTTTCTCGGCCAATCGTGGGGGCATCCATTAATTGCATTAAAATCAGGGCTCTCAGAGTGCCCTAGTACACTGTGCTTCACCTTGCGGAAACAGAAATGCACTTGTTGCAGTCTGTACATGACATTGGCATTGTTGGGCAAGTTACTTCCAAATTGTAATATATTACATGTTACATGTTACATGCATATGAAAGTAATAAATTCCTTTTAATATCTTTGTAGAGAAATTCAGTTACTCCAGTTTAAGGAGGGAGAACATGCAAACCGGAAGGCCAGAGCTGGAATCAAACCCAGGACCTCTGCATTGTGCCGCCCTTGCTGGATGACATATAATTGATAATTTTAGCAAAACGGATAGATAGATTGAAAAGGCATGTGTAATAAAAGCAAAAACATTGTATGTATTGATAAAGTCAAAACTGACCTGATGACAGTTATTTTTTCTTTTTCATGAATATATAAAGTAATTCAAAGTTCAGTTAGCTGTAATTCTTTTTACTCAATGGAGGTTTGAGGTCATTTCACAAAAATAATAAATGAGCGCATCAGACTTTCATTGATGGTGCGTATTGTAGTTTGTCCGATTTGAGGTGCCATAACATGACATCATCGGTCACCGCGCGTCTTCGGCTTTGAGGCAGACAATTTGCATTTTTATTGCGAACGGCCAACGAGAATGACCACTGTTTTATATTCTGCAATTGATGGCACAAAATTCTTCTTTTTACTTATGTATTTTGAGTATGTGTTTTGTATTGTATTTTATGAAACCATGACTGTGTTTGGTGTAGCAGCCAATAACTTCTCAGCCATTGTGAAGAGTGCTCATTGTGTAAATACCAACAAAATTCTGTAAAGTGCGTTCAAACAATCTGCTTCTTCTTTGTCAAAGAAACCCGATTGTGAGGGTAGCTTCTTTCATAGCTGACCCAGTAAGAGTGGAGGAAGGACTTACGTTCATGATTGAAGTCGTGTCACAGTTGTAAATTTATAATGCGTTACCAGACTGAGTAACTGTTATAATATCATTTAAAAAAATTGAGAGTAACTAGTTATATTACTTTGTCACTACCCAAGTGTTAATATATTACTGTACTGTGTTACTTTTGTAACGCATCACCCCCAACACTGTTAACAGGTAAACTGCAAGCTCGCCCCTTGCGGATGAGGTCATCGGCGTGTTTGGCATGAGCAATTGGAGACTGCCAAGCACCTGCACGAACGTGCATCAATGTGTGATGCTTCCCCAGACCCCCGCTCCGCTCTCCACCCCCAATAGTGAGGGATGTGCTATAAAAATTATTTTTAAGATCACGATAATGATTATAATTCTTTCAGTGAATTGATTTCAACAATGATACGCACATTTGCTGTGCATGGAATTTGTCTGCCTGCATCTCGATGAAATACGCCAAAATCGTGCTACACCACCGGTGCTGCACAATAGACCTCCTTTTACTAGTCTAAAATTTCTAATTGTCATCATCAAATTGCAAACGGCGTTTCAGGAGCTCCCAATGTGGCATAGCGCGTCTACCAAATTCACAAACACGCTGAACAAGACCATTGCCCCGGCACAAAAATGACGATGTGCCCCCATTTTACTCCGCCGTATTTTCTCTGACCAAATCGTTAGATGAGTCAGCGACAAGACAACACCTTCCAAACAGAGACTAGACTAGACTTGCGCTGGCACAAAAATGGAGTTTTATTTTAATGCCAAACGCACGGACGCCAGTCCACCAAATTATGGACCCTGGTCTAAACGTGTATTATTAACGTATTTCATTCATAAATATGCAAACAGCGGTCATAAAACCCACTGAATCATTGTATTCTGATCGGAAATCATCCCACTGGGCGCCGCAGCTATGGAGGGGTGAGATTACACAAACTGCCTGCCCTTGCTTGTAAAATTATCAACAACGAGTCTAATCATCCTCCATGCAGGGATATGCCACGTGTGACGTGACAAAAGAATACTTTGAAATTTTTCGCAGAAAGAGGGAACCAAGTGGTGCATTTGGCTCAGACGTGTTGGGTTATGGCCAGCAATCGTTTCAATGAGATATAGGTGTCTTATTTTGGACTTTTAACTGTCATTGCAATGCCGAATAGAGCTGAGGCACAGAATATGTATCTGTCTGGTGTGGCAGGCTTGTTGAAGCTCATAAAACAGACAATAATTCCTACCTTGGAGAAGGAAAAAAAGGGAGCTTTTCAACTTTCTTGTTTTTCCGTCTTCTACTTTATTCCCAATCTTATTTTGACTAGCGCTCACAAGTTTAAAACTGACCTATTTAAGACTTGAGACGACAGCTTCGACACTGCTCACAGTCGCTCACTTTATGCAAATGGTGTTATTATTGCATTTGTGTCTGTGCTGGATTTGGGTCGGGCAAAGACTTTGTTCCACCACATCTGAAGCAAACTGTGTGTGTGCGTGTGGGTGTGTGTGTTACAGAGTTGCTGCATGCACTGCAGAAACAGAGTGATTATTGTGTGTGTGTGTGTGTGTGTTTTAAACACCTGCTTACCATAAACTGTCATCAAAGCAGCTAAAAATGGCAGCGACGGCGGTTGTAATGAATAAGCACGGCAGAAGATTTGCAAAAAGAAAAACACTAAATTAGATTAACGAAAGCACCCTTTACTCAGATAATGAGAGATGATATTGCAAGTAAACTGTGAACTCTACAGTTAAATATGCCTCTGAATTTGAACAAAAGACACAGTTATGGCAATGTGATTGTTCCTTGCATGTTTTTAATGATAACTGTGACGTTTTACAGTAGAAATACACAAAACTACAAGCAATTATCTGCAAATAAACAAATCCCAATACTGGCTTGTTATTCAGGATAACCACCACCTTGTTCAATAAAAATAGATATAACAAGAAATAATCCACAAAAAAAAAAAGTTAATGACATGCTCAGCACTGGTACATTAGTGGCAATATGCGCGTCATGTTTAGTGAAATGACCACTCTCCGTAGTTATTCATGATAACCATCATCATGCACAATCGAAATAAGCGAAACAATGAGAAATAATCCACGGTCCAAAAAATCAGCTGAGATCAGTCATGCACAAACCTGCCGTTGAACAGTGTATGTGTCTTTTGATTAAGTAAAGCTCCTTGCATCAACGAAATGACTCCTCTCGCCTGTTATTTCACCACCACTTGAACAATAGAAATATACAAAATGCAAGTACAATACTTAAAATACAATACTTAAAGCGACCACGCTTCTTTCTTTGTTATTCATGCTAACTAGCATCTTGCACAATCAAAGTAAACAGAACCATAACAAATAAGCCACTTAATAAAACGATTCATCAATGGTGCACGCAGTCTCACATTTGTGAAATGTACGAGTCCTATATTAATGTGATCGTACCTCTAGTCTGTTATTCATTATAACCTCTCAGAATAGAAATGTACCACACGGTAAAAAAAAAAAAAAAAAAAAAAGGACAGGACACACTCAAGGGCTTACGCTGAGTGTTCCTAACAAGTTATATTTTTCAAAAATGACCTCAACAATTTGAAATAAAACACTAATTAAAACAGTACTGCTTGTGTGTTGACAGCCTGTGTTTAAACTTGCGTTTGGTTTGTGTCTGCCCAACTTGTCACAAAGGCGACGTGCAAACAGAAGCTGCCTTTCTTTTGCAGGTGACACCGTCATTAATCACATCTGCCGGCGGTGTCGTGCGCCACACGCTGTTTCTCTTTGCATATTTTAATGTCTCAAACCGAGTTGTTAGCTGTAATTATTTTCTGGGGCTGCTATATAAATCAACAACACACACACACACCCACACCCACACACACACACACCATCAGCCATTATATATGGCTCTGTAATTAGTAACACTTGAATTATTCACTCATTAATATCGCCTTTTAGTTGCAATATTGAACTCTTTTAGCTGCATCGCTAGCCTGCACTGTTGATTACAAAATGATAAAAAGGTGATAATTGATAAGACTGAGCTAATATTAGACCTAATGGATTGCACAGACTATTAGAAGTTGTATGTATTGGAAAAGCACCTTTAGTTTAGGACAGGTCTATCTTAGTCCAGATTGATAGAACAATACCTAGACCTACAAGTTAAATTTGTCACTGTAGCAATACAGTTTGACGTTAAGGGTAGTTTAGTTATTCTTTTGCGACCACTAGAGTGAGCCCACCTATGCTCACCACACTGAGCACTCTGCTTTAGTGTCATGGGTGCAAACATGGTAGCAGTTTTATCAGAGCTGTTCATGTTAATGCTGTCGTAATCTCAAACACAAGACAGGAGCAACGGTAGATCGTTGAAGTTCAGGTTTTAATTAAAGTCATTAAAAGTACTCAAATAATGGAGGGCTGGCCTTAACTTGAGTCGCTTTGCCAGTGTTGGCGCAGCCATCAGTCGGCATAGATGAGTTCCATGTGTCTTATCTGCTCCGTCAGTCAGCAGCAGCTTAATTGTGCCAGCGTGAGGACCCGAGTGAAACACTGTTTATTCTCCGGTGACTTCCATTGCTTTAAAGCGGCCTAATAATTTTCTGCTCCAGCAGACACATTGTCGGATGAAAACGTGGTAATAAAGCTTGAAGATCCACTTAGCATTACTTTGATCTTATTACGGCTTATGGCTGACTTGGGCCTCCGGTTGATGTCAGATGCTTTTCACGCCTTGGAATAGGCATTCAAATGAGTGGTGGCAAGCAACACGTATGGGCCAAAAGTGCCTTTTGTTTTCTTTTCTTTTTTTCTTTTTTTTTGGAAAAAGGCGACTGCTGCGGGGCCAAATAGTGAGACAAAATTGCTGAATCTGTTTTATCTTTAACACGCAAATGAATCCAAAGCAAACACAACATCATAAATAACGAGTGAAGAATATGCTAACGCACTTCAGTGACGATGAAAGCCTTCTTAACCCTTATGGTTTCTGTCTTGCCAACAGTTAAATATGGGATGGAATTCAGCCAACTCCCAGCCAATCAACATGACTCATTAAAGTTAATACTTTCCTACTCCCTTTCGAACATGTATGTCTAAAGTACTATCAATGGGTCAACCACTCTCTCTTTCACTCGTAGCGCTCATGTGATGATTACGTATTTCTGTTTGTGTGTTTGATTGTTTTTTTTTTGTTGTGGGTGTGGTTGCCTTTCTTGTACTTTGAAAAAAAAATTTTCATTTTACATTCATTTCATATGTTCGAAAAAAAATACAATAGCATGGAAAAGCATCATGACGTGAATCAATGGCGTTTTTATAAGGATTTTAAAAAAATATTTTTTTATTTATTTTTTTTAAGAAAAGACGCAAGAAGAAATGGTGTTGTGATTTTGGGGGCCACATATACACAAACAACCAATCATAGTCATGCAGTCGTGCTAACCACTAAAGCATCGTGCTGCCTGTCTTTTCAAATG
This sequence comes from Idiotropiscis lumnitzeri, assembly GCF_059441095.1. Classification (NCBI taxonomy): domain Eukaryota; kingdom Metazoa; phylum Chordata; class Actinopteri; order Syngnathiformes; family Syngnathidae; genus Idiotropiscis; species Idiotropiscis lumnitzeri. The sequence goes on along the minus strand of NC_142401.1, from coordinate 17,667,435 downwards.
GTACATCGCAAAAATCTTTGCTAGTCTTTGAAGCAAGAGGGATTGGTAAAGTGGTTTCCCATGATGTAATGCTTTAGCTGTCCCAATCCCTTTTGTCCATATCATGTAGCTCAGGTGCCTTTCCCGTGTGGTCTCTCCTTCAATGCGGACAATAGCTATGATATGTAACAATTTCAACAATGACAAGTGCAAAACACACACACACACTTCAAAAGGCAGCGCATCCTAAAAAGATTTCAGCGAGGAGCGATTTCCAGTCGGATTGGAATGACAGCGTGATCAGCAAAGCGTGTCGCTTAAATCCCCGGATGAATGCTCCGAGGGAGCGACCATTTCCATAAAGTGATGGAATTTCCACCCCGAGCGTGTTTTTGTACCGCCAAATCCCGTGCAATCCTGCAAGACAGCTGCAGACAAGAGAACAGAGAAAGAGACGGGGGACGAATTTCACTTCATGCGACAGCCCGTCGTGGGAAAATCGAGAACGGCGAGGAACAGATGAGCATCACACAGCCCAGCAGGGGCAGCACACAGAATTTGTGAAAAAAAAAAAAAAAATGGAATAGTGTGTGTAATTTGCCGCCTAATTAACAATGTGGCATATGGCTGACTTGGCAGCGGGTTTGTATGCAATTACAAAGCTGTTGGACGTGCATAGAAAATGAGAAACTGGAAAACAAAGACATCCTCCTAAAACTTTTAACTGCATGTTTGGCCATCTCTCCATTTTCTATATCGCGTTGAGGGTTGCGATAACTGAATCCTGTCCCTGGTGGCTTTGGGCGAAAGGCTGACTGCAACCTTGACTAGTTGTCAGTCAGACAAAGAGAAATTGAGCTGCAGTGTGAACAACGTCATCGAGACAGACATTCATTCTGCCGCAAAGCCGACAAACGGCATGCATTTAACTTTTTCTGACTTTACTACGCGCATTTATGACGACCATGAAGGAGGCTATCGTAATGTTTCAACTGACGCTGTGAAAGTAGATTTACACTACTCACAAAAGGTTAAAGACCTTTTCGCACTGTACTCACTCAGTCGGAAAGGAGTGTGTGGCGGTGAAGAAGGACGAGGGTGCTCCGGTTGCCAGCTTGCCCATATTTGGAAGTGTCGACGTAGCAGAATATTGCTGCGAGTTAAGGTGCAAAATAGACCGCACTTCGACGGGACGTATATTTAATTCTTGCAAAAGCAAGCCCTGTCTTTGCTCATCGCAAGAAAGAGGACGAGGGAATGGTGCTTACTTTACTTACCTGGCTCAGTGGGAAATTTTAAACACATTTGTGAGCTCCATTTCCATCAAGACCGACTCAAGGTTAATTTCAGGCCAAGCAGGGTCACCTGGCTTCTTAAACATGTCATCATCTCTCGTTTGTCCCAAAATTCATGACACAGAGACACCGCATATATTAAGGCTCCATTATCCTCATGACGTTACCGGTGATTAAGTCCGCCAAAATAGCACTGAATGACTCTGCCATATTCCTCTCCAAAGGGAGGCACCTTGGCCGACTTGTGAGGAAGAGGAAGGATTCGGTTTCGGTTCCGGCTTCCTGTGTGGAGTTTGCATGTTCTTGGTTTCCTCCCACATCCCCAAAACATGCACGGCAGGTGGATTTAACTCTCAAAATTGTCTCTAGGTGTGAGTATGACCGTGGATGGTTGTTTGTCTTTGTGTGCCTTGTGATTGGCTGGCAACTAGTTCAGGGTGTCCCCCCGCCTACTGCCCGAAGACAGCTGGGTTATGCTCCAGCACGGCCGCAACCCCTGTGAGGAGAAGCGGCTTAGATAATGGATGGATGGATGGCGTCTTGCCATCGCGGCAGATGTATTTCCAGATGTGACGCACTCCCCGGCAATGCCCGACCCTCTCCACATACCGGATGTATGGCTTTGTCGATGGCACGCTGCTAAGCACAGTGTGATAAGCGCTTAAGGATAATGAGTTTGAGGGTAAAATTTCCAGATGAACTTAAAATGCACTTTAACCTTGCACTTCATTTGACCTTTTGTAAACCTTTAAATGTCCAACAGTTTAGTATTTCAGCACTTGCTGCACAGCTTGCTGTTCTCTAACAGGAAGAGAAATGGAAAAATTCACAACAGGTGTTTGATCCGTGCAACTTTCCAACGACGTCCATTCCTCTTCCTTTTGTAGTGTGGCTGTTTCTAATATATTGGATCTCTGTCAGTACACTCAGGGATGATATTTGGAACAGCTCTTGGTATGATACCCCCCATTGATATAATCATAATTTATGCATCTAACAGAGCTGCTAACCTCGTTTTGTTGTACTGCACAGTCAAGTGTGATTGTATTCTAAAAATAGCATTAATGTATTTATTCACATGTCGTTTGTGTTTCCGCTCTAGTGTGGATTTGAATTTTTTACTTTTTTTTTTTTTACTGTAATACCCTCACATGTGAGGAAGTTGCGCCACATTCATTGATGCACAGCACAACAAACACACTCATACACAAGCTGTTGTCCGCCGCGGCTCACGTCCAGGCTCTCACACGCAGACTTGCCATCATCATAAACCAGCACAGCAGGCCCCTCCACTAAAAGGCACAAACTGTATATGTATGCAACACAAATACAATATTTACATTTAGAATGGGTTATTAAGGTGGGTTTTTAAATTATATTTGCAAAATATGTTTGAACGATACAAAAAATTATTAGTGACGTAACTTCAGTCGGACCTGACTACATTTATTGCATCGAAGCATTGAAACATTACAGTTAGGCGTAATGGGACTAGAAACATTTCTGGTTCAGGAAATGGCCAAAATCCCAAGCCATGTAACTTGCTGCCTCCCATTGCGTTTGCGGCTGCACTGAATGTAAGTAGGCAGGAGTACAGGGCTCTGGAGGAGGTGTTAGGGTCTTCGCGCTTGCACTCCCCTGGTGGACTGGCTTGATACGGTGCTTCTTTGGATGTGACTGAGCAGAAAAGCCGGAGCATTTAGCTCCACGAGCCAATATTAGGCTCAGACCTGTTGGAAGCTCAAACCCCTGGGGAAGTGGGGAGGCAGAGGTCATTTTTTTTTGTTGCTGTCGCTGGAGTGCTTCGACACACTTGGCGAGCTCCTCTTTCTGTTTCCGTCCCCATGTTTTTTTTTTTTTTTAAATCTCCTTTCCTCCGTGGCTGCGCAGTAAGGTCTGTTTGAGTCACACGCTGACCCCTCAGCATGGTCCACGCCACCGGACACACGGTACAACACAGCATGGATCAGAAAGCTGTCCCAATACATCATCGCAAGAGGGGAGCAGTGAAAGTGGTGGGCGTGCGGGGCGGCCTCTGTGTGCAGGCAGCATGGCAGACCTCATTTTCGAACATGGAACCTGCTGGAACGACAGCATTTTCCTTTGGAGTATACGATTCATACTGGTGAATTAGAGTCCCTGTGTCATATATTTTTTCTAGTCTCAATTGGCAATAAAAACTGCGAAAGTGACTGATTATTTTTTGTTTTACACTCAGTCAATTTTTGATTGCCTAGTGAAAATTGAAAGAACTAATAACCAAACTGATTTAATTCGGTCATTGCTGGAAATGGATTTCTCTTTCAAACTATGAAATAAATGGGTTGTTTCATCATAGAATGATTTCTAACATACTTGATTATTTTCATGCTTTTTCACAGCAAATGCTCACAAAGATCATTAAACACCATTCTTTCGCTCTGCACACATTAGATAGAGTAGGCAAAATATCTCGGTAATTTAGCGGCGCCTCTCTGTTTAGGATACTTGCTTTCAATTGGGGCTCATTTGGGTAAACTCCCCAGTAGGACTTTGAACAAAGTACAAACCATGGAATGCACTCAGAATGCCCTTTTTTTTTTTTTTTCAAAAATCAAAATGCCTGTTTACTTTTTCTATTTCAGGCTTGGGTCCAGGTGAGTTTTTATTGTACATCTTGCTGTGATAGATACGTTCACCCAATTTCAGGTCGATCTGACAAACTGGTATTAGGGGCTATTTTTTTCCAAACTTCCCACGCAGTGTGACTCACTGAGTTAGGAGATTTTAGATTAGGTGCCATTAGATTATTAGATTAAAATCTATCATATATACCAAGATACACATTTCTGCTGAAACTGACAAATATTCAGGCTGTAACCAACATGAAAACCAGAGAGCTGTTTTAAGGCTTAAAAAGTTACTATTCAATGCGATGAGGTTTGGGGTGTCAAAACTGGTTAGTTTTTCCAAGTATGCGGAAGCCCACCAAAAGGGCATATGTGAGAATTATAATAATAAAGTTCTTTAAAGTCACTTTGGGAAAGATTAAAAAATAATGGTCTCAGTAGATGAATAAAGAAATATAGATAAATATATATTTTTTTTAATTTCCGGCCAGCACAACCACCTGTGTTGGTCCCTTCCGGACAGCAGCCCATTCCTCGGAACAGCATTAGGAAAAAAGCGCTAGGGCTGTGCAATTAATCAAAGTTCAATAATCAATAATGATAACAATTACAATTTATATATATATATATATATATATATAGATAGATTGATTAGTGTTTTTTGGAATTGTTGGACCAGTAATTTACTTTTCTTGGGGTGACTCATATAAGAATACTATCAAAAATCAGTACTTGCTATTTGCTTTAATTAAAAAACAAAAAACTAAAATAAATAAATAAATAAAAAAAACGTGAGTGGGCGTCGACCTTCTGCCTAAATGACACCTCCAAGTGCCATTTGTTCTAATCAGGAAAAATAAGTAAACCAGCGTCAAGATCAGCTTCCAGTCCATATGTACAGCAATTTTCATGATGAAATTATAACTATTTAGGGTGTAGGAGAGAAATGCACACCGGTAATGTGGCATAATAAACATCAATAATCTTGTTTTGAATTCGCAAAGTGTAATTTTCTTATTTTCATGTATAGTATGATAGTTAACATCATGAAAGTTAACATCAACTAGAAATGTCAATAAATAGCCTGAAGCCTTGATGATCTGCTAAACCGCTACTTGACTTCAATGCCATCATACAGCACTCGTATCACAAATGTATTTTTTTGTCTTTTTTTAGTACTCTAGATACAAAAAAGGAAAACACACAAATCAAAAGGTAATGCAACATAGAGGAACAGCTTCATGCACTTCTGCGCGGACATCAGTTTGTGTTCCTCTCGACTGGAAATCATGATAGTGGGCTTTGTACAAACTAAAGGTCCTGTCTATAAAAAATCAAAAGCAAAGTAAGGTGACATCTAGCTTGCAGGAACAAAGCTGTATTTACCGCGAGATTAGTCAATGCTACACAGTAGTCATAATAATTTAAGAAAACAAATGTAATCACAGCAACATAAATAAATAAAACACAGCAAAAAAAAAAAAAAAAAATATACCAAAAAGGTGCAAAAAATATTTGTACTTTTTTGTTTTAAAATCGTGCCCCTTCCTCCCATAGTTCAATTGAAAGTAGAAGGGGAGCACATCCAACCTCTCGGCTCCAACAAACAGATTCCACGTCACATTTGTACACATTGCCTGTTTCTCAATTTTTTTCATTTTAAGTCAAAATTAAATAAAAAAAACAAAACATGAATGATGCTCGTATCTTGAAAACTCCTAAATTGGGTCACTTGTAAGACAAGGGCACCACTGTGATATTGGGTAAAGCAAGGATAAAGCAACCCCAATTAACACAAATTCCACATGACACAATAGATTTCACTTATAATTACACTGTACAGTTTAGTTTTGTTTTATTACGAATCTTGTATAACTGCAGAGGAATTCAATGTGCTGGGTGGAGCAACTGAAAGAGTGCCAAGCGGCTTTTTTGCGCTGGTATGTAATGAATTGGAAGTTTTTATGATACACACACATTTACAAACACATGTACGCACACACACGCACGCAGGCACATGCACGGGCACTCACACAAAATTGCAGTACATCCCTCAGGCAAGGCAAACACTCCTTATGATGTTAAAAAAGGCTTTCAAGGCGGATGGCAAATTGATTTTATAGGCCGTCAAGAGTTAACCTCCGGGTCAGTGAACCGAATTGAGTACCTGAGTGTCGCATGTAAGCACACAAAATAAAGTACACTTTCCAGCTCATATTAGCCTTATTCAACTTTATCAACCTACAGGTCTTTAGGTTTTTCCCATCCCCAAGATACAACATCGATAGCATGTGGTTGACTCAAAATTAGGTTGACCATCCTTTGATTTTGCAAAAACGAGGACACTCGGCCCGGCCTCGAGTTGCTGAAATGATACTCAAAGATGCCATACATTCGAACTCAAATAATTTTAAAAGTAGGGCTGCACAATATTGGGAAAGCATGCACTATGCCATATGGGTGTTGCATATTGCAATATTTGATATTATTAATCAATTGAAGATGCACCTAAAGAAATGACATTGCTGTTCATTAATGAAGGAAATATACACGTTTTATGCAGAAAAATATAAATATATTATCATCCTATTGAGTTATTTAGTCTTAATTATGCCCCAAGATTGCAATGCACATTTAAGGTTATATCTGATTGATCAACATGAGATTGATAAATTCAAGAATAAAATGCTTTATGAATTTATTCCATATCTTTTGCATGCTGAATGTCCCATTTTCATTATTTTCAATATGTTGTGCGCCCTAATTTATGCCTCCTCTGTATGCTCAGACAACAAAAGAAAAGAAAACGAAAAAAAAACACAATAGTAGCTGTCGTTTGAAGTCTGACTTAAATATGACAGCGTTTTAAATAATTCCATTGGAAATCCAGTTTAACAAAATATGTTTACCATTTCAGTGTGAAAAAAGTAAAGAATAAAAAGAGTACTTTCACTAGGATATTAATTTAACATAAAACTAAATGTCACTTCAGTCCTGAGTTTTCTTTCTTTGAATTGTATTCTTCTCCATCCCGTGTTACCAAGTCTAACAATTAAGGAATTCAGTCAACTTTGCAAATGGACTCCTCATACAACTTTTTGGTGTTTTTATGTGTCCATATGAGCTTTGAGATCGCCGGCCGCCCGTCACCTCTTTTAGACTTTGAAATAAGTACGTGAGCCTTGCGCACTGTTACCTTTTTCATGGCTTGTCACTGTCCTCAGCTCCAAACAATAATTGTAATGCACCTCTCAGTCCAGTGTCTTCAGATGCAGTGGTGAATCACAGACGCATTAACAGGATGTTGTATCGCTTGCTTATTTAACCAGGGTTTCATTCCATCCCATTTCAGCAGCAATTTTTTTTTCTTTGGCACTCACACATGTAAATGAACACACCAGCTCAACACACTTGTCCCAAACCAAACCTCAATTGTCTACGTCACATATATATATATATATATATATATATATATATATATATATATATATATATATATATATATTATATTTCCTGATGGCCATGAGAGACACTGCATCTTAAGGCCCCATCAACTCAGTCAGTGATTTGTCTGTGATGTCACACATTTTGCGTGACGGCGTTACGGGCTGTCAGCACCAAGGCAGAACGACTTGGCCCGCGGCTTTGCCGCGTGTCATCTTCCGGACGTCTCCGCAGCATAGTCGTGCGACGACGTTTAGATGAGTCGTAAACAAAAGTGTTTTTTTTTTTTTTTCGCCCCGTGGCCACAACCAACCTCAAGCTCCATATCATCTGGAAACGCTTTCCCTGGCACTGGCCCGTGTACTTTGGGCGACATTTCATGTTCCGGTGTGTCGCAAGCACGTGCGTCTCACTGCTGTCGTCATTGTCTTTAGATCAGGCCTAAAACAACAAGCTTTTCGTTTTCAGAATATTGTCTAATCTAAGTTATATATTTTTTCAGTTGTTAACCGTTCGTCAAGGCATTTTTGTCGATCAGATCAGTTCATAATTCACATAAAAGGATGGAGATCTGTTTTCATCGCACAAATATTGAAGCCAATGCTCAGCAAAGGAGTTGAATCAATTAGTACTTCTACTTTTTACCAGTTACATTTTTTACGTACTTAAGTAGAATGTATGAATACTTTTGCCACCTCTGGCTAGAATGAGCCTCATAATAAATAACCATGTTATGTTATTGTGCTTATAACAAAAATAGGTCAGGATCAAACCACACGCTTTTCCGCCTCCGACAACAACATTCCAGCAAGGCATTCAGCGCCAGCTCGTTATCCCAAAAAAACAAAGTGGATTAAGTGAAAGAATTATAAATAAATAAAAATAGAGCGCTTGCACATAACAAGGCAGGCAAGTGTTTTTTTTTTTTTTTTTGTTTTTTTTTACAAGACATAAAATGCGTTAGGAGGCACAACAGGCGACATAAAGCACACATTTACAAAGCATGAATTGAAAATAAAAAGAGATTGTGAATTGGAAGCACAATTACCGAGTAGCTACTATAAAGCCTCGGTACGGATCATAAAACCACAGCTAATTGTGCTTTTTTTTAAATTCATATCACATCAGCTTCACATCATTGACCTAAAGCTTGTAAAGTCGTGTAATGTATGAAGAGCGAGTGGTGGGAAGCAGTACTGTTTGCCTGATTGCAATCGTAACTGCAACACTTGTGGTTTGGACAATTGTATGCTTCCTACTTAGTGGGAAGCATTTTGGCTTGCAAACCGCATCACCGGAACATGAGCCTGGAGCTGAGCAAGCCGCCAGAATTCTGTTTTAAAAAATATATACAAATATTTCGTTTTATATTGGCCTATTTCCTTCTTTTTATAGTGCGATTTCTAAAAATAAACAAATTAATCTGTGAGTCTGGCCCTTCTTTTTATATGTGTCAGTCAGACGCTGCTCAGGTTGCTGCGTACCAAATTATGAAGAAATTGTGTGGCTCCCACTTTTTGTTTTGTTGAACAAATTGTCACTGAGAGTTTTCATAAAGGCTACAACATTGTGACTTTTATATAAACTGACTGCTGAAGTGTAATTGGATCAAACTCTGGCTTAATTAATTGAGGAGATGACAAACTGCACACAGGATGGCGGAAAAGTATTATTAAATGAGTTTAGGATTTTTGTGATGAGCCACCTGGTCTCTGCGCCTCATCCGTCAGCCGAAATCGTTTCTCTGATAAGCGTCCTCCATCGGGCCACCTGAACACAACCGCGTTCAACATGGATTTAAATCTAATTTGGGTTTAAACTAAAAATATGCATGGCAGTTTTAATTTCGCAATGGTTGGCTTTTGTCAAGTGTTAATAAACAAATGGACGGCTAGTAGAAATGAATCCAATTGTGCAAGTTAAATAAATTGAAATAAATAGAAACACATTAATCTTTTCTGGCCTACTCGAAAGAATAATGTAATATGTTTTTTAAATATGAAAAATAGCACTCTCTAATATTAAGATTTATAAGAAATTGCGATATTAAGAACTGGGCAGTTTGACTTTTCTCTTTTACTTAAATTCAGTGGGCATTGTGCTAGTCCTTTTGGTGTTACCTTGGCAAGACAAAGACTGAATTGCACAAGGAGAAGAGTAAGATCCCTCAATAAGCTTCAATAATAGTCTTTTTGTTGTTGTTGCAAAGGTTAAATATGCATTTGTGAGAATTTTACAATTGGCTGTCTTCATGTGTTGCTCCACCATTTGTGTTCAAATATTTGTCTCTTAAAGAGTTACAACCAGAGATGCACGAGGGATTTTTTCCCCCCAACCCACCGACCTCATGGTTGAACTTAAAGACTTGCGGCACGCCCATGCAAGCTTTATCGTTGATAGGTGTTGATGTCATTCTACTGAATTAAATGTTTTCTTTTTGTTTTTTAAATTTTCAGTTTTTATTTTCTAATTAACAAATACCAGGGCGAGACAATGACAGCTTATTAGAACAATACTATTAACTGTTTTACAACAGGCGTTCAATTTATATTTAACACAATTGAATTGCATGGCCCGTTGGAAAATTTTCAAGCGATGAGCTAGCTTGCTAAACACAGTTTTCTAGGTGTCAACTCTTTATTTGATTTTTTTTTGCACCTCGCCAACGACTAAAGAATTTCAGTCCATGCAAAACTGGTGTTCGCACGGTTTCGTTGTCGTTGTCGTCCTTATTTTCCATCAGCTCCCAACATCTACAAACAGGTCTCGGAAATAATAACCCAATCAGAACAGATTTGACAGTGTTTTACAAGAAATTGTATAAATTACAGGACATGTTTTGACTTTTAATATCACAAGTGGAACGAGCGTAAACCTAAAGCTCCCAAAATCTCCAACTTATTCCCTCAGGAATTCAGTAGTCGTGTTCCACACTCTGTGATCGTAACTCCCTCTATAAAATGCATCAACTCTCTCATCTGACTCCAACGAAGAGCCTCTGGCAGTCAGTACAAAGGCAGTCACGGCAAAATAAAATAAATAAATAAATAAAATACCATCCCCTCATTTGCCAGTGCTTGCAAGGGAAGCAGGCAGTTAATCTCTTTCTGTGAAAAAAAAAAAACATGCATTGACTAATTTGAGTTGCAGCACTGGAACACAGTTCAAAGTCAGAGCTGTGATTTGATTCTCACATGAGAGAGAGCGAGAGTCCAACAGGGCAGTGGTGCTGGCAGTGAGATAAACCACTGATTGGACCGCTTGTGTTGAGTTCTCCACGGGGCTCTCACTTGGAGGTGGAGAGCGCTGCCGACCAAAGACGAGTGAGAATACTTGAAGACCTCCTAGTGCCGGCATAATAAAGCATCTTTTGAGGACCGCGGCATCACCCTTCAGTATCACCTTCTGACAGAATAGAAAGCAAAATGTTCAAGGAGGCATAATATCTATTATCCCCCCCCCCACACACACAATTTAAAAAAAGCTCCCAGGTGTTTTACTAACGTATCTGTGACATACATTCATCAAAATACCCTCGTTGGAATGAGTGTGCAGCTTAATTTAAATAAATATAAAAATGATACAAACTGATAGATCGAGTTGGTGGTATTTAAAGCCTCCTTAAAGTGAATTCAGAGATTCACCCACTATCTAAAAATGTAAATACCATTATTTGCATCAATGATTTCAGCTCAATTGGCCAGCACAAATATCAATCTTCCCTTTGGATTGTCTGCTGGCGTGACCACTTTAGAGTGCCTCATTGTTGGCCGTGACGCCGAGAAAATAAGCAAGAATTTTCTTTTTTAGTTTGACTTTGGGCTGTTTGTATTTGTTTGTGAACAGTAAATCAAAGCATTGTATGATTGTTTCTTGAATTGTTGATACAAAAAGACTCCAGCTGATGCCTTCTATATACTTGTTCGTGTCCACAAGCAAACAGTGTGCGGCGAATAGTTGACCATTACTGACCAGTTTCCTTTTTCGTCACAGAATGAGAGTGCGGGACCTGCGGGGAATGTGCAGAAAGGTTCTGCTGCTGATTGTCTGCATGCTGTCTCTTTGGGGACAACTGAGCAGCGCGTCATCGCATCGGAGCCACATCGGTATGTCCCTGCATGATAAGATTTACCTACAGAGTGAATGGTGATATTACAGCTACTGGCGTTGCATATTCACAGGTACCAATTTATTTGCTGATTTTCTTTTTCTTTTTCTTTTTTTTGTTCAATATTTTTTAATATATAATTTCTATTTTGTTATACGGAATGGAAAGAATTCGGCATCTCTGCATTTTTAATATATGTCAAAAAGCAAGAGTCATATTAAAAAACGAATAAAATCCTCCTATTCCACAAATCTTTAAAGACTATTGTACTATTTTTGTCATAGAATAAAGACGTCTTTTCTGGAACAAAGGACTAAATCTTACAAGGCTGAAGTCTTGTTTGTTATTCACTTAATAAAATATGACTCTTAAAAAAAATGATAGTATGAATGATTTTTCTTGAAATTTCTTTTTTTTTTTTTTCAAATACAACTTTATTAAATACTATATTACAGCAGGTGTTGTTTCTCTAAAAAATTACTAATTTCTTTTTGCAACATCTTTTTCCTAAAAAATAGGCATCTCTTTTTCATTCCTGTAACATTTTGTGGTCTGCGCCAGTCATGTTATTTTTTTTTTGTTCCCTTGTAATGGTTATACCTTACAAGTTAGAAAACCTCTACTTTAAGGTCAGCAAATGACTCTGTCAAAAAGCTGATTCCCACATGACGACCATTTCTGACGACTACACATTGATATTTAATAATAGCCTTGCTATAAGTCATTAAAATGTTCCATTCTCATGCAGGCCCACTTTTGGGGTTTGTACGCTCACCCCAAAGTAGTGTTAGTGCACATTAAACAGCTCAGCAGTCAAAAAGTTTGTGCGTACCAATACAGTAATGGTGACCATTCATCATTGTGTGTGTTGTTGCGCGTTTGTCTGAGTGTGTACAAAGAAGGACAAGCCCTTTCAAAGTGATTTCCTTTAATGGATAGATGGCCTGGTCCTCGGGCGGGAGGGCACAAAGTGTGACTACACATTGAAATAATGAGCCTCATTTCCGCCACACGACAATCGGCGCCGCAGTCGGTCACTGAAATCCAAACCCCCACCAGCCAAACACTTTGATTGGACTGACCATCAAAAAACGTGCATCCATGACCGAAGAGGCTGCACCTGGGGCGAACGTGTGTGTGTGTGCATGTGTGTGTGTGTGCGTGTGTGTCTCAGATAGGCAACTGATGAAAGCAATGGAAGCGGAATAAACAGATTTGGCTGTAGTCCCTTCCAGATAATGAGATTGCATATGGTTTGCGAAAGCGTCTGTATTCCGAAGGACGCAGTTCCCTAACTGAGCTCAAACTTTTTGAGAGTTTTGCTGCACTTAATTGTCAAAATTTGTACTGTGATTGGGGGGTCGAATTTGGGCTGTGACCTTCAACATGCATTTGGTACGTTTTACAAGATTTGTGGTCATCATGCATGAAGATTGTACAACCGTGAAATTTAGTGTGACTTTTTAGGCGTATTCCTGCAAATTTTGTGGCAGTTTTATCAACACTTGACCACATATACTGGACCCTCCGCTTTTGTGATGAATTTGTGCCAAAATGACGGGCTAAAAGGTAATTGCATGAAAACGAAAGCAACATTGCTCATCGAAAATTGCATGAATTCAACAAACCCAAAAATATTTAGAAAATGCATTTTACAGCAAATAACTATAATTTAATGAAAACATGAACAGAATATAAAGTATTATTGAAAGGGATAAACTGGCAATAAACAATACTTTTACAATAAAGACTCCTAAAGACACAGGAAAGAGATGAGAAGGAGAGGTTTTTGGTTATCACATCGCTTACCCCGCCTGCTGTGTGCCGGTCATGAAAATAGAGCCCCGTTTCTCTACAATTAAGTACTACATAGTTGTCGGTCTTGGCTCACGTTCACTGCAAGGATCTTCAAATATGTATCATGTAGAGAAGCAAATATCTGAATTCACTTTCTGTGTTGTCACAGTTACCTTAAGAAAGTAACTTAGTTATTTTACTGATTACTTGCTTTAAAAAAATCACTTTACTGACTACTTGATTACAAGTTAGATTACAAGTTACTTTAATAGTTACATTGACCAGATACCGACAACACTGCAGAACATAAACATGACATCACGTTTTGCAAGTTCATTGGAAGTGCATTTTTAACCGTGAAATTGGGAATTTTTTTGTTAAAATAAAAAAGACACCATTTTGACTTTCCATGCTTATTTTAATTTAAGAATTATTTTTTTAAAAATTAATTTTCACTTTTAATTAAAAAATATAAAGAGAGTCTTTCTAGCTTCACTTCATAAATAAAAATTGAAATTAGAGGCTTTCTTTTTTATTTGCCATAATCAACTATTAATATTTGAAAGGCAAAACTCAACATTTCATGTAAATTGTGAAAGTGACTCTCTTTAAGTTTGAGTGCTTACTGCGCTGAGATCCATGTTTTTTTATTTTTCAGTCTTTCTGTCTTTGAAGCTAAAAAACCCCAGTAGCAACACGCAGTGTGCAATAAACCGAAACATTTTTCTTTTTAGCTGAAAATAGGGACTGTATTTCCATCTTGAAAACACCAATCTCTCTGACTCTTTCCTCCATTGCTGTTTATGAACATGTGACTAGACCGTGCGCTTAAAAGGATGATGTCACTGACTATGTTTACTTTCGGGTTAAGATCAAAATTCCAATTTCTGAGTCATTCGGAATAATCCGTTTGCATGGCTTGAGCGGATGCTGTTACCCCCCACATAACCCGATTGAAACGGCGACACTCGGATGTCATGACGCAATTATACATCATCTCCGCTCTTTCTCCCGCTTCCTCCCCTAATTCTTCCTTGCTCATGAAGTATGGTGCCATACTTAATCTATCTTTCGCCACATTTCGTTAATCACTACTTGTGTATTTCCGCATGCCAAAAAACGCACAAACAAGCACTTCCTGTACTACAAATACCAAGATTCCTTGCGGGTAAGCATGCAGGGTGTCCTTTGCGATCGGGTCATTCCAATCGGCGTATAAATGCGCACATATTTGGCCGAGAAAAGGAGTAACCCAGGTACCGTATAGGGAATTTTGAAAACCCGAAAAAGGGCATATTCAGTTTATTGCGCATTTACATGGCTTTTCAAAACCTGAATACTGCCAAGATTCGGCTTTTAAAAGGTTAATTGACGGCATTTAACTTAGTCACTCCCTCAGACAACAATGTGAATTTGAATCCTCCAACAAAGCTTTTCACCTTATTCAAGCTGTAAATAAACAGTTTCCCTTCTGTACGTGTCCTATAAGCACAGTTATTTGTTTAGTGACTTTGAGTACTATAATTTTAGGGATCAGGTATTTTTCAGTATTTTATTATTCTTCATTACGTAACTCTTGTCAATTCTTTCTCATTGCTGCCTCTTGCTGCCCATGAATTGCATTTGTTAAGTGAGTAAATGGGCAGTGCTTTGGAAAAAATTAAATCAGAAGGCATAGTATCAAACATTGTAATTACCGCAGTATTTGAAATGTTGCTGTAGTCTGACTATCCCAGAAATTAAATTAACAGGTTTGATTATTATTTACTTCAACATTGGCAAATTTTAAGTAACATGCTACCTTTTAAAGCGTTATTGGAATCACGGGTTACTTTACAGCAGGTGTGGGCAAATTAAGGCCCGGGGGCCACATGCGGCCCGCCGAACTTGAAAAAAATTAAGTGAATAAACCTTGTTAATGTTTTATTTTCTAAATATTGTGGTGTGTCAAAGAGAGATATTTTGTTGTAATGCTTTTGTTCATTTTCATTTCAAATTAAATTTAGTTTTTTGTCTGATGAGGTGAGGTAACTAAAACACTCCATCCATCAGGTCTTCTGTCAAATTTTAGTATCCATTGTGGCCCGCAAATCAAAAAGTTTGCCCACCCCTGCTTTATAGGGTCTTTTAATGTTCTCTTTGATTGGCGGCTGGGTCTGAAACGTAAGCCCCTCAAGGAACAAAGGCTAACTGTGTATTAATTTTTTTCCATTTACAATGCACTCACTTTGACGGTCATCAAATTCCACATGTTAAGAGATCTTCAACATATTTGCGTTCTATTTACTCTTCAGTGATGCGTATACCAATAGTGCTGTTTGAGAGCAAAAAAAATAAAGGAATTGTTTCACTTGATCCATGCAGTGTAAATCCAGCCTTAAATGGAGCATTCATGCATATATTTGACAGTGACACTGTTCCTGTAAATCCCATTTGTTTGACTGCAAACATATTGGCTCAATCGGTTAATCCACAGGCTTAAGTCACCGCCTGTATGTTTGTGCCGCTGCGTGGGTTATTAGCAGCGTGCGCACCCTTGCTCCTCATAACTGCCACAACGCATTTTCCTAATCACACCCACCTCTGCTGAGGTCAAGTGAAGGTGAGCCATATAAACAAACCTTATTAGCCCCTTCTCTGTTTACCGAGACGGGGGGGGGCTTCACCAAAGCTTCTGAACTTTTCACCATGACCACGACCGGATCATGCCGCGCTCTCACTTTGCCGTCTTAATAAGAACGCCCCCCCCCCCCCCCCCCCCCATCCCCAGAGCACCATCTACATTCATTAGCTAGTCTGGAAAGAGTGGCGAGGGAAGAAAGGAGGCGAGGGCCAAAATGGTCTGGAGAGGATGCCAACGTGCTAACAAGTAGCTTTTGGCTATGCAATCTGCTTTGTTATGATTTGGGCTGATGATGCGACACTGAGGGTCAAATAGGAGTTGCAGCTATTAATGTACAATGGACCCTCCAAAGTTTATCATTATCTATGCTGTGTTATAAAACTAGGCTGCACAGTGGATGGGGGTAGGAATCAAGGAGAAAAATCTCTGGGTGTTCCAACATCCTCTCACATTCCAGAAACATGCACAATAGATTCATTGAATATTCTAAATTGTTCACAGGTGTGAACGTGAGTATGATTGTTTATATATGCCCCGTCCAGGGTGTACGTCACCGTGTCACCAAAAGTCAGCGTTATCCCTGATAAGGACGAGCACCATATCCTAAAAAAGGTTAAAAATACTGAGCTTTTGATGACTTTGCGGTCATGTGAGTGTCTTCACTTTGACTTTTTAGCAATGGCTAAGATAGGGAATGTATTTCTTTTGGTCATTTCTAAGCAATGTGTATGCAAATATGTCACCTTGAGATCACAAACTACATTGTTTACAGTTATTTGGAACAGCGCATGCAAAAATAACCTTGGACAAAGAACGTCATGCTGGTTTACCTTTACTTTAATCCCATGTTGCCTGATCTGGTAAATTGTCATAGGTTTGAGTTTGCCATGTTTGCATAATTTCGTGTGCACATTTTTGGGGGGCGCTGTGGCTATTATAATGGATTGAGTTTGTTTGTATTGTTGGTATTTTGGTGGTCTTTTCCCTCTGGGAAAAATAGAATTGTACAATCTTTTGGGTTTTCATCTTTGACCAACTATACTTTTTCCCCCTGAACAGAAATTCTGGTTGTGTGTGTGTTTGCAAAAAAAAACAAAACAACAGCATTCCAAGCTTGTTTTGACTGAGACAGCAAGCAGTGAAAGATTGACAGAAGGAAAACATTTTCCCGGCAAGGCTGTGTGATGCATTGAGAGGGCGGGGGAACCAGGAAGAAAGGGTGCATGCGGCAGAGCCGTTTGCAGGTCGCGAACTGTGTAACAGTTTTAAATACAAATCATTATGCAGCGCGGCTCTTGGATGCTCCTGCAAATTGTGATCAAAATGACTTGTCAGGTTGATATTGAGGTACAGACACATGCACAAATGCACACGCACAGGCAGTCAAATACGCAAGGCCTTATTAATAGCACGCAACTGTGCATAAGCTCTCATTTGAAATTCAGTGCAATACTGTATTTCCATATTTGCTTATGTTGTAGGCTTTGTGGAAGTGTGTGATGCACCCTAATGGCTTACTCTCCAAGCCAGACTTTGTGCTACATGGGGCTTTTGTCTCTTTTTTTTTTTTTTTTTTACTTTCATATGCAAATGTCATTGAGCTGTTTTTTCCACCCTCTTATTTATTTTAAAGTGTTAACGCATGAAAAAGAAAGACCCTCCAGAGTCCACATTAATGACAGGATCCAACATTATATGCTTGATCTTGTTTAAAAGCAAGTACCATTAGAGGAGTCTTTGAGTTGTTAAAGGCGTCCCGTTATTTTAGGAATTTGAAAGTGTGTAGAGATGTGTGACAGTGAGGTTTTGCCCAGAAACCAACTTGACACGATACAAATATAACAAAGTGGAATCCTGATTAGGTTCATGATCCAAAATTGTCAGAACTTTGTTTGTTCGAAACAAAGTAACTGCCATGGGGACATAATTTACATTTTAATGGACAACTTAGCTGCCTAATTCTGATGTGTAGACGTCAATATGGTGCAAAAATATCTTTTAATTGGCAATCATTATATGCGCTGTTCTCTGCACTTGGTTCACACATAACAAATTCGGTTCCTTTGGGCTGATATTTTTTCGTAGACTACATAAAATATTCCCATTTTCTCAAACCATTTTTTGGAGTGTGCTAATTTTTGTCGTGTATCTGCCAAAGTTAATGGCTGAGTGGTTATGGCATACCCCCGGTTCGACACAGAAGCCCTACTCAAGCAAGTTTCCCCACGGGCATGGTGTTTGCGCAGGGTCGGCGGTGATGCGACCGGGTGGTCGACACGACGACGGCGATGACGGACGGAGATTGAGACGCAGTCGTGGATGCTGCTTGAGATGCACTGTGGGGGTTGACAGACGTGATTCGGGCCCCCCGTCTCGCTGTGGCAGCTCCCGAGATTAGAAAACCGTCAAATGTCCAGGGCGATCGGCGTGTGAATGGCAGTTGTATAGATGAGTGGAGAGTGGCCGCGTGTGGCCTTGGGTTCTTTTTGTTTGCGCTTGTGAAACCAAGTGAGAAGGAGTGGCGTGGACGCGGGGAGAATCCGAATGGTTCTTTTCACACACAGGAATTACACCCTCCCCACTCACACAAAAAGTTTGAGTCATTTTCATATAATTAAATCAATAACAGTCAAGACAATCCCCATTACATTTCATTTGGAAACTCAATTAATTTTTCCGATATGAATATTTTATTATATTGTCAGTTTCATTAGGCCTAAATGGTTCTAAGAAAAAAAGAAAAGTAAGATTTTTCACGCTTGTAATGCCAGAATATGTCCCAAATAAAATTTCCTGGGCATTCTAATTTTTATGATTGCATACATCAGATTTTAGATTCACATTATATTATTTTTTATTATTATTATATTATTACATCTGACTTGTATTGCTCCATATGCCTCTTCCATGAAAGCACAAATGCCTCTTGTGGATGCATGCGTGTCTTAAGAGGTCATTTTTTTCTACTTCTTCTTTCTTTTCCAAATGGTTCTTCTGTGTCACTCAAGCTGTCTTGGCCGTTAATGCCATAAAGGGAGGTAGCCTCATCGTATTGTTGCGATACAGCTGAGGGGTCGACAGTATGTTGTTTAGTGCTCGATTGAGGCAATGATTTTGCATTCTAATGATCGAAGACAGAAAAATACAATGGGGTTATGTCTGAGGTATATATGAATTAATGAATGTCAGAACAGTTGCATTTCTTTATTGTTGTTATGAATTTATAAAGAGTTATAAAGACAAAAGTGTTTAATCTACGCACTTGTGTCTACACTGTTTGAATTGAAACACAAGTAAATTGTGCAGCTCGGAAACTGTTTGTCTTTACCGTGATGCTTTTTGCCTTTGTCATTATGCAACAAGTGTATTTCAATGGAAAACCAATTTTGCTCTGTCAATTGGTCGCTGTCATTGTTTATGACTTTTCTCATTCAATTTTAAGAAATATTGCCATACTGCCATGAAATTAATGTATTTATTGCTTGCATTTCTTTACTATTGTGGCCAAAAATCATGGACTTCAAGCATAGCTGTTTTAATTTGGGAGATTTTTACACATAAAATCAAGGTCTGTTAAAAAAAAAAAAAGGTAAATTTGAAAAAAACAAAAAAAAACAAACCCAAAAAACCAACAACTTATAAACGAACGTTATTCATCGAATTAAAATTAAAAGGACCCATATCAATGCAAGAACTGAGAAATTTGATTAGCAGGTAAATGCTAGTTACTACACCTTAGAGAGCAGGGATGCCTGCTCTTTTGCAGCTTTCGAGCTACTTATAAAATAAGCAAGTCCAAGTGATCTAACTACTTTATTTATATATTTATTTGAAAAGAAGATAGAATTAGAATTATTTATTGTCGCAGTATATATGGATGTACCTTGCATGAAACCATATTTTACACAACAACTCGTGCTCATTTTCTGTCCTTACTTGATGACTTTCGGTGAATGGAATGAGTCGAGGCTAGAGTCCGGACAGGAGCTGCAGATAGTGAGTCTTGAGCAGAACTCCCAATGAACATTAGGCACGTTGGAACGGGTACTTGGACTAGTACCGGGGAAACTGGGAGCGCATGCCTTAGGGCATCGCCCGCTGGTTAACTTATTCTTGCTAACAACAGCTGCCTAAATTGTTTCTGTCCCAATGTCACAATCGTTACATTAATGAAGCGAAGCACAACATGCAATAAAGTTTGTTTATTCTGCATGCCTTTGTTGTGGTTTCAGGCAAGTACCACCTTACTAACTGTATTATTATTCTGTGTTTCATCGTGTCCGGTTGGATGCAAAAGGTGTTAGCGTGCGAATCCGCCAGCAGCCGTCATCGCAGCAGTGAGTCTCTAATTGCAATTCAAACGTAAACCCATTAGCTCGCGACACTTTATGAGTTACTTCCAGCTACTCTGAAACGGGCTGGAAAAAGGTGTTGTTTTGAAGAACGTATTTTGATGGAAACCAAAGGAGAGGCGATGATAGCGATTCCGGCTAATGAATGCAATCAGCGGAGAGGTGCTAACAGCATGTCAGTAATTGGGTCTTACACACTAAAAGCCTTCCTTTATCTTCCAATTAGAGAAGCCTCCTTTAAAGTTAGTCAATTGTAGTGCTGTTAATGGGCCATGCTTGGTTGGAGCTGAAGAGGAAGAGATTCAAGGCTGCCCCTTTTTCAAAATGGCCACTCTAGCTTTGTTCCTCTGCGCTCTGCTCAAGATGTATTTAATTCTGTGGTGATAGTGATTTACTGCACTTCCTAATATGTTTTGTGACAAGTGACCGGCGTTTGGATTGGACAGCTGGGATAGGCTGCATCACGCCGCTGACCTAAAGTGACAGGTTGAACTACGACCACGACCACACATAATAATTATTTCAGAATACCTACTTTTCATGAAATTGTACTGTCAGATTTTCCTATTGCAATATATGTGTTTTTGTTTTGGGGAAACTTTGGTATAGTGTTTGCTCTTTAGTCAGTGAAGTTCTAGATTATTACCCAGTCATTTTGGTCGGCACTCCGTGTTGAATTGCAAGTCGCCTCAGGACACCATTTAAAGCCAATGCAGCCTGTCCCTGCCCCTCTTTTTAACAGGCCATCTCTAGAGAAAAAGTACTTCGACAAACCTTAGATAAAAACAAGAAAAAAGGTAATTTCAACAGCACTCCGGCAGTTCCACCTATTACATTTTATCCCACGCTCCATTCTCATAAAGTCGATGCTCCGCCTTGGTCGTTGACTTTATGGAGTTAAGTGTGGACAAGTCGCCACTGCACTCTATTCCAGAGGAAGTCATGGAGCGCAGCGACAAAAGATGGAGGCAAGCGAAGCGCTTCACAGGCTATGCTTTTATTTCACTTGTTTCCCGCAACATGAGCTATTAGCAACAGACAGAGTAGGATTTGTTAGGAAACTACCTGAAAGAGTGATGCTTCCCATCCCCTCCCTGATCACAGATGAGCGCTCGTAAATATCTGTTAGGATATGTGTGATCAAACCTCAAGATAAATGCGGGACAGGAGATGAATGCATGATTTCTAAAAATGTAACAGTAGGAAGAGCAAAGTGTTGTTTACAATCGACTTCCCGAGAATTCCCAAAATGCTGTTGCAAAATAATTTTATAAATACACTCAGCCTCTGATGGGGAGCTGCAAAAAACAAAACAAAAGGGCAAAAAAAGAAAATAATAAGTTAAGATGAGTCTAAATTATGATCTGCACAAGCAGCATGGGGGGACAGCGGTAAGCACTTTCGTGGTTTGACTCTCTTTTTAAGAATCCTTTGGAGTATACATGTCTCCCCTTGCTTGTATGTTTTCTTTTTTTTTTTTTTTTAAATTTGCTCATCTATAATGTGAATAGCCCAACGTTTGTTGAACGAGAATTGTTGTTTACATTTGCACCCTCTGATTGAGTGTTGTGCAATCCAGTGTCTAATTAGAACAAGCGCTATAGAAAGAGGATCTGCACATAATTTAAAAGAGAGGCTGTTACACTGAAATTTCCCTCATTACCTCCACTTAAGGAAATGGCATACACATATTAATCACACGATCAAATAAGCACCACACCTCAAATAGAGTACATGACATAAAGGAGGTGGCGTCTGTAATCCGCAGTCGGTTAAAAGAGAAAGGTGTATTTTTAACATTGAAGACAAATATTTAATTTAATTGCATATTTTGTGAATAAGAAGCAAATGAAGAATCACTAAACGTTAGTTCAACCCGTAAAATGTCTCTGGGTGTGTTTAAAGGCACTATACAAAGACATACTGAAATTACGTTAAATCACAATAAAGAAAATCCCACATACATGCTGTTGCCTAGCCCCAATTCTGTGCAGTTGAGGAAAATATTTGGAATTACTAATCATTTCACATTATTTAAAAAAAAAAATTATAAAAAAAAAAAACTAAATTTAACAAAACAAAAATGAATGCCAACAATTGACACGTAATTTTAAAATGATTTTATAATTTATGATCAATTTGTATAATGCATTTTACGTCAAATTAAAAATAAATGCCTGACCGCGAAGAGCCTGGTGATCGTTGCAGTCATTGGCCAATATAAACAGTGGCCCACCAAATACCGAAGCTGGAAATATACCAGTGCTAAAGGCTCAGAGAAAGTGGTAAAAACAAAGTGTCGATTGTGCATTAGCACCATCAGAAATAAAATAGCCAGTGTAGTCCAGGATGTAGCACTGATACGTTGTTAAAATGGGGCGTCACCTTGATTTCACACTGATTGACCAATCACAATCAAACACTTTTCCGGTGTCAAAATGAACACCACCGGTGCCCTTTTAACGCCTGTAGATACGCAGATTTAAAAAAAAAAAAATCAATCATAAAAAATAAAAATGACCAATCTTATATTGAATGTTCATTAGCGTTTTGTAAGAAACTTGGTTTTAATGTTTTTTATTTTATTTTTCAAATGCATTTCAATGGGCGGCATCCCAGTTCCTATCCATCGTAAATACCAGGGGTCTGCTGTCATAACATTTTGGTTATTTAGCTACCACAGATACACTCCTGTGAACAACAAGCAACATATGATGAAATAATAACTAATTTAAAGAAAAATCAGGATACAGTAAATTCCTTCTTCTCGACTACAGTAACTAACAAACTAGTATCCCCTTCCAGGCCTTTTTGTACTGCCGTGCCATCTCGCTATCAGTCAGTCAAAGCCGCACGAGCTGAAAGATGAAGAACGTGGCAATGCAGTTGGCGTGCAGCGACGGCAGCCGTTTAGGAGCAGACATGACAGATATTGTAAGCGCTACGCGAGCGTGTCAAGATAAAAAGAGCGGCGGACAAGGGCACTGCCGTTCTGTAGTTTGAGGCCGATACGCGCGTGGCCGGTCCGGTGGTGGCCTATCGATCGTGCTTTGAAAGCCTTTCAAGAGAGTGCTCGTTAGCGGTGTCCTACTGGCTCGGAGCCAGAGCTCAGCTGCGCTCACCAAACATGCACAAATCACTGGGATCACTTCAAATGCCAAGGCCAATGTAAAAAAAAAAAATTAAATAAATAATGCTATTTCCACTCTTACTATTGCCCCAATATTCTACTCATTTTTGTTTAAAATAATCGATAGTGCGTCTATGTCTAAAAATATAAAGGTAGGCTCCATAGGAAGACCATAAAGATACTATTATCTCCATCACTGTCAGCCATTTTAGAATATTTTGACTGATCTTTTATGACCCACGGACTATTGTGTCTGTCACATTATAAGTGGTGAATGTACAGAAAGAAAGCATAGGCTCTCTTCTTTCTCCACACAAAAGTTTGTTTCCAGCTTTTTTTGCTATTTAATAATCTGCAGTAAAAAAAAAAAGCCAAAATCACCAAAAAAAGAGAAACTTAGCATTTTGTGAAAACCACCAGCGACTTTGACACGAACAGTTTTCCTTTGTGACACCTCAAACTATAAACAACAAAACAAAAACCAAAAACAACAACATTGAGGAAGGGCTTTTTACTGGCAAAATTATCATTAATATACAGATATACAATTTAGAAACATGACGAGTGATGTTGCCTTACCATATGGCTTGGTTGAACATCTGAGGCTTTTTTACATGATGTTCGTCATTCACTTCACAAACTGCATTATTATTTGTCACGATTGTGACACACTTCTAACGAAACACGATTTCTGTCCATACCAATCAAATACATCATCTGAGTGTGAGGTGTGCAAACTTTTCAGACTTCCAATGCCACTAATCTTTACCTTCAACTTAAAAGCTGTGCAGATCAGAAATCCAAAGCAATACAATTGCGCCATCTGGATTGACTTGTTAGTCATTACAGTTGTCTACAACTTACTTCACAGACTAGCAGGGCGAGGCCCTCATGCGCTCTTATCAGTCGAAAAACATAACGAATATATAGTTGTTGGCAATAAATGATGGGATGGAAATGTTGATGAATGTAAACGTCAGCAATGGAAACTATGTAATCGCATTTATGGTCGTATTAGCACCCCTTGAAAGTTGAGAAAAGTGCTTGTTTTCACCTTTAGACAACTCTCTGGTTGTTATGTTGACTACACCACACATAAAAAGGCACCAATTTTTGCAAGCACGTGTATGCTGGTCAAATGTATTTTATGGGTCTTGAATGCGCCTCTCCTAAATGGATGCATTAGTACCCTGCGTTAAATATGAAAAATCAGCTCCAGACACAAGTTTTCAATAATCAACGTGAAATTTGCTGGACTTATCATACTAAGGTGGATAAAAATGTCTCATGGACCTATGCCGTAAAATGAAAAAGAAGTCAGACATTTCGGTTTGGAGCAACGAATTTTGGGTATTCCAGTGCTCATGCTTTGACAAACTCCTTGCAGGAGCTTTGCCCAAATGAGCCGCAAATGCGAGACAGTATCCTAAACAGATGGGAGACAGTAAACTGCAAAGTTTTTTTTTTTAGTTTTTTTTTTTTGCCTATGCCATCTGGTGTTGGAGTAGTATAGTGTCAAAGTTTAATAAACATTTTGAGGATTCCCGATGAAAAGCAGGATGCAAAGGCCCCTTCATCGCTGCTTTCATGATTTGTTGTTTTTTTAGCGGCAAGGTTTTTTTTTTTTTATTCTCTTCACGTTGTCATTGCTGAATGAGCACTAAATGATGCAAAACTACTTTCCATCGGTGTTGGCCTTGTTAGGCCATCGCGAGGATGGTAACAGTCAAGAGACATTTGAGTACCTCGAGTAAATCAGCGGCAAACTAACATGCCCGCGAGTGTACTCAACCTCACAATGTAGAAAATGAGATGGTGACAAATGCTTCGGCAGTGCCCCACGCTATCAGGAGGAGAAAATTGCATGTGAATAAAAAAGTGAAACGCACCGGGGTGGTTCTGTGAACATCTATTACTACGTTTTAAGAGCCCAGAAAACACACTTGTCCTTGTGTTGGAGTGGCTGCTCACTTGTAAGGCCACAGGAATTAATCAGTCAGCGGCAGGGCTACGGCATAACAGCAATGGTTCATCGAAAGCGAGTACGCTCGGCGCGACGCGAGAGCCGATTCATCTGATTTTAAATTCCACCTCTCTAAAGATCATCCTTAGCGGGTGAAACAAGAAAACTAATTTCAGCTCTGTCAACCAGCAATCCGACCTGTGAGGGGAACCAATCTGATGAGTCAGCAACAATCTTCAACTTTTACTTTCGTCTCTCTCATGGCTAGAAATCTCCCTTTGGTTTCTCTCACAGGGAAATTGAAAACTATAAATGAGAGATCTGTGTTTATACTGTAAAAATAAAACTGGTTTCACCTCCATTTACCATTCTTCTACTATTTTCCTGTTCAATTCATTTTTCATTTGATTAAATCGTTTCTGTGTTTTTCCTTGTCTGTTCGACTTATCCCTTCCACTTAAAGCTGTCATTTACACACCTTCATGGGCAAAATCTGGGCACTCTCTGTCAGTTCTGTTGCTAGACAATAGAATATAGACGGCCCACCCATCTCTGCGCTCAATTTAAAGGGAATAACCTTTGATTAGCTGCGAGTCGGCTGCGTTCACCCCCACAACGCCGCAAATGCCCTCTTCCATCTCGGCTAGTTTATCAAAGAACTCCACGCATGCGCAGAATTGCGCTGCTCTTTGCGCTATACCACAAAAATAGGGCCCATAATACTTGTCATGAGTAACAACAAGTAAAATACATATCATATCACTTCTGATATTGTTAAAACCAATTTAAATCGTGAAACATGTTGAGTAAAGGGCAGCTAACAATGGACAAACATTCTGTTTCAAATTGTCATTTAGGACTTTTTCTTCCCATTTGATATTCCACTTATTTTGATTTGAACTCTTTCCTTAAATAACATCACTGTACAATATTGATGACAGAGTACCCTGTAGTCTTTCGACTTGTATAGTTCTTTTCATCAATGAAGCGTGGTAATTTGTTAATTTGCTATTTCATCCTGGGTGTTGAGTCATGTATTGGGAATATTGGTTTATTTTTTCGTCATAAAACATCTGTCTAATTTTTAACTTTACTTAAAGGGGAAATCAACCCCATTTTTTTCTTTACAAGAATATGTTCTGTGCAAGGCCAATAAGTGGGACATGGCATTCTGATTAATATTGCATTTGAGCAATATGGGTTAAACAGTAAAGTCTCTCCATTTTTAGGGGCAGCCATTTTGTCACTTCTATTAACACAAAATGACATTAAAGTTGCTCAGGGCTCAGATAACGACCAATTATGGAACAGGTTCAGAAAACAGATGAGCTGTGATTGGTTGTCATTTTCAGTTGACAAAAGTGACAAAATGGCCGCCCTCTGAGATGCCTAAAAATGGGTGGATTTTGCTGCTTAATTCATACTCCAAAAATGTGATATTAATCAGACTGACATGTTTAGACTAGTGAAGGCGGATAGAACATATTATTGCAAAGATTTTCTTTGGGTTGACTTCCCCTTGAACATAATTTGCATTTTGAAGTGCATGAGCGGATGCAAAGATGTAAGAGAGCCTTCTTTGCTCCTCTGCCAATATTCATAAAGCATAAGTAGGAGCACTCCTGCCTCTTTTTTTACATTTCACGCTTGATTGTCGGCTCAGCAGGTTTGCAGCCTCGAAAATTAGCCTTTTCTGAATACTTTAATTCAATTAAAGTCTGATTTACTGCAATTGTTTCTCAGCGGGCAACATCAGCAAACGCCTTCATTAGGTCTTTCTTTAGAGCGTTTCTTGAATTGTTTCACCTGTCTGTATTATTTAATATCTACTGACATTCACCCCCGCATTTTTAACTCCCGCAGTTGTGTGTTTTTTTTTTTAGTATCACTGGGAGGCTTTTAGCTGAAGAATATACTTTTTTATGAGCTGCGATCAGCATAGCGCCTTTGAACCTAAGTGGATTACTGAAATGTGGAGCAAACTGTATGAATCATTGGAATTTCATAGGGGTCCTAGACCTCCTGGATTTATGTCTGCTGCACTGTGTATTTTATGTTTGGATGTACTTTTGCCTGAAAAAGGCCGATTTTCGGTGTGCCGCGTGTTACTGAATTGAGGATTCACGCTATATCGGGCTCTTGCAGTGCCAAAGCAATTACTGCATGCCTCAGAGGATGAATAAGTTTGCATCCTTTGCACGGCGTTCATGTTCACACGGACGCTTTTCACTAACTTTATGATGTCATTGGCGCTCTACTGTACCTGACATTTGTTAAATGTTGTCATCATCATGATCCGGATAGCCACTGTTTCCCGACATGCAACCACTATTGCCAAAGTATCCCAATCTGCAACTGTATTCAATCTGTGGTCAAATATTGAAGAATACAATGTTTGTATTTACGGTTATGCCAAGGATGATAATGAGTTTCTGCGTGTGTGTGTGCGCGCGCGTGTCTAAATTCAGTCGTTCATTAAAAAGCCGCAGAAAGAAGAGAGAGCCTTTATGCCCTTTTGTTGTTTGGATGTGCATGACTCAGCATCCCAGTCGTGTCTTTATGTGGCGATAAAACAGACTAATGTAAGTGTGGTCATCCCGTGTCATGTTATGTAACAGGCCTATTGATATTCAAGCCTGACTTTCGCCTCGTCTTCAGCTTCTAATTTTATGCCGTAGATTTGAACGTAGTCTTGTCAAAAGAATACCAATTACTATGAGTTAACATGAAAGAGCTTGGTTTTGCCGTTTCTTCATCTTTTCATCATCTCTCCCTCGCCCAACATGGACTCTGCTGCTGTATTGATGTTATCTGATTTCCCTCGTGGTCATATTTACCGCGCAGGCTTGGTTGTCGTCTGTCACTTGAATGTCATTACGGGTGGTTTTCACTGCCGCCTTTGACAGGGTGTCTCTTGTCTTTAATGCTAAGTAGTAGCCCTGTTTTTTTCCCCACATTGACATTTAAAACATATTTTTCAAAAAACTAGGATGGTGTGATGAAAAGATGCAGCGGTGCCTCACTTTTCTGGTTTTATACATTGACAGGAAGTGAGCGGTGAGTTTGTTTCTTTTGCACAACAACATTGTTCATGGGTGAATGTGACTTGCAGCTCGTAACATGTATTGTCTATTTAGAATTAGAATCATTCTTGTCATTGCATAGGGTACAATAATTTTTTTGTGACCTTTGGAAAATTTGGGAAAAAAAAGACTTTCATGTTAAATGCTGCATTTTTAACCATCATAATTTTTAACACCACAAAATATTTGTGAGTAGATATTGGAATAATACAAATACAAATGACAGAAAATGAGCAATTGCAGTTGAATTAATTAATGGTTATCTTTATTTCTTTATAAACCAAAATAGTCAATGGGTCTCTTTGACTCACTGTCTTTTAAAAAGTTGAAAATAGATCTTTTGTGTGTGAATATTGAACAATAGCAGAAATACAAAAGCGTTGACCGTTCATGGTCAAAGTTTGCATCCCAAAATGGAATAGAACTTCATCACCTTCCAGTCTGATTTGTCTATTTGATCTATCAAAAATGTTCATGGGCTGATCTAACCTGCTGCATAACCATACCTTCACAATCCTTCATGAAATTGGATGTTTGGTGAGTATTGGGAAAAAAAGTGTACACCATTAAAATAAAGAAAAGGAAAAACTGTTTAACTCAGACATTCCTGTTGCATCTTTTTAGGTCATGTATCTCTTTCAAATTTCAGCTTGGGTCAATATGACCCATTGGATATTTGATGTTCGCATTTTTATAGAACTTGATTTACTTTGTGAATATTCGCCTTAGCCAGATGTGACTCTCTTTTAGCCCTTTGTGCTCCTGTGAGACTTAAAGACAGGTCAATTCGAACCGCTGCATGTTTACCCCTAAAAAATTTAATTTCATTATTTTGTGGATTTTGGAGAATGTGTGTATGCTACTTTTAAACATAGGGATTAGATTAGTTATTTCTGCCCCTTGTGTCACTGTCGAACTTTAAGACGGGTCAATTTGACCCGCAACATAACAGGAGGTTCTTAATGGGTTTCTGGTGATGATATGTTTGACGGGTTCGACTCCCCAGTGCGTCGTACTCTACTAAATGAGGTCTCTACTGGCATCGGTGATGGGCCGTCGTTGTTTTGATTGCCATTCCACCGTTGTACATTTTCCTCGAATGGCCAGGTGAAGCTGATGGATTCAGTCGTGCGGCTGACAGCTGGGACACGGTTGTTAGCGATGCTTTCCCACCTGCATGTTAAATCAATTGCTTGATTGTAACCCGGGTGATTAGCGCAGATGTACAGACAATGGGAGCCGAGCAACAAGGTTCAATATAATGATATCAAGGATATACGGCCCCCTCAGTACTGAGCCCCAGTAGAGCTGGACTCTGATTTATTGTAGGTCAGGACAAATTGCATCCTAATTAGAATTCATGTTCAGTCTTTGAAACACACTGGCAAACATTCGGGTTAAACCGTGGCAGTATGCTATAACCGAGTTTGGATAAACCTGCAAATGCATCAAGCTTCTTTATTGTTTTGTGAAGACACTGTTCTTGTTTTCTTATCTCTGCTGAATTTGAATTGTCGTATTTCTTGACAGCCGCCCCAAAAAAGAAAGAAACAAACGCAAAGGTGTATCATAGAAATAAATTCCCTAGCAAATGCATTATTCACCGAGCAGATTATATAAACAACATTTTCTCCCCTTGTTTTCGGTTTGTATAATGTTAGTTTTTTTGAATGCTGTCAAAGAACGTGTGACAGGTACAGTACAAATAAGTGGGGAAAAAGGAAAGCAATGTATTTCTTCATGTGTCCTTTTCAGTTTCTGAGAATTCCATTTTTTTTATTAAATAATATTCGTATTGAATATTGATTGATACAGTGTAATGCTGCTGTTTCATCATTTTTTAGTTTTGTATCATTTTTACAGAACAATTAAAAATTCTACAGACATGACAATGCATGGAGATAGCAACTTTATTTGATTTATTTATATATAGATATATATATATATATATATATATATATATACATATATATATAAATATATATATATATATATATATATATACACGTAATAAATATACACGGATATTTATTTAGTTATTTTTAGAAGAGGCATGACTCAGTGGTCGTTTCCCAACCCATGGGTTGTGGGTTCGATACCCGGCCATTGTTACCGTGTCAAAGTGGCCTTGTGCAAGATACAGAAACCCCAACAGTGTTCAGTTCTTTGAGTACCAAAGCCCATTTACCAATAACATCGCACTATTACTGGATCACAAACTGCATTTAAACATATTTGTGCGCTGTTGCACATGTATCTCGATGTCCTTTCTCAGATGTGAATTCACTTGGACGGAATGTTGACTGATAACCGCTTATTTCATCACTGCTTTTTAATTCTTCGCCTGCCGCCGCGAAGGTCCTGTCGGCTTGACTGCATAAACAAATGCATGCGGAAATCAGTGAAATCATGTCCAGAGTTGATCTTGCGAGTGTGTGATTGGTCCACAGATAGGATGGCGGAGTGGTGGCTGCCAGGCTGGCCGAGTGGTGGCTAAGTGGTCTAAGGCGCCGTGTTCAGGACCCAGTCTCCCCAGGAGACCTGGGTTCGAATCTCGAATTTCCCCATTGTGGGACTAATAAAGGGAATATTATTATTATTATTATTATTATTAACTGATATAAATAAAAAAATAGAAGAATTAATGTGCCACTAGGATCTTTGGAGCGGGCTTCATCAAACTGGTAAAGCGGCGATGTGACTGACAAAAAGTTCAGCAAGAAGCAGAATGAAATAAAACTATAAAGACTGTTCAGACACTATAATTAAGGCCACAGCACTGCACACAATTTCCTGTGGGTTGGCCAATTTATTCCAAGAATGTAAAGTGATTGACAGGAAGTCAAGTCAAATTGGATCATTTATTTATTTATTTTTATTCTGATATGCCCTTGACCACAGTTGGCCACTGGACTTCAGCCCAGCTAAGCCTGTTGCAAATTCGTGCAATATTTCCTCCTATGACAAAATTAATTCCGATTTAGCATTTAAATGATTAATTTAAAGCATCTAACTTCATTAGAAAGTATCTGTAGTGGTTTTGAGGACACTGACCCTGCATTTACTTTGAAGCAAATTGATAGCAACTCTTGCAGTATGGCACAACACTGATAAACACCTTTTAACCTCTGAAAAGTAATGAAAAACTGCTTAGTTAGTGTTTATAATTAGGCCCAAAATGAAAGACTGGTAGCATACGTATTCAGGGTTAGTGGATACGATGTTTGCAGCAGCGGAGTGGCATTGATCGTCTGAAGGGGGCAGCGGGATTCACGTCAGTCCTCGTTAGTGCTCTCTGTCCTTTCGCCTTTCTTTACGTCCTATCTCTTTCCTGCTGATGTGATCCTAAGTCATGGCAGGCCTAAGTGCTTTAATAGAAATGTATTGATCACTCTCACACTCACGCGCACACACACGCACACATGGAACGGGACCTCTCACCCATCTTCACCTCTGCTATACGCTCTCACTTGATACCAAACGGAAAGCTGCTTTGTTCTTCATCAGGATGACAGGGTCACCGTCGTGGTTTGCTGCTGAGGGGCTTTGCAACCATAGAATTAAAGGCCGCGGTCACGCACAGAAACAGTCTTCCTCCATGCTCGACCAAAGTGTCCTTGAACAACATATTGACCAATCAGTTTCTCTATAGAGCTTCCAGATGAGTGTATGTTCTGGTGCATGTGTATTTCCTGTGTCATGTGAAGAAAAGGAAAAGAACACGTGTGTATGAAAGAGATGAGTAATGCCAATAATAATTGCCTTTGGAGTTTAACGTTGTTACTTGGGTCTTGCAACACAAAATTTCTACTGTACACTAGAGTATCTCCCCATCCATCCATCCACCTACCAATCTTCTAGGGGTGAAACAATAGAAAAAATTCATAGTTTTGTTCGATTCGATACAATTGTGTCGTGGTTAGGCATTTTTTTTTGTCAAAATTGCTTTATTTATTTATTTTTTTTAATTGCAAAGTTCTCATCCATTTTTTGAAAATAGTTTTACGAGGTTGTTAGCTTAGTAACCTCTATGTCCCCCGTGATAAAAGATGCGAGGGCCGTCCTTGCGCATCTTTGTTTGACATTATTTCCTCTTTGCTCAAAGCTTTGTCCCAGCATGACATTTCTATCTTTTCATCCTCAGCTCACAGGGCAAAGTTGAGTCTCACTCCAGAATGTGGAAACACTACAAATTGTGCATCCAGGCCCATTTTTAGATAGCAGAAGAAACAATGAGGTCTATTAATGAAGTAGAAACAAAGAAATGATGTAGAAAAGGTGAAAAAGGTGAGAAAAGATCATTGCAGAGCTGCCAACCGATAGAAATCCCCTACCAGAACAATTGGTCTGAATTTACGCATTTTTTTATGTCAAGGACATAAGTGGATTACTGACGAGACATTTCACCAAGTGTCAGGTGGCCGTTGGGAATTTAGGGAAAATATGTTAATTTTCCCAAAACAGCCGGTGTTTGGCAGCCAAATCCATCACTCTATCATGGTTACTTTAACCACACTTCCATCATCGTTACGTTTAATTTTGTCACCACTATTTTTGGACCGTCAAATCTTTTTCTTCTTCTTCAGCGGCATCAGGTCAGCAACAGCAACTCGTCATCGAGAACGCATTCGCAGCACAAGCACTGTACTATCGAGTAACCCGGCTCATGACCGAATTGACGTTTTTTTCTGTCTGCGGATAAGGGGCGCTTTGCAAGAAGCCACCCTGGTGTATTCACTCCGTGAAACAAACACACATCATCCATCGCATGTTTCCATCAGTGACGGACTGAGAAGGTACTTACCCGGTTAGTGACGATTCTGGTGATATAATTCCGTCAGTTATTGGAAGTTTCCCGTCATTCACCAGCAAAATGGGAGTCCGTCAGTGACTGAAAGACCTTCCATCAGTATGGATGGAATTTCCACCCCAGCTAAAACTAAACTAACTCGCGGGATGTTAAGGTTACAAAAACGGCTTTTGCAGTACAATGGGTTACAAAAAAATGCATGTACAGGTTGCACCGAATCATCACCAGTTTTGTTTTATACAGATTTGTGTATTGTTACATCTCTACTACCTGCCTATCTGTCCATCCATTCACAATTGCACAAATTGTCTAACTACCTATTCAGCCATTCATCCTTCCATCCATCTGTCTTAATTATGACTGATTTTAAGATGGTGAGTAAAGTCACGCTTAAACTTCATTCTCATTCATTTGAGCAAGAAGAAGTTCACGGTTGTAAAAGTCAAGGCAAATGCAAATGTCTTTCATTTTAGAACATAACATTAATCTTATTTCACTTCCTCCCACCCTTTTTTTCTTCCCCCAAAATTGCCTTCAGTGATTTGAATTTTATGTGTGAATATTTAAATAAATGACTTTAGCCACTAGCTATTTTACTTCACAAAATCTATGCAGTGCTGCCTTTTGCACCATCACAGCTTTGTCTTCATGCTTCTTAATAAGTCTCTTGTCTTTTTAAAATTGTTCATCCTCCGTTGCTCTATTCTCAGTACGACAGCACAACTCCTCAGTCGGATGGTTAGCAGCTGAGGCTGATCCGCTGTGCCCAGCTCTCTGAACTCCCATCTTGTTCACGGGTTCAGGTCCGGTCACAGAGTCCATAACCTTGGATAGCAGACTCATTTTTAATTACCAACCCAATCTCCCCTCCTCCTCCCAAAGGTGATCCCTAACATCCGCTTGTGGTCTTCCACGTGTCCCAAGTCCCAGAAATGATGGAACTGTTTTCTTATGGTTAATTAGCATGTTGAGATGCTTTCTATCAGGGTTCTTGTTTGGGGACTTGAGATCCGTGACCTGACTTGAATCAGGCTTAAGTCAGGAATTTAGGCATTTAGGACCTGCCTGGCAAAAAATTAGGAAACTTGGTATTCTGAGATTGGACTTGAATCACATGATTTAACAAGGCTTAGCTGTGTGTATTTCAAAATCTGTATTTTCAAGATATTGTGCAATTTGTTTTATTTATTTATTTAAAAAAAAAGGATTAATTAAGTGTCGTGTGCGCAAGCTTGGCAAGCCAGCAGTATGCTATGAAGCACAGTGCAGAGGAGAAAGTACCATAAAGAGAAGATTATTACATTTGGATTCAAAGGTTTTGCTTTTGAATTGATACATTTGTGACAAAGAGAATGACGACATGCAAGGTTTGCACAGATCAGAGTCAGCATGCCATGATCAGTTTTGTTGGTTTAGGTTTTTTACTTTAGTTTCATGCTTTACCTCGTTTTCCTTTGTGTCTTGTCTGTCTCATTAAAGTCAGCTCCCTCCAACCTTTTGTGTCTTGTGCAGGTGTTCCTCGTTGTCTCGTTAATTTGATAGTATAACAGTTCCCTGTTTCCTTTCATTTCTGGTCATTTTCTATTTCAGTTGTCAATTTCTGCTGTCGCCTGTCAAGCGTCTGTCGTCTTTTCTTCAGCGTGTTCAGTTTTCATAGTCAGATATATCCTTAGAAGTTATTTTGTCACTTTATTCATGTTTTTTTTTTACTTTGATCTTTATGTTTAACCCATTATTTTGTTGCCTTTTTACTTAATATTAAATACCCCTTTGAGTTACTCCCGCCTTATTTCCCAAGCATTTGGCTCCTCAGCTCGACCTCCACGCAAAAAGGTGACACAGCAGCTAAGCTAATCTCACTTTTTCTGTCACTATAAAACCCACAAAGACACTAAGTTTTATTTCACAGTTTTGTTAACTGATAGCTGCTCAAACAAACCAAGCTTTATGGCAGTTATGATTTTAACTGATAAGAGAAAGTGATACACAACATGATGACATGTTTGGAAGCATTAAAATGTGATTTGTGAATCCATTTGTACAGATAATTAATCCGAAATGTGCTAATGCACATTCGTTTTGACTGAGCAAAATTGTTTGACTTGACTGACAATTTGTTTAACCCAACAAATAACTTGACTTTGAGTTCACGTGAATCGATGCTCGGTAGTACTGACCCAAATGGGTCCATACCCTAAAAGTAAAGCCTTCGGTACCCAACCCAATATCCATCAGAGCAACATTGTTGATCGCGTTGTTGCCTGAGTCATATTTAAAAGTTTAGCAAGTACATAGGTTGTTTTTCATGGTTTGATAACAGCAAGTAAAAATTACCGTGACATTCATGCTTTTAGACTTTTTAGACTCTTTACATAGATTTACGATTCTAGTACAGTGGGCCCCTTTGTGTGTTTTTTTTGTGCCAAGACTTTCTCCGTTCTGACAGCATTTGTTTTCCTCTCCCGAGCGGGTGAACACTGATCTCTGCTCCATGAACCTGTCGTGATTGCCTATTGTCCCCGTGCCTTCATTCCCCCAAACCACATCTGAATATCCCCTCCATGCTACTGCGACTTCTGGCAAATTAACTTTGACCGGGGGCGTGCCAGTGGCTTAAAGATAATCACACCAAGGGCATAAAGTCTGACCTCTTCTTTTTATTTATTTACCTTCTTCTTTTTGCATCAGCAAGTTGGCCGACAGGGAGGAAAAAGCGCTTAGCCATGACCGCTGCAGCTGCCTTTGGTGTGAATGTGAATAGCGTATCGATCGGAGTGAAATGTTTTTCATGTTGCAAATGAGAACGCGCAATTGGCAGCTAATGGGAAGGAGGGAGATTCGCCCCAATCTTGGTTTCGAATCAGGAGACCAATTGAAAATCTTTACAAGTGTAATTAATTGTCCTCTGAAAATAACCTCAAAATTGTTTGAAGAATGTCTTGTCTTGACAGTCAAGCTCACAAGAAGCTGGGGTGAAAGGCCGTTTACGATACTGATGAATATTATGTTGTCAACGGTGTGAGGGTGGAGGTTTGCCGAAGTATATTTTTGGATGTTAATCCCCACTCTATCACAAACGGATGTCTACTCTACAAACGCATTCATCTATTATTGAACATCAGCATATATAACCGAAACCCATTTTCAGTGACGTTGTGGTTGGTTGGTTAGATAATGTGAAGCCACGTTGGCTTCTGCACCTCCCTGCGTCTAAAACAGTGGGTCACAGACCTATTTTTTCTCGCGTACACCTGAACTTTATTGTAATACTATGAGTACCCCCACGCATACATATTTCTAAATCTCCAAAGGTACAATGTAAAGTTGTTTTAAAACTGATTAAATGATTTTAAATTTGAACGTTTAATCCTCATGAATCTTCTTTTTTACTCAAGTTAAACCTCAATAAACAACATTGCCTTGAAATAGAAAAAAACATAAAAAAATGATTAAAAAAAATAAGAAAATGAAAATAATTAACCTATCCTTCGTTGTAAGTAAGTCTCATAACATTGTCCATAAAAAAACAAAGCTCTTTTTAGTATGTCCCCTTTAAAAAGGCATTTTAGATTTTAAACAACACATTGTGCAAAATATTCTGATCCAGTGTTGCAGTTTTACTCTTCCTTTTTCAGTCAGCTTTGTGATTTTGGCACAACTGCTGTGCCACAGGTTATTGTCTCCTCGGGGAAACAAGTTGTAGTGCACATATAAAATTTTATTGACAGGTTTATGAAATAACTGAGAATATTTACTTACCTTGGAAATAAATGATCAAATGTTTCCGCATCGCCCTTGCAATGTGCTCGGATATGGTCGTGAAATACTTGTTGACAAGGCTACGGTCACGCTGCAGGGTCTGATGCCCATTGCAATTTTTTTATTTAAATCTGATCTTTTTATATTCTCGTTCACATTACAAAAAAAAAAGAAAAAAGCCAATTCTAATGCAAACGTGACACGTCCATGACGTAACATGCACGCGTTCAAAGCATGTCAAATGCACCCAAAAAAAGACATGTGGCGTAGTGTTTACGAAAATAAAAGTAGTCCTGCTTGTAAATTTGGAATCTCATATCGCCAGACTATCCAAACGGAAGGAGGCAGCAATATTTGGGGGATATGAGGCAACACTGCTGGATCGCCTCATTTAATGGAGACATATTTTAAAGTTGACTTCAAGTCATTGCCGCGTGTAATAAATGAAGCATCTGTGTGGCTAAATTACGACTATCACCACCAATGCCCACTTTATGCTTTATGTTTCAAGAGGGATTTA
This sequence comes from Idiotropiscis lumnitzeri, assembly GCF_059441095.1. NCBI lineage: Eukaryota > Metazoa > Chordata > Actinopteri > Syngnathiformes > Syngnathidae > Idiotropiscis > Idiotropiscis lumnitzeri. The sequence continues at coordinate 17,629,963 of NC_142401.1, read as the reverse complement.
AGACAACAACTGTTACTCAAAACAACTTAGCAGATTCATGGACAATGTCAGCAGTCTCCCGGGCACTCTCTACCTCGCTCGCACCGAGGAAATATTGGGCTTTTGATGACATATAGGTCAGATTTGTGTGCAATGCATACATATCCAATTTATAGTCACATATGAAAGAGGCCCAAGTCGGATTTGAAAAAAGAAAAAAAAAAAGAATCGAAATTGTGCGTTCGCTTTGCATGAAATAAATCAGATATCAGTCACACGTAGCCAAAGATACATTTAGATGCGTCACTCTACAAAAATTGTTTGGTATCCTAGTGGCCATTTCTGTATTGATATTTGATTCCACTTTAAAAAAAAAAAAATCTATAAAATTAGTTTAGAGAAAACATGTTTTACAAAAGCAGAGCGATGATAACTTTAATGACCTGCTGGCAATCAGCGCCTCATCACCAAGAATAGAGTTGATAAACACGATGCGCTGTAATGAATTGGGATCTTGCAGTGCCACGGGCAAGTCTGCCTTAAATTAGCCCAGTGAACAACTAAATTACTCGGAAGCATGCGGGAAAGTGATGAAACTTAAGTTTTGTTATTTGGCATCAACTCACTCGGCTGTGTGTAGCGGAAGAAAAAAAAATCACAAATTGTGTTCCTCGAGTCACATGATTTACAATATGACCCAAAGCAGACAATTTCCATCGACTTATTAGCATAATTATTTTTCTTGTATGCAAATGTGTTAAGCTACAGTGCATGACACTGAAAGCCTCCCTGTATAGTTTAAGGTCAACAAAACATTAGAAACTGCTTTCAGTATGTAGAATAAAGTTGTAAACAACTGCAAAGTTTGCAGTGCACTTTTGAGGGAAGATATTATGGAATATTGACTTTTTAATTGTTTGTATATAAATACTTAGGTCTCTGGAGTTCCACAACACCCGTTCAAGTGTGAAGTGTGAAATTAAACAACCAAGTAAATCTTTAGTGAGCTGCCTTTTTCTGAAAATGTGTCTGGGAGAAAAGTGTTCAGAATTTTGATGGATTTTGACAGGCAGGCTAATTTATATAATACTCACCCCGCCACGTCATTTCTCCTCCCATGACTTGGAGGCTCGGCTGGGTGAAGATCTGCTACTTTCAAGCATTAGGCAAAGTCCCTCTGAAAAGTTGTTGACAGGAGATGGGGATTATGTGTTTGGTGACATGTAGGTTGCATCCACAAAGTCGTTAAAATAATCGCGTAATTGATGTCAGCTTGGCATTGACGTTCTGCCTCTATGCAAGACAAATTATGCTTTTCTTTTGTCCTTCTCAGCCGTAGAAGAGCTAACGAATAGCATTGATGTCACAGAGTTGTTAGACTTAGACCTCTTTGGCACACATAGTTGGATAAGTGAATTGAGCTAGATTATATTCCTGGGATCTTTCTTCTTGCTATGGCCTTGTGCCTATTTGCACCCTTTGGCACCCTTGAAACCAGTTAACACATTTGAGTCAAACAGCGAAAAAAAATTCCATCACATTAAAACCGGCCGGATAGGGGCTCTCGAGGACCAGACCAGGCTTGACACCCCTCGCCCAACTGTCCAGGCTTATTTGTTGTCTGGGTTTGGTCTAGAGACGTTCGCAAGTCAGACTGTGACGTCATTTTCAGTGACAAGACAAAACGGCTGCCCCCTGAAGTGGAGAATACCGGGTAGCTTTTTCTTCTTGATTTATGCTCCACAAATGCAATGCTAATCAAAATGCCGTGGAGACTAGACTAGTGGAGGCGCATAGAACCTATTATTGTAAAGAAAAAATTGGACTTGACTTTCTTACTCACAGGCATATATTCTTTATCCTCAGGAAAAAACAACAACTATCACAGGGGCTTCCTGAGGTATTTACACCGTCTACATGTATGTTATCAACGTGGTCACGGAACAAATTTAACATGCATCTCAAGGCACCACTCTGGGTAAATCATGAACAGTCGACCACGAATATGAGGGGGATATCGGAACAGTACAAGAATGGAGGATGCTTGGTACTTGTGGTCATCTGGGACATGCTTTCTTTGTGAATGCACCACTTGCAATGGATGTAATTAGATTGCACAGGTGTGTCTTTTCACAAAGGTGAGGGAGTTTGCCCACTCGTCCTCTAAAAGGGTTGCAGGGTCATTGGAGTAGCTGATGCTCAAGGAAATCATACCAAGTGGGGCGGGACCAGGTTCCTCCACATGGGGGTCGACCTGGATTTCAACAAGCTGTGATGTTTGGATGTTTGAGCCAAGATTATACTCGGAAAATTACTCCAAGGCCCTCACAGGACTCTTAATACCAAAAGGGGGGCGAGTGAGTTCACCAAGGTTCTGCAGCTCAACCTTCCCTCGCTCCACAATGCCAGATTAAAGTAGAAGCAGCTGCTTGTTGACAGACAAATGGCTCCTCAATGGTGCAATTGTATTGAACATTTCCTCAGCGTGTGTTTGTGGTACACCGTGTGAACTCCTCAGGTGTGTATGCATAATACATGAGGGCTGGCTGAGCAAGCTTCTGTGTATTCAACAATGAAAGCATTGCACAGTCATGTGGGAGATGAGCACTACAGTCAGGTGTTTTTTTTTTTCATCCAAACGCTGTTGCTTGGTCAGCGTCTCAGTGTGATATGATAACAGAGGTGCTCAGGCAGTATAATTCATGCACTATAAAGCCCCAAAGCCAACACTAATCCCGGTTCGAGAGGTCGAGCATAACACTTTTGAAAAGTCAAACAGCTGTGTAATTGTATCGTCAGAACACGACATTTTGATTAATAAAATATGTACATCTTCGGAGGCAGCCTTTTTGCCACATGCTGTTGACTGACAATGACATCACAGTTGCACAACGACCAAGCATGGCTTATCTTCAGAACACAGGAGAGTCGTGATTGGTCATTACCTGAGCCCTGAGCAACTTTCATGTCATTTTCAAACGACAGAAGTGACAAAATGGCCGAAAGATGGCTAAAACGGGTGGATTTTGCTGTTTCACTCATATTCCACAAACGCAATATTAATCAGAATGTCATGTTTAGACTGATTAAGGCAAATAGAACTTAATATTACAAATATTTTTTTACGGGTTGACTTCCCCTTTAAACAACAGCGACAAGTACAACTACTCCACATAACATTACTGTTAGAAATACTACTACTAAAACAATATTCCTATCACAACTATTGCTATTAGTTTTTATGGAGGTATTTTCAATTGAAAAAGTATTTCCGCCCATCTTAACTAAGCCAGCTCACTTACAAACAAACTAGCTTTGTTAGTCTGTTGTCAAAACCTCATATGCATACTTTCATAGATATATACAGAGATTAATATGATTTCAGCAAAATATGATGTTTCCCGCTTCGACCGGTGACGCATATACCAAATCCCTTATGAATATTAATTATTATAAATGTCTTTTTACTTCCATTGCTATAATGCACATTTTCTACATGGATTAGCATCACAATGCACTTGTATGCAAAGAGAATGTAGGTAGTCAAATCAGTCCATTGGTAAAATACTAACAACAAAATGTTGCTTTTGTGCTTCCAGTTCACGTGAAGGCAGGAACCTGCGAGGTGATCGCCGCGCACCGATGCTGCAACAAGAACAAGATCGAGGAGCGGTCGCAGACTGTGAAATGCTCCTGCTTTCCGGGACAAGTGGCGGGAACGACGAGGGCGGCTCCGTCTTGTGTGGATGGTAAAAGCAAGCCTCTTCTTCTTGCTTTGGCTGAAAAATAAGATTTGGAAGAAGAAGAAAAAAATGCGGTGCAGCGATGCAGTTTGATTTGATTATTTGGGCCGTGGGCCATAAATAGAGATCAAATCAGTTGATTCACTCGGCACTCGCTTGTTGAAGCTCGAGCAGTCCACCGGAGGAGACAGCATCCAGACTGGGTCATTAAATATCACGTCAATTGTGGCCTCTGTTGCAACTGAATCAATCTATAACTCAAGTTTCCCCTGACAGGGGCTTCCTCCATGTTGACAGTTGTCTAGTCACTTTGGGAAGCAGTTTGACAGCTTCAGCGGCTAAGCCAACACGGGTTGCTTTGCTTTGCAACCCTTGCTGCACATTTAAAGCAGTAGAATATTGGACAAAAAAAGTGGATAAGTGAGCTTCACTGTGCTTAGAGACCGGAATAAGAAGGCTTTAAATTTTAAATTCAGAAAAAGAGCACAGTTTCGTTCGTCACCTCTGTCAACTTGATAGAACTGAAGTGCAGCATCCCACCCCCTCCATTGGAGGTGACATAATAATCCAGTAATTGACATTAATTATGCAGCGGTTAATCTAAAAAATATTACTCATTAAATACAAATATATCTTTGTACAAATGGTGATAGCAGCGATGTATAGTATAATAATTAAATAATAAACCTGTGTATCCACCTGTTGCCTTTCATACAACCCAATCAGCTTTGTGTTCTATGAAACAAGCTCAGAATTTACATTGAGTATTTGTGCCAAGGAGTAAATTACGATACGAAAAGATCATTCATTCATTCCGTCACCACTCATAACATGTTTTACAATGTTTTATTCTTCAGTGCTAAACTTACCTTTATACAGTAAATTACGTAGAGCACATTTGACTCTAAAAACACTATATTTTGTCCCAGTCTAAACAGAGTATTCATTGAGAGTAAAAATATTCAGAGTAAATTTTACACTGGAAAAAAATTGGAGAGATAATTACTTGAAAAAGCCTGGTAATGACTTATTCCCTCGTAAATTTCACAAGCAGAGTTTTTGAGTAAAGTTTATTTGCATATTATTAAAAAATGCCATTCAAGGGTTATGGAACATACCAACAACTTTCAGTTTGGGAGACAGTCACTCTACTACCACTGTCAAATTTTACTCTTTGGGACCAAATGTAGTCCTTTTCGAGTAAATTTTACTGTCTACAATTTGAATGTGTTCAACTAATAACTATAATTTCATTTTTATAGATTTAGAGTCAAAATTCTTATTCATTGTGATGTTCACCTTTTTTGTTGCTTTATTTTTTATTCCCTTTTCTCACCAGCATCCATTGTGGCACAAAAGTGGTGGTGCCAGATGCATCCCTGCATGGACGGCGAAGAGTGCAAAGTGCTGCCCGACTTTAAAGGATGGAGCTGCAGTACAGGCAACAAAGTGAAGACCACCAAGGTGGGCTCTATTTATATACTTAGCAGACATTAAAGCGGACATAATAAATCAGCATCAGAGTTAGGCTGTTCGATTTACAACATAAATTAATAATTTGTTCCATTAAATTACATCAGTTTATTCCATGCAATTTATTCTCTTAATTTCATATCATTTCACATGGCTGCATTGCTTCCAGTATGTGTATACAGATGTTTGACTTTTTGTCTAATCAAATGTCAGCCACGATGTGTTGCCATGACAACCTAATTTATCCATGGCCTTCAGAATCAGTCGTGCTGGCCAATTGAACTGAAACTATATGAGCCAATCAGTATCCTGACACATCCCAACTTCCATTTTTTTCTCGGTGAAATTTATATTACACCATATGGAAAGATGAGAAGCATACAACACCCAAGAACATCCTAAACAGAATGGCAATTATCACATATCAGGATGCGCTCAGGGACCGAGGGAAACTTGAAGTGGAATTAGGACGGAGATTGAGGGCCCGGCCAGTGTTACTCATCCGTCATGGCCCCCTCTCACACCACCCTGCCTCCCTGCCCCGCTCCGTGTTTGACTCGTCAAACGCTGTGTCGCCGAGCCACCTCGTCCATTATTCATGTCTACAGGAGACCCGGACGCAGCAGAGTCTTTTATTTTAGCCGGGTTAATAATTCAGGCTCTCCAACACTGCCACGGGGAGGGGGCAGAAACATGGGTGGAGACAAGTGAGGTGGCTCGAGAAGAACTCATCACAAGCGCAATGAGTCAGTGAATGTGCTGGATATTTTACATTATGACAATAGAATGCAAGAACACGACTGATTTCAAATGCTATTGAGTAGCTCGGCTAAAGTTGGAGCTAACATTTCTTCGCAGCTCTTTATCAGTCACAATTTGCTACTGATTTTCTGAACAATTTCAAGGTTTGTTCTCGTAACCAGAACTCAGAAAATGTCCAGTAAAAAATCAACTGCTCTTCAAATGTTTCAGTTGCAGTTGCATATCTACTGGCTTTGAATGATGTTCTCCAAATATGTCTGCACTAAGCATGCTGGATATCCTACAGTATACAGTCGGATACTGTTTATCACAGGGGGGGAATGTTCCAGACCACAGGTGTCAAACTCAATGCCCAGGGGCCAGATCTGGCCCGCTACCTCACTTTTCTGTGGCCCGTGACAGGCATATTATGTGTCAACAATTTCGAGCACATTTTCTTCTATTTTAACAACATTGAGATTTGTGATATTGCCATTTATTTGTTACCAATCCTGCCTTTTTAAAATAAATTGAAAAATTGTTGAACAGACAATTACTTACTGGCTTCTGAAATGAAAGGAAAAACTGTCTCTCTATCAATTAGTTGTGTGTATGTGATAACGCAAAGCGATCATACATTTATATGGGCTCACAGTCATAACAGCCCTCCCAGGGAAACCTTAACTATGACGTGGCCCGTCCACAAAAATGAGTTTGACACCCCTGTTCAATAGGTGAAAATGACAAACACAGTATACGGAGACCATGATATGGTTTTAACCTTCCCATTTGCTTAAAATACATTTAAGCTTATTAAAACACATTTTTAAAGACATTTGAAATGTATGTGATACTTTCGCTTCCAGAGATTAATGCTGTGTTGATGCAAGAGTGTTATTGGTTTTGAATGAGATTACTCAAAGATATTTGAGTTTGGCTGCTCATGTGAGCAGATGTAAATATCAGTAAATAATCTGTAAAGTATTCAGTAAATAGCTAACTACATACTCTCAAAACGCCCCTTCTCACCATCCCATGACTTGTTTGAAGTCCCTGGAGGAAACGGACAATATTTGTCCATTCAAAATCATTGTGCATACATTGCAGATAATTTTCAGAAACAATGAGCAATCGGCACCATACATGCAGTTTCTCTCATGCCAGATTTGTTTTCTTTCCCCAAGATACGAACACAATGCATTTCGTGAGGCTTTTTCGTAAACTGCATCATTATACATTAAGTTCAAATCTATGCGGAAAATGAGGTAGGCTCGGTCTCATTGTTGGAAGTCCGGTGCTCCAAACTGTTCAAAGTCTGTCCATCCATTCATTTATTTCCTGCACTACATTGTCTACATTTTTCTTAGTTCAGCTTTGAAAGTTTTACTGATTATGTGGCAAGAAAATGTTATCATTGTGTGTTGTTATCCATAAGACTGCTGTTGAGTGCAATTTTCTGTTGATTAAAAAAAAAGTTATTTAATACATCACATTTGAAATCAGGATCTCTATTGATATTGATTCCTTCACATCTCCTATTAGTCAATTTTCAATCGATGAGCAAACTCTCCATAATTGTTACGGCACTGAAGCAAGAAATGTATCGATTTTGAAGCACATTACCCAAAAGATGATTTCCAAAATGTACAAAAGCAAAATGTTACTCGTTACTTTCATTTGAAAGTAAGTTCCTTTGCAATATTGCCGTTGGTGTAGAATAATAAGTTTCGTAAAATGTATTTAATCATATATATATATATATATATATATATATATATATATATATATATATATATATATATATATATATATATATTTATATGTATACTCAAAATCCAAATTGTTTCCACACAAATGAACACGCATTGCTTTGTCTGCAAAAGCTCCTCTTTCACGTCACTGTGATCAATGTTGACCTATTATGATCGATGGCGTGCATAAGCGAAAAACGAATAAAAGTTTATTGAAAATAACATTTAAACCTTAATATTTATGTTAACTAGTCTAGTGCAATCGATGTGTGTCATCACATTGATTCATGATGTTTTGTTACACCCCGAAGAAACAATCACATCAGATTCATTTAATGATGCGTAATGTAATGCGCCTGATTGGAGTTGCCGGAGTGTGACCTCATCGGTCGGAGTGGGTGTTCCGTTCAGAGGCCAAATGATTTGTATCTGCTAGCTAACATACAATCAGAGTGATCGGCAGTTTGTGTTCTGCAATTGATGGCACATTCATTCAAATTATATATTTAAAAAAAAAAAAACGTGTCTTACATCTTCACAATGCGCAACGCTACTTTGTACTTAGGTTTCTTCCTGATTGTATGTTTTACATTTTATTTCATGAAATCATGACAGTGGTTGGTCTCACAATGACTTTTCAGCAATGTAAGATGCTGAGGATTCAGTTGCCTTTATTTTATTGTGATCTTAACCTATAACACCAAAACATTTATTTGATACTGTTTCTCATAATACAGATTAATCTAGTATGAGTGAACCTCACATTTTCACAATTATGAATTGTGACTATGTTCACTCTCATCGCCTGCACTGTGCTTCTTTCACAATCTTGCTGTCAATAATGTCAGGATTACATCTGCTGCTACTCACTTCCCATTAATCAAATCAGAAAAGGCCATAGATGCTGTGAATTATTCCCTCTTGACGGCTTCAACAATGACGCTCCCCGAGTGCGGACGGTCGCAAGTGGTTGCTTTTCACCATAAAGTGTGGGAAAAAAATATGTGGCTCCAACACACTTGGACCTGCCTGGCTTTAGCTCACAATATTACCTAATCGGAAGTGAAGGGAACCAGCGGCCCTTTTATTGCACACTCTCACACCTTGCAAGCAAGCTTGTCCTAAGCTTAGGTGACTTTTCGTGTTGAAAGTTGCATTTTTTTTGTTTTTTTTTCCAAAAAAAAACAACTTGTTTGCAAATGCTGATGTCCTGTTGCTGAACAAAAATTGCCACAAAAAATGTTAGCGACATAACGCTGGCTCCAACCTTTTTACACCCAGACCACTTTAAAAAAGAAATCCAGTGGTTAGCGCTTTGATATTATTGTCAGCCACTGTAACATTACGCCTTTTCAACATAAATGCAGTGCTTGAATATAGGAAAATTAAAAAACTGTCCCTAATGATTTGATTAAAATTTCTTGCACTTGAAGGTTGAATACAACTGAACTGTTAAAAATAAATAAATAAAGTTGTTGTAAAATTATACCCATTTTGAACATTTGAACACAATTCAGAGATTCTTTCCCGTACCACTACAGTAGATCGAGGCAAAGTACGGCCGGAGGGCCACATCCGGCCCGCCCACAGTCTCTGCCTGGCCCGCAAAGACACCATGAAGTCAAAATAAAACATAATCTATGTGGTGCTTTTATGTTAAATATTCAGATTTTATAAATGTACACACATGTGGACGTTAGTACAAGCAAAGTAGAGAACAAAGTTAAAATTTAGAACGTTTTCATGATCCTTCTCTGACCCATCTGGCCTCTATTTTTCCAAAAAGGAGACTAGCAAGTGACAACAGTGGTCCCAATGTTGGCGATATTTTTATTTCCTGAAAAGTGGAAGGAACATTTGGCCTGATAATACTGTATGCAAATCTACAGTTTCATATCCTATATGTATTGGGTGTATTATGTTATCGCTGTATCAAAAAAAAAAACGAAAAAAAAAAGACCTAATGTCATGGAAGTCAAACAATTCAAAAACTAACCCAGAATTGAAGCCACAGTGTACTGCAACGGTTACACAGAAAACATAATGTCAGCACAATCTAGTGAATTTCAAGATCACGGCCAAGAAGGAAACGTGTGACGGTCACCATAAAACAGGAAATGGAAGTGACAAGATGGGAATTGGGTTGAACGCGTCTCTGGCACAATTATGGCCAAACATCTTGACACGTAATCATATCTTGTGAGACTTGAGCTCAGACAACGGGGAAACGACTTACAAATGGATTTTACTTTCTAAACTGACAATATAAAAGAAGCAAATTTTCCACTGGAATGACATCTGTGTTTCATCTTTATGTAAACAGACTCACCTCGCAGGCACACGCTGTAATCCTCCCAGCATGCGTCACTTTATTTTTTTCTTTTACTATCTGTTTCTGTTTCAACACAAATGGATCTCATGTGTGTGTGCTTGAAGGTGACATTTACTTGATGGATTGCTAGTAAAAATACTTTTTGTGACTATTGATTCTTTTTATACCTTATTAAGTCTTGCTCGAGGCTCGTACGGGCAATATGAATTGAGATTATGAGACAATATTTACCAATATTAAAAGAGTGTTGCTGAGTTAGGTGTTTGTGAACGGGACTTTTAACCAACACCAGTCGAGTGTGTTGTGTGACATTATGGCATGTACTTCAAGAGGACGTCAACCTCAAAATTTTCCTCACAAGAATCTTTTCAATGCAGACCCACTAGTCAAAACACGGCATTCTGATTAATGTTGCGTTTGTGGAATATGAGTTCAGCAGTAAAATCCCACCCCTTTTGCCCATCTCAGGGGCATGTCATATAACCATATATTTTTGTTTTTACATGATAAGGTTGAATAGAATATAGTTAATCTTGAGTAGAATTGTGTCTTTTTTGTGTCATTTTGTGACATATTTGTGGTCTAGGGCACAAGAATAAAAACAAAAACAAACAAAACATTGTCCTGCACAACTGTGATGTCATTTTCAGGTGACATAAGTGACAAAATGGCTGCCCACTGAGATGGCTAATAACAATAATAAGGTGTGTTTTGCTGCTCATATTCCACAAATGCAATATTAATCAGAATGCCATGTTTGGACTAGTGAAGACGCATAGAATGTTTTATTGCCAATAATTTCTGGGGGTTGACTTCCCCTTTAACAAGATTTTTCAGGTATCAGTAATTTACATACGTATTTTTTGGACAACTTTTTACTTTTACTCCCTTCATTTGAAAGCATATTCTCAAAATGACCTCCACCGATGATGACGAAACGTAACAATGACGCGAATAGAGAGGGGTAAGGTAACCATTGTTGTCAATTTTGAATTTTACATGCTGAGACTTTCTTTTTTCGTTGTGCCTCGTTGTGAAAGTGGGAATTGCACAGTGTAAAAAAGCCTGGATGAGTTTAAATAGTAAAATAATGACGTAAACATTTGCGCTGCCATTGATGAGTATACTTGTCAAGGATGTTTTTCGGTGGGGATGGGAGGGGGAGATTGACGCACAACCACTGGTCCACTATTTTAGATATGAGATCAGCCCACTGTAGGAAACAGTTGCATTTTATAAACCTGTCTCTCTCTGCGGGAAATGACAAAATGTATTTATTTTTTCTGGCGAAAAGACTCCATGTATATATAATCAATAAACTAAATGTGAAAGTGAAATATAGTAAGAGTTGAATCAGTACGACTGAAGCACAGCGTGTCAGTTCTTCTGCCACCTATGGCTGAGCTGGATGTTAGACAACAAAATTTTGAACCTTCACCAGTCGAGAGTGCTTTGTCTGATCCAAAAGCAGCTTAGAAGTGTCAAACCCTAAGTAGCTTTCGTCTTTTCAGCCGCCGCCCTTTTGGGTGATTACTCATCGATAACTCTCACAGCAACACACACAACACCCCCATCGTGCTGGGTCGTGTCTCCCGCCTTCTGCTACAAATGTAGCCAGAGAAGAAAAATCATCTTTTTTTTTTCTCACTGTTCCCAAAGTGAAAATTAGATGGTGCATCCCAACACAGCAATCCCATCTTCTGCTGTGGATTATCACAATTTGGCAAAACGTGCATTGCCTTTGGAAGAGCTGCATCTGTTACAGTAATGTCCATAAATATTTACACAGCAGGAACAGCATCGCTGATGTAATGCATCACCTCATAATTATTATATATATATATATATATCACTATAAATAACAAATATCTTCAAAATGTCTCTATATCACATAAAGATTGAAGTTGGCGTCTCTTTTTACATGCAAGACGGCAGGTACATGTTTTTTTCCAGCTGCCCTCTGACCTCTAGAAGACTCGTGTTACTTATATTTACCATGTAGGATCATTATGCTGTTTTACTCCTTCACCATTTCACGATTCCCCCAATGACTCTTCAAAGACCAACAAGTGCATGACTCAGCGCATATTGTGCAGAGCGGGCGTCATGCATGGTCTTTTTTTTCCTCATTTTTCTAGCTTGTGGGTTTAATAGTAGCATAGTGCAACAATTAGCATCTTAACATGCTTCAAGAGTCTGATGTAATGGAGAGAAGCCTTTTCAAAATAAAATACCATAACAAATTGAAAGTCGTTGTGACAGTTGTGTTTTTCTGAGCCATGTTATTTCTGAGTTTTCTGAATGCATCATGCGACTCGCAAGACAGTGAGGGAGAGAATTTCCGTGTGACTCTTGAATGAAAACGGTTGTTGCTCTTTTATTGACCTTGGCTTCAGCCCTCAGTAGCCGTGTTGTAATAATAAAAGGGAGATGTCTGATGTCATATCTTTGGAAGACCTCACAAAATCTTTCAGCCTTGAATAATAAATAAAGTACTGCAAGTTATTCTTTTTCTTTCATTTGTGCGGCCGGCCGCAACCCCGTCCAAAGTGGCCTGCGACCTGATCACAATTTTGGGTATTTCTATTGAATATCAAATTTGACCAGGACATCATGTAAGGTTTTAAAACGGTACACGCTGCATCCTCTCAAACCATTGTGAATCCCAATAATCCCCCTCTGCTTATGTATGAATGGTAAACACTGTAGCATTATGTTTGCGTTCCGTGGCTGCCAACTGACTCCTTATGCAGCAAAAGACATCTGGAGGTGCCAGATGGCGGAGAAGGCACCTTGGAAAGGGCCCACATTTGGCAGGTGTTTCTTGTGTGGACGGTGAATGCAACAAAATCATGAAAGAAACGGAGGTTCACCTATATTGCTGATTTTTATATACAGCATTAACTTTAATAGATGCTTTTAGTTTTTTATTACATTATCATGATATGCATTTTTTTGTCCCACATCCTTATTTTATAGGATTCTTGAATTATTTTTGGGCTACAAAATGTGTGTTATTATGGTCCTTCTATATCACAGATGTTCATCACGGGAAATAACTCTCTAGCTTGAAGGACTTTTCATCTTAACGTTTCGACATCTTAACATTTATATATCCTTGGGCCCATTCAAAGGTTCTGTATAAATACAACCTTTTTGGGCCCAGAAAAGTGATTCTTCTGTTGGTAGGCCCCAAAATTGTGAAGATGTTTTTTTTTTCACTTGAACACAGCTCTTTGGTTGTCATGTGGGTTAAACCATCCAAGAAAACTCATCAATGTCGTAAGCAAGCAAGCATAATTCTGGCCGAAGGGAATGTATTTTTGAGGTCTTGATCATGGAGCACATTCATCAGCGCCAACGGGAAAGTTACAAACGAAAAACAACAACCCCTGACACCAGTTTCACAATTGGAAACTAAATTGAGTGGACAAGTATATCATAAGTGAAAAAGCCTCAAGAACCAATCCCCAAATTTGAAGAATTGAATCGCAACACACAGGGGAATTCACCAAAATAAATCCAAATCAGAAGCAGGTACCATACACTGGAGAGAAATGCTAAATTGTGAAGCTTTTTTGCGTATACCATATAGCGTAATGTGGGTGAGGCATGGTGTCAGAATTTAATGATTAATTCCAGATTTGACGGCCTTTTCAGCACCAATTTCAGCTTTATTAATTAACATGGGCTAATTTGGATTTTGAAATAATTAACTGCAACTTCAACAACAACTGATCACTGAAAAGATAGTTAATCAAAAATTCCTCCTCCAGAAAACAAGATCACATGTTCCACGGTATCTATTCATTCCAGTCTTGTCAAATGTCAAGTGGATATATTTTTTTCCTTCCTATGATTGCAAACTGATTGCCTTTGGGCCTTTGGGTTATTTTAGGGCTAGGTCATATTATTTTCATGAAGGAAAAATATGAATAAATCATGGAAGCTTTTTCAAGTGCCCTTAAAAATATTAGTTAGCGCTCTCTCAATGTTGAGAATAATTTTTTGTGAATGTAGACTTGTTCCCAATATGATGGATATGGACTAAAAAATGGATAAATATTTATCAACATTACGCACAGGCTTTATTCAGGACCACTTAAATAACAAAAATAATCACAAATGAAAGTGTTTTTTGAATTATTTTTATTTTCACCTGATTTCATGAGAAGAAAAAGTCTAACAATCGATACGAGCCGCCCCCCATTTGAAGAAGGCGGCGTTCACTTTCACATCTGATTGATGGTGCAGAGACGCATTTTGTTGTACATTTTATGGACTGTTGTTTATGAGCATTCCTTTCTAACTCTTCTCTCATTTCACTCTCTTTCTAGGTCACACGATAGTCGTCAGTTTGGGACCAGATGTCGTTTATTTCACAGTAGGACACTTGGATATATCTCTATATATTTTTTTGGAGGATGGTTGAAAACGAGAGACCATTGAGGACTTTGGTCATGGACGGACTGTTCCTCAAAAAAGGAAAATGGAATGACTGCTTTTCTGAACAAAAAAAAAAAAAAAAGATTACCAATTTTAGCATTATGAGTAACTCAAGTCCCCAGAAAATGTCTCTTTGTATTATAGTTTGACTCTTACAGGCCAGAGGACTTCAACATGAAGATATTTATTAGCTGAAAGACTGTGGATTATCATAACAGCAAACAAAAAAAAGAAAGAAGAAAAGTTGTGATGTGATACTTTTGTGTTTTTTCTCACCACGTAGAGTTCCCGAGACGCTCAATGCACATTTGTGTTGAAGATCAAGCAAGCCGAGCATTTTCATTCCTTTTAGCCTTATGAAGAAGCTACATTATGTTTCATCGAGTTGTTAAAATATAAATTCATCCCTGCAAAGACTTGATATGTAGAAAAGATGGCGGCGCTATGATAAAAAAAAAAAATACATAAGGGTTTTGCCAAAACATTTCGATGTTATCTGTTGTTTTCAAAGCCTGACAACCACCATTGATTACAAATGTCAGTATTATCTCAATAAATCTAACCTAATGGAAGATGAAGTCTTTTTGCATTTGGTTTGCACATTGCAAACAGGAAGCAGGAAGTTGTGCAAAGGATTTTACTGAGGTTTATTACAGGTCTGCACAAAAGAGCATGTGTCCCATTGTGATCATCCCAAAAAACAAGAAATCCATCTGAAATCTGATAATTATCTCTCACCCCGAAGAACCTCGTATCCCATTTGATTAGTTTCCAACAAGTAGTCCTCATCTCATGAGCCTTTTGTTCGTTTTTATACAGTAGTTAAAATAATACATCCTGTTCTCGACAAACAGTTTGTTCTTCTTTTTTGTTCTGTACCCGAAAGATCCCCCCCCTGGGTGGCTGCATCTCACAATCACCAAAAGTTTTCTGTCCAAAGAAAATAAAAGTGTCAGCTTGAGGCGAGGAACAAGAGGGTGAGATGACAGATGAATGACTGGATCGATCGATGGGATTGATTGGTGGCCAAGAAAGATGAATGGTGTATGGTAAATGGTGGAGAAAAGGACTGTTGGATGTATATATTGTATGGATGAGATGCTGGAAAGAAGGATGGGTGGACATGAAGAAGGGGTGAATTGGTTGGGGACTGCGATCACACTCAATGGATGGATCAGGGAAAATATAGAAAGATGATTGATTAATGGGCAAGTTGTGTGGATGAATAGATGAAGTAGTGGAGGACAAGAAAGGCAGATGGACCTTGAATGGATGGATTAGTGTAAAAACGTTGAAATGATGATGAATTTGGGTGAAAAATAGGGAGGAGGGCTTACTAGATTGAAGAAATCGATAAATGGAAAAGATGATTGGATGCTCTGAATAGTTATGGGTGTTATGTTTGGTTTAATTGATTAAAAAAGGGTAGCTGAATGGCTTTGTGGATGATACACTGTAAAGAAAGATGGGCAGATACAGTAGATGAAAAAATGGTCTGAAAGAAAAACTGGGTGGATTATTTCGTGGATCAATAAATTGTGAGAAAGATGTGTAGATCGATGATGGATTGGAGGAAAGGGATGGGGGATTCTATTGATTAGAAGGTGGCTGAATGAATGGGTGGGAGGGTCTTGGTTGATGGATGGAGGATTATATCACCTGGTTAAAAGTATGTTATGTATGGCCATCCATCCATTAACTGAGCCGCTTTTCCTGTTGCAGGTGTGCTGGAGCCGATCCCAGCTATCTTCGGGCAGTAGGCAGGGTACACCCTGAACAGGTTGCCAGCCGATCGCAGGGCGCACATAGACGAAAAACCATCCGCGCTCAAACTCACACCTAGGGACAAATTAGTGTGTCCCATTTACCTATGTATGTATGATAATTAAAATATTATTGTTTGATAAGTGAAAGACACAATGAATAAATCTGAGAGAAAGCCGTATTTATATTGTTAGAATGACAAAATGGATAAAGGATTGATGGGAAAAGATGAATGGATGGAATGTGTTGATTAGTGGATGATTGAATGGGTTCTGTTGATTAGAGGATGGGTCGACAAGCATTCTATCCACATTTTTCTAATGTCATTTCGATGACAGTGAAAGAATCCAATTAAAACATGGAGCCCCTCTGATCAGAACTTGAGTCATTGTTGAGGGTTGCTCTTCCAACACGAGTGCAAGTGAAGTTGCTATGGTGACCGCCTCTTCCATTCGTCCATCCTTTAGGTTTATATCTTTCATGACAGTTTTGCTGTATCAGGAAAAGCGCTACATATTTAGGCAAAATATCAAATTTGAAATAATATGATATATAATAATCTCAAATTATTTTAGTCAAGTGTTGGGATGTCTCGACTCCATCAAAGCACCACTTTCACTCTCTTTCAGTAATTGAAACATGAACATTCACCGCAGAAATGTCTTAATTACAAACATAATTAATTCGGCAAAAAAATGTGTCTGAGCACTCACTCCCACAAATCCAGCCCACCGGATGGCGTCGAAGACGAAGAGTGAGGGTGGGAGTCTGTGTTTAGTGATCCAACTTGTTTGGTTAGAAATCATTAAATTACAGTAATGACTAATTTCTCATTCCTGCATGCGAGCCACCCGAGACTGCTGCGGATTTAATAAAGAGCCGGCAATGAATTACAAACAGGCGGCGGGAAAGGCTTCATGATTATTCAGAGTAATTCAAAAGTGTATTAATAAAACAATACAGAAACATCGCTAAATCGTTTGAGATAAAGGTTATTTGCATAATTCATTAAGATTAATCAGAGCAGGGAAAACAGTGAGAAGATACTGATCCATCCCATAGAAGAATCCTTTTCTCTCGGCAAACATTGATGCAAATCTACCCTTGGATCTGACAATTAACCTCTGTGCACTCTACAGGCCCTTCGGCGGAGAAAATACAATCCTCCTGTCATTTACCTTTATGTGGGCTAATATTCTATTGATGATAAAAGACCTCTTCATAGCAAAGCTCCTCTGGGTTTTGTCGCTTTGTCATAAAAGACCTTGAATGGAAATGTATCTGCGTGTTTGGAGACCGCTGTTGAGAGAATTGGCTGATTTTCATGCCGTGCCATGCTGTTGACCGACAATTTTGCTTCTCGCTAATCAAATGAGGTCAAAACTTGAGTTTGGAGTGCTCAGTCTAGATGAGTCCAGAGTAGTCTTGTTTTCACCTTATCTGATAATCCAACCGTCCTCAAAATTCAATGACTTTTTATAGCTATTCGACACAATATAACCAAGGTAAAATTAAACCCAGGAATACATTTTCAATACTGCTTGTGCTGTTCATTTCGTGCAAAAACTGGACTGTCTGTCTGTCTGTTGTGAGAGGGGATCTGAACCGCGAATGCTGCTTTAGAGCACATTTGTGGGAAAGTGCTCGTATACATGTAGTTGGGCATGTGAAGTGCCAGCCCACCCATTAAGTATGCGGTTAAACAGCCAAGTAAATCCATCCATATTGTTTTCCAAACCGCTTATCCCCACGAGCTAACTGGTTGCTAGCCAATCTCAGGGCACACATCCACAAACAACCATTCACTCTCACAATCACACCGAGGGACAATTTAGACTAGAGCGTTCTTTTAAGCTACCATCTATGTTTTTTGAATGTGGGAGGAAACCGGCGTACCCGGAGAAAACCCCCGCAGGCATGGGGAGAACATGCCCGCCCGTTGTTCTGACTGACTTCTCTACCAGCCAGTTTATAAAAAAGAACAGACCAAAAAGCGATTGTATTTCAGCAGAGATTATTTAACCTGTGACGAAGTGATTCAAACACAGTTGGAGTGTGAAATGTTGGCTTTGTTTTTTGCATCTTCGTCTTTCACTTTTATTCTGGGTGTGAAATCCCTGATTTGTGTTCATTTTCAGGAGTCTGTATAATCCCTTTCGGTCTTTTCGCCCTCGATTTGTACAGCCAACGACAACACACATAGTAGACATGGCAAACGTCCTTGCTTCACGGAACAATAACAAATGAAGTAGTAGCGCAGCATTACATCCAAAATGTACGCAGGCAGTGCATTCTGGGTGATCCTGAAACCTTGAAAGGGTCAATTGATAGCCTGATCTGGTTGAAATGTTTTGACTTAGGTGTTTTGAATAACAGCCAGTTTTCCCCCTATCTGTGTTATCAAATGTATTTGACAAAAATCCCTTCAAGAGTTTATGCAGTGTTGTCCTCTTTGTCACCATTCACCAACTTCTGTCAAATACTTCACCCTAAAATTCATTCTGAGACAGCATTTCAATCACAAGCACATGGTTAACTGGTGTTGTGTTGCTCCTGATAATGAAATTCTTTGCGGTGGTTTCTAATACTGTGTGTAGGTCATTAGTTTATAGCTGGTGTCACTGCAGCTTTTACACGTGGACGCCTCTCAAGCTGTTGATTAAAATCCTCCCACTCCTGCTGCCCGAAATGAATTCCCCGGCAGACCAAATACACTGGATTGGGAAATAAAATGACTAAAATACTTCATGTAGGTGTTATTGGATGTGGTTGACTTTTTTTTTTATTTTTTTTTTACTTTTTGTCAATATTTATGCTGTTGTTTGGTCCCAGCCAGCTATTTCCAACAACTCCCATTCCAATTTGTGACACTGACAATTGTTTTTTGTGAAAAACAAACTCATACGTTGAAAGAAAAATGAAAAATTTGTTGAGTTAAAATAAAACAGATTTTTTTTTCTGAAGGCATTTGTCTTAAGCAGTTGAGTCCTACCAGTCGTGGTCTCAAAGCACATAGCTTTTATTCAGATTTTTTTAAATATTTAATATAATATAATTGTGAATAATTATGAATATCCTGACATCACCTCTCCATGAGCCGTAGCCTTACCATGGTGGAGGGGTTTGCGTTTCCCAATGATCTTAGGAGCTTAGTTGTCTGGGGATTTATCTCCCTGGGAGGGTCACCCAGGGCAAGGGACCAGTCAAAGCATGGCTCAAGACCCCTTATGATGAGTAAAAAATATTGGTGTTTGTTTTCTGTGACATGGGTCACCAGACCACCCCCCTTAAGAGCCAGACCTGGAGGTGGGGTCAACGTGGGTTCTCCTTCCCATGCGTTCACCACCTGTGGGAGGGGCCAAATGGGTCTGGTGCCATGTGAGCTGTATGGTGGAAAAAGGAAGGGACCTTGGTGGTTTCAGCTCTTGGAATGTCACCTCTCTGGGAGGGAAGGAGCGTGAGATGGTGTGCCACGCAGAGCAATTAGAACTAGATATAGTCTGGCTCACAGGTCGTCTATCTCTCCAGTCCAAGGAGGAGTGATGTGCTTTTTGTACCATTCGTGAAAATGTGGTCCAGCCTTACACCCTTAGCAGGATCTTTGAGGGTGCATGAGATTTTGCCCAACAAGTCTACATGTGATTTGTGTACTTTAAGAAGTCGTTTGGCCGTGTCCCTTGGGGAGTTCTGTGGGGTGGGCTTTGGGAGTACGGGGTACTGAGCCCACTAATACAGGCTGTTCAGTCCCTGTACCACTGATGTCAGAGTTTGGTCCTCATTGCCGCCAAGAAGTCGGACTCAATTCCAGTGAGGGTTGGACTTCGCCAAAGGCTGCCCTTTGTCACTGATTCTGTTCATAACTTTTATGGACAGAATTTCTAGGCGCAGCCGAGGGATTGTGGGGGTCTGGTTTGATGGTCTCAGTATTGCATTTCTGCTTTTTGTGGTGGATGTGGTAGTGTTGGCTTCTTCAAGACGTGATCTCCAACTCTCAGTGGAGCGTTTTTCAGTTGAGTGTGAAGTGGTTAGGATGAAAACAAGAACCTCAAGATCTTTGATCATGGATCTCCTTCGGAAAAGGGTGGCGTGCTTTGTCCAGGTCGAAGACGAGATCCTGCCTCAAGTGGTGGAGTTCAACTATCCTGGGGTCTTGTTCATAATTGAATTTAGTATGGAGCGTGAGATCAACAGGGGGATAGGTGCAGCATCTACTGTGATTCGGACGCTGTATCAGTGTGTCATGGATAGGCGCTCACACGAAAGGTGAAGCTCTCGATTTACCGGTCGAGTTACGTTCTTTCTCACCTACAGTCACAAGCAGTGGGTCATGACTAAAAGAACAAGATCCCGGATACAAGCAGCCGGAATGAGTGACCTCTGAAGGGTCTCTGGGCTTTCCTTTAAAGATAGGTTGAGAAACTCTGTCATCCGAGAAGGACTCTGAGTTTAGCCGCTGCTCCACCACATTGATAGGAACTAGACGAGGTGGCTTGGGCATCGGAATAGGATGCCTCCTGGATGCGTCTCTGGTGAGGTGTTCAGGGAATGGCCCACTGGGTGGATGCCCCCAAAACACCCTGCAAAGACTCTGTCTCCTGGTTGGCCTTAGCAACCCTCCGGAAGAGCTGGAAGACGTGGGTGGGGTGAGGGAAGTCTTGACTTCCCTGCTGAAGCTGCTGCCTCCGCGGCCCGACCCAAGTCAGAGGTAGATAATGGATGGATGGATGCATTCTGCCTTTAAAACACGCTCATGCATGATTTGAAGCATTTTTTTCTCTTTTGCTACAGAAACCACTGTATGATTGCAACTATTGAACCAAAGAGCAATTTGATTGAAAAACAAAAGATAAAATAATCAGTTTATTGACCACTTAAAACAAGATGGTATAATTGTGAGAGAATATACTTGAAATTTAATTTCCCTTTGTCAAATTACAAAAACAACATCAACAACACAATGATCATTTAAATCTGCAACATGGAGTATCTCACACTTCACCTAAGTGCTCTGACGGCAGAGCAAGCTTTCACTTACATAAACACCATCTGCTGCATTTATCTTGACAGAATGAATTAGTTTAGAAAAGCTGTCAGATACACCAAACTAATTAGATTTTCTCATGTCATAATGAAAGCTGACAGACTAATGAAAAACCGCTTAATCTCCAAAACACACAAGATAAACTGCAAAAGCCTGGCAGAAAGAAATTTGCACTTTATGTGCCATATTCTCTCTTTTAAAATGTGTGTTATTTGCCCCCCCAAAAAAATTGGATGTTCTAATTCATTGGGTGTCAGAGCCAGGATGTTATTTCTTGCAGATTGAAGTGCTCTGCCTCACCAAACAGTTTATTCTCGAGTGAGTTTTGCCGCCCTTTCAGTATCCTGAGGCATAATGGGATTATCCCGCTCAGGGCAAAGGCATGGATGCTCGGAAATTCTCCTATCAAAGTTTTGCTGGTGTACCTGCCGGATTCAATTCTGCATGTTTTTCCACGCTACGGCGTGCCCAAGAGACGATTAGCCTGTAAATGATGATGGTGGGATGCCAGCTGCTTCGACCAAGTCACTCACACGTCCACAGTCACATTTCGTCTTCTGATGACTTCTTAACAGCACATACTGTACTTTCACGGGCATTTGCTTCACGCCTTCTGCAAAGTGGGAGGCTGATAGTCATACCAAAGGGGGAAAAATGCTTCCAGCTTTTGATTGACCAAAACATGCTTGAGTGCTGACCAATATTGGCAAAGAGAGAGTATTTCCAAATGGAATGTAATGACTGATGTATGACTCACAATAAAAAGGCAATGTGATTTATTACCATTCTATAATATCATAATGCTGCAAACTGTCAATCTGGAGTTCATGACTCACTGATGTCAAATGGACAAACTCCTCATAGAAATAAAAATGTTTGTCCAAAAGGATTATAGTGATTGAGTTATGTCCCACGATTTGGAAAGGGTGAAAAGAGACATGCAATATATGACCCTCATTAAACAAAGGAGCATACTGTACTCTACAGCTAGATTTTATGAGCCCCTGATGTCAAAAGATCAAATGGCAGAATGGTATTATGATAACATGACTGCGTTTTTTAAAAAGTAAAGTGGCAATTGTGATTATGACTCATTATGCAAGATATTTGAAGAATGATGCACAGTATGACTAAACCCTTAATGGACCATATATCTGAATTTTATGACCCTGTGATGTCAAAAATTAAAATGACAGATAACTTTTCATCTTAATAAGACTGGGTGTGCAAAACTTTTGCAGTGATTGATTTATGACCCTCGATGCATAAAATCAAAAGAGAGCGGCAACGTCCCCCAGCTTTAATACCATAATAAACCTAATGTGCTGCATATCAGCCAGAGTTGGGAAATTTCCAATTTTGCTAGTTCATCACACAACAGCAGCCTGCGCACCTGTACGTCCATCATTTATTCAAACTGAATATTGTCGGCCAGTCCGTTAATCATCAATCCGTAAATTGTGATTGATTGATTGATTGAGGTAGGGTGAGAAGTATGTACATATAACGTTCCAATACTATTGGTTTGTCTGCAAATTTGCTGAAAACCCGCCATGCACCGAAACATAGTCGGCAACGAAGTGCGAAAGTCACGCGCTGAATCGTAATCGGCGACAGGTGGGGCCCGAACAGCTGCTGGCAGGACCAGCTTGGAAATATTAAAGCATTTGGGAAAATTCACAGATTTTCCTGAAATTCACAATTGCCACCCTGCCCCTGATTCCACTTGAAGCATGAATTGGATATTTGTGTTGGCAGTAGTCATTCTGATATGCAGCGGTGCATTTCTGAGTACGATTGTAATTGTTCAAGTACGAGCGTTTCATATGTGAACCACGGACTAAGTAAACAATTGGTGCTACGAACTGAACCACAATTTAACCACTATAAGGAGCAAAGGAAGTGTTTGCTAGAGGCAGTAGTTCATAGTGCGGAGTGGCGGTTGAAGAAGTAATATTGCAGCTGCTATAGCTTTGATTACGGTCAGGACGAAGGCAGTGAGCCAGAACTTCGAATCAAATAAAGTAATGGTTAGACATACCAGTGGTGCACAGTATTACCATGTCAGAGTTTGCTAAACCCCGGAACCAAATTTAAAGTGTTACCATTGCTATGCGTCGCTTCATCTATGATCAGAATCAAAATCAGAATGCCCTTTATTGTCATTGTACTCAGTGTGCAATGAGATTAGAGAGCTCCCCGCTCCAGTGCAGTACAACAATTTGATTAAATATATAGAATAGATTAAGTAAAGATTACATGATTAAATAGAACATAAATACAAAATTGGATAAATAAAAACACATTATGTTGCAGTTTTATGAGGTAAGGGTAGTTGTGTGTGAGAGTTCAGCATGGAGATGGCTCTCTGGAAGAAACTGTTTTTCAATCTATTAGTCTTTGTTTTGATGCCCCTGTAGCGCCTGCCAGAGGGCAACTGCTCGCCTCTTGACTGGGGATCACATAACTCCAACTCTGGCAGTCTGTCCCTGGCTCCCTGAACATTTTAGATTTCTTTGTTTTTAAACCTTAAAATGGTTTCGCCCCACCTTACTTCTCTAAGCTCCTTCACTCTTACGCACCTGCCCGGTGCCTCAGGTCTGCGGACCAGATGCTATTAGAGGTACCGAGGACTATGCAAAAGCCTTTTCTGTTACTGGTCCTCCCACTAAACGTTAAGGAAGACCTCTCGCTTCTAATTTTTGAAACGTGTCTTAAAACTATTCTTTATTCTTTGGCTTTTGACTCAGCCTGAGCCTTTTTTTTTTAATTTTACACTTTTTGTGCTATTTGCTGTCTTCATTATGAAGTTGTTTCATTGTTTGTTTTTGTATGACCTATTTTTGCTCCATGTAAATCACTTTGGATATAGCAGTGGTTAAATAAATCTGGTGAGTTGAGTTCATATTAGTTAATCGTAAAATTAAATTAATTAATTAAATGTTTTGGTTTTAAGGTTTCATCTACACACACCCAAGGGGTCTTTGAAGACTTGACCGTAAAAAAATACTTCCACATTTGTGGCCATTCAGCAAAGCTCTTTTTTAAAATGTATGTTTTCTTCATTGGTATATTTTGGATGAGCAGCATCCTGACAAACAAGTATCCCTTCTTTTTGCGGTAGATCCCAGAAGCATGAAGCCACTCGTCAATCAATCAGTGAATTGGTATCAGCTGGGGTTGGTTATTGTGCACTCTACAATGTCAAACTTGATGCATGGAAATTACAACCGACAGATGTAATCAAGTATCAAATATACTTAGAAGATAAGCAAACTCCTTCGCTGGCCCTGGCATTCTTCATGCTGGACAGATTGAAAAGCTCAGGGGTGCAGACATTTCGCTTGTCTTTCCTTTGCTGGATAGATGCTGGAGTATGATTTCACTTTGGCTACACAGCTGGTTCTATTTTGCACATGTTGAGAAAAACGTTCATGAGGTAGATTTGTGTGATTGCCCGTTGGCTTTAAGTCCCATGCCTAGGGCGTAGTGCCAGGGCTCAGTCATGCCTGTACTTATTTTTGCATTTTATATTCACATTTTCTATTTTTGATAAATGAATGAATGAATATATAGGCATATATATCATATTTTGTATTGAATTATGTATTTATTTAAATCTCTTTTGTACATCGTGCATTGCTTTAACACTGACATGCATTATATTTTTTAGAATGACTTTATATGTAATCATGTTGTGCAAATAGTCTAATGTCAGGTGCTTCTTGTTCTTCTGATTCATGCCGTGGCACACGCGCCTTACCCGTCACGCGCTGTCCTTTCGCGCCACGGCGCGGCATTTATATTCACTGTTTGGCATCACTTCACACTTATTATTAAAAACACATCCGGTGTTAACGTTGCACTAGAATTCCGTCACGGAAGTTTTTAAGCTCGTCCCTCAAGCCGACTTCTCTAGCGGGGCATCATACCGCCAAGGTCACAGACTTGGGGCATCACCTAGATCTCTCCACACCAGACCTCATTGGCTCCTTCCGCAGGCATTGAGCCCATACGACGGGTTGACCCGCATTGCCTCTTATGGCAGTGTCCAATCGGGCCACACTGGTGTGGGGCCGGCTATCAGGTTCTCGCCAACAAGCCCCCACCTCCAGGACTGGGTCCAGGATGGGGCCCTGGTGAACCACGTCCAGGTGAGGGAAATCTAAGTCAAAATATTTCAGTTATCCTAGGAGGTCTATGAGTTGTACATTGTCTGGTGCCCTTCCTTGGAACTGTTTGCCATAGTTAGTTGACCCTCCCAAGGGCGTAAAGCCCCAGACAACTTAGCTCCTCAGATCATTGGGACACACCAACCCCTACCAAGTTTATGTAGGGAACGTGATGCCAAGGAATCGAAACAATTTTTTTTTTACCAAGAACGTTCAAAGGAATGTTGTGATTGATTTATGACCTGATGGAATATTGTACATTCAGCATTAATGGATTGCTGGCGCTGACCATTTTGTGAGCAAATCTAGGAGGAAAAACGCGATCAATACACCACACACCACAGGATTATCAGTAAGGACAATCTTTTGTGACATCAGATAATTGAGCCTTTGTTTTCCTTGATCGGAAGGGAGGACTCAGCCTCAAATTGGCCTTGGTATTTTTTGTTAGTTTAGGTATGTGTACACATGTGTTTAATCACCACGTATTGGCTGACGGTAGCAAGAGGAAAGAAAATGGGTTTAAACTCATGCAAACTGTATGGAAGGTCAAGATGTGAGAAGTGAACATGTTTTGTTTACCACATTAACGTTCCAGTGGCAAAACATCAGAGCAACGGGGACATCTACAAGTGCCCCTCTGTGATTAATTCTAATGACTTTTCAAAGTGATCACTTGAGCTTACTCTCCATTGCGAGCCAAAGAGTGATTAAAGATGCGTAGGCCCACCAGGTACAAGACAACTTCCTCCAGCAGATGTTCCATATTAATGAAATGTTGTAGCGCACACTTTCCAGCATCCCTCAGTTCCTTCGCCATCTTCCGGTGAGATGTCGGTCATCGCTTTTTCCCATCCTTGTCTTGGGCTTCACTTGGGGCACGCCTCACCATCTGTGGAGGGAAGCTGAGAGGTCTGAAGCAGCCAACAGGCAAAAAAATCAGATACCATGCACTCAATCTACGCTCTACCACGCTTTCTAAGCCCAACGGGAAGATTATGATTTATGACCCCGGATGGAAGTCAGTAAAGCAATGGAATACAAATCAATCAATCTTATTTTCATATTTGAAAGTATTATTTATGGTGAATCTGGCCTTTGAATTAAAAAAAGCAATGATATTGATTGATTTACAAGTCATGGTAGAAAGCAAAATTTATGACCCATCATAAAAAGGAATATGAACCTAATGTGCAAATACTTTTATGACTATTTGGACCTTTTGGGAAGTATATTAATATTTTTAAAAATTCACTATTAAACTTACTGTTCGTAACGTCCACGACGACCCTCTTTTGATGGGAAATGTTTCACAGTGCGACCAATTAGAGTTACTTTTAGGTAAAATGAAAGGAGTAAAAAGTTCAAGTATAAAAGGGAATCATTTTAAGTTGGGGGCCGATAGAACCTTAAAGATTTCCACACAAAATCTTATCCAAGCCCTATCCTTGCCCTTGAACATTATAAATGTTGTCAAAATATCTTCATAGGATGAAGAATTGAGTTGAGAATAAAGTTTCTAATTTTATTTTGTCCATGATCTTGTAGAGCAAAATGAAAAACCATTAAGGTAAAAAAAATAAATAAAAGAAAGTACAGCATAAATTAATAATCTTACTTCTGTCTAGACTGTTCTGCTGGCGTCTCTCACACCCCCTTTTAAGACCATAATGCACTTGTTCTCAAACAGAACTTCAGCAGCACCTTCGAATGGAAGCGAGGCCCCTGACATTCCGATCGTGGACATGCAAAATGGGAAACCCGCAGGCAAAGCTGCAGTGAAAATGATTGTCATGATGCAATGCACTGTTTCTGATTCAAAAATGTTGGCTGATTGGCGAGGTGGACTCAAAGAAGGTCTAAGTGCCTAAAAAGGTGAATGAGGACCTTTTCTGGATCATTTAATGTGAGGTTTGAAGGTGAAATAAGAAACGATGAGACCTCAGATTGAAAACCCTGATTAGTATCAGCCAGTTTTGCATTATTTTATTTCGGTCACGACCCACATCTCATGTCCATAGGAAAGTGGATGAACATAGATCGACCGGTAAATCGAGAACTTCGCCTTTCAGCTTAGCTCCTGGTTCACCACAACCGACCGATTCAGCGTCCGCATCATAGCAGATGCTGCACCGATCCACCTGTCGATCTCACGGTCCACTCTACCCTCACTCGTTAGCAAGACCCCAAGATACTTCAAACTCCTCAACTAGAGGAAGGATCTCCTCACTCCATCCTTTTCCGACTGAGGACCATGGTCTCTGATATGGAAGAGCTGATCGTCATCCCAATCGCTTCATACTCGGCTGTGAATCGCTCCAGTGAGAGTTGGAGATCACGGCCTGAGGAAGCCAACAGTACCACATCATCTGCAAAAGCAAAGATACAATACTGAGGCCACCAAACCGGAACTCTCGCTCTTGGAGGGCTTTATAATTAGTTTCTACAAAAGGGCTTGTTTTAGTTGATTTCTTTCTTGCCTTATTGCTCATTAAGAACTTCTGTTTCGAGCAATAACGCGGCACTCCTTTGCGTTTTGTGTGGGGTGGCCCCGGCGTCATTCGGAAAAGGCCTCTGCCACGCTCCCCATTACTTTGGCTGATTCAGGGTTGTTAGCCATTTTAATTTCCCATTAGACCCACAAAAGCTGTCTGCTCTCAGGTAACTCATTAATCTGCGCTGATGTACGTACGGTGGCGAGAAGTGAGGTTCCCTTTGCCAAGGTTTGCTCGGGCATTTAATGCATGCGAGAAATAGCAGAGAAGCGAAGAGCAGATGGTTACATTAGGGAGCGATGATACTGACACATACTGCGTCGTGTTTGCATGTGAATACATTACACGCAGTCCATATGTGTGTGTGAGTGTGTTTCATTGCTTTGCCTCGATGCGTAGATCACATGCTGCCGCATGCTTAGCATGTCAGTCTCAACTTGCCTCCAGCACCGCGGAGCAATATTCCAACCATAAGCCTGTAAGTGTGTAATAGGAGTGCCTGCACTCTGCTGTATGCTTCTACTAGAATAGGCCTCTTTGACGCATGACCAGGATGTGCTGGGACCAAAATTCTTTTCGTTGAAGTGTGGCCGCCACGCGCCGAAAAATAATCATTGACCGAGGAGGGAAGATGTATTGCCAAAATGTGCAGATAAGACATTGAGATGGACCATCATGCACCAAAACGTAGTTGCTGATGCACATGATGCACACATATTGTGTGGCTTCTTCAATTATTTACTGATGTCCACTTGTCAAGGCCTTGCATATTCCAATCTTCTGCACACTTAGTTTAAAACCAGTTAAAGACCAGACATTGTTGAGGCTGTGACACCCCCACTATGGGTGTTGACTAGGACAATATATTAGCAGGGAGTCATCTAGAACTTCATCCGCAGCTGTGTGAATGGCACGGCTCCGCCGCATGTTAGAGGAGTAATAGCAAACGTTTAGATTTTTATGACATTCTTCTTTGTTGATATTAAACTGGTTGGACTTGCGGCCATCTGTCTGTTTTTTTTTCATAGTATAGCAAGCATTCCCTTTCCATATGGGGGTTAAGATCACAGAATGTTAATTAATTTGTCAAAGTTAATATTTGTCAACTGTGGGCATGTGACGCCCTTTGCGACTTTTCTGTAATTAAGGCCTACGTAAATAAATTTGACTTGACTTGTCTAAAGGCAAAGAGCCAGCAGAAGTTCAGTCTGAACTTCATTGTCGTGTTAGTGAGGGGTATACACTGAAATGGAAGCAAACACAATACACTTTTAGGTGAGCTGGAGCCTCAACCAGCTGTCTCTGGGCAAATGGAGGATCACTGAACTGGTCATCAGCCAAACATGGTAAGTTAAAATCATTGTTAGAATTTTTCTTTTTTTTGCTCATCTAAACAAAGTTGCAATACACTGTGGAATCACTACACCTTTTTTGCGCGTGTATCAATTTGTGGTGAAAGAACTTGAACATAGACTCCAAGCTAGTCAGGGAAAGTTTATTTGTAGAGCACATTTCATACACAAGGCAACTGTGCTTTATAGCCACACAGAATTACAAGAAGCCAATTAAAATAATCCCTGCGGAACGTCACGGGTCTACATATTATGGATATACATTTATCTAGATATTTAGACAGTAGTGGATGCTATTATAGCCGCAAACAGAGAGCCCGATAGCTAAATTTATTTCCTCTTTGCATGTTTCGCGTGGATAAGTAGTACTTTCATTTATTTGAGAAACAACTCTATTACTAAAAAGACTGTCTAATAACAGTCAAAACAATACTATAAAATTGTCATACTATGAAGATGCACATTGAAGAAAGATGGAGGAGTTCAAGGTGCAGGAATCTCCTAGTAGGACAGTTTCCCAAGGCGTGATGATAAAATAATATCGTGTTTGTTGTTTTAGCCCAGTGACATTCAGGGTAAATTCTTTTAGTGTATTTCAAGGTCTCTTCAATGACAACTCATCCTTGGTGACGTGTGTTTGAAGAGTTCCAAGGTCATCAGTATAATATTATTTATTTATTTAATAAACTTTTTTTTACTTTTGCGTGTAAATTCAAATGTAGACACATTTACAAAGTGTGCAAAGTTCACATTTTATTTTTAAGATGGGGACACATTACAGGAATCATCAATCAAGGAGGGAGAGTATGACCCTCATCATAGCAAAACATTGAATTTCTATCTCCCAAAGCTACCTTCCATCGTGTCTATCAGAGGTGAGTTCTCTCTTAACATTCAAGGAACGTGCATCATTACTTCCCAAATTCAATATAACAGCTCTTTATTAAACAATGTGAACGTATTCTGCTCATGGCTGTTTCTTAGCATGGGTTTTCGCACACAGCACACCATTTGCGTGTCGCGTGTCTATTTTACATAATCAAATAATTCCTACTCGCTTTGGTTTCAACAGCTTCCAAACATCCCTTGCAAGATGACTGTTTGTTGCTCACTGTCAGAAAACGCACAATTGAAATGATTCCAAATGACTGACAAAACTGTGCCTCGTATACTTAAATTAGCTTCTCTCTGTTTGCTGCCATGTTCTCAGTGTGAAAAGTGGCAATCCAGCTCGTCAGCGACAAAAAAATAAAAAAAAAAAAGGCTAAATTACAGGTCATGCAAGCTAGTGTAGATGCAACCTTTTAGGAGCAGTCCGCTGCACCAGATAGGCTGTTAAAAATCTCTGTCCAACAACTATACGGATAAGTTGGGAAAGCCAGGATAACAGTTGCAAACAACTGTGGACTTGTAAGTCAAAAGAAAGGAATGTTTTGGTAGTGAAAAGGAATCTCAAAGATGATGCAGAAACATGATTACCATATAAATGTGTCTAGGTATAAGAAAAGGAGGAAAACATGTTAGTGGCGCGTGGATTGACTGCAGATCAAAGTAGCACTTGAACTTCACCCAAATCTTGAAATTCATATTCTTGGTGTACAGAGAAGTGGAATGATGGGAAGGGAAGTGCATTAAAGCTTTCTGAGCTTTTGGTTGCGCAGAGTTTGCCTCAATCAGCAACCGCGCTGGAGAGGATTAAAGGCCTCATGGAGAAAGGCAATATTTAAGAATGCTGAAATTGGTGTAGCATCCACAGAATTACAGTGTATATGAATGGACTAACAATACAGCTTACTTGCCAAAGTGAGAAGTGGAGCGGTGATAACAGTAATAGGGTTTCTATCCAATTATTACTGAAAATATTTTAAATTTATAAGCAAATTTAGCAAAATGCTTAAAAAAAAAAACATGTGACTAATGCTAATTTCCATCCATCCATCCATTATCTTTACCGCTTGTCCCCACTAGGGTTGCGGGGTGTGCTGGAGCCTATCCCAGCTGTCTTCGGGGCAGTAGGCGGGGGACACCGTGAACTGGTTGCCAGCCAATCGCAGGGCACACAGAGGCGAACAACCATCCGCGCTCACACTCATACCTGGGGGCAATTTAGGGTGTCCAATCAACCTGCCATGCATGTTTTCGGAATGTGGGAGGAAACCGGAGTACCCGGAGGAAACCCACGCAAGCACGGGGAGAACATGCAAACACCACACAGGAAGGCCGGAGCCGGGATCAAACCCACGACGTCCGCACTGTGAGGCCATCGTGCTAACCAGTCGTCCACCGCGCTGCCGTTGCTCATTCCTATTTGTTAATATTTGTCGAATACTGTGATGAGAACATTGGTCACAATTGTGTCAGCATTCACCACATACCGACCCATCATGAAAAGAATACAGCAAAGTAGATTGTTCATATTTTTTTAATACAGTCATAGGGAAGGAAACTGCGTCATTCCTGTCTGTATTGGAGCGCAGGCACGATAAGGTTTTTTTTCAGGCTTTTTTGTGACTACAGTATATACGTGTGATGTGATGCCATACAAAATTTGCAATATATTATCCAATCCTGTCAACATCAACGATTTCCATTTGCAAAATTAACATTTGACTTTTAGTGGTACGCTGAAAAATCCACCCACAACAAGTTTAATTTTTTTTGGACAATTTTACGCCTTTTTTTTTCATATAAAAAACGGTGGCAACATCAGCCATCCACATGTTAGCTAAAACAGTATAACACCTGAAAAAAAAAACAATATAAAAACAGGTTGCATTCTGTAGGTGTGTTATAGATCACTATATAAAAATAGAACATAATATTGAAAAAAGATTTGCGACACGACTCAAATCAGCCGTGGTTTGTTATTTTGATTTTAATACACAGGTCATTTTAAGTATAATTAATTCTCAATAGAATTTTTATGAATATGGTCCCAAACTGTCAACTCTTAAATCATGGAAAACGTGTCCTTTAATAAATCCCGAACATTTCTATTCACGTGACCTCTGAAATGCACAAAAGAGCCTCGTTTAAGGGGCCCATAAACTATGCCCATGTTAGGACTTCCTGAATGGAGTGGTCCGTGTGTCACCTACAGCGTCTCGTTAGTGGTGAGTGTATGTGTGTCAATGTATGCTTCAAACTATACTAGAACGATCATATGTGTCCTCATGGTCGCAATACTGAAGCTGAGGGAAATGGGAATGGTGTCCTGTTTGTAGATTCAACAGGGGTGGAAATGAAGTCATGAGTATAGAAATGCAATGCAGTGCGCGCCAGCGTTCCCGTGCCATAGCCTTGTATTGCCCAGGCATTATTGACGAAGCCACTTCGTCACGCAATGATCACACAGACATGTAGTATTCCAGTTTATTTTTTTTTTGCTTACATTTTTCTTTCCCATTCTGTCGATCACATGTGCCAATCAACTTTTCGATTTCTTTAAATGAGGAGAAGATGAAAAGACAAAATGTAAGTAGAGCGGAGGTTGTAATTTTTATTGCTGTTTAAATTTGCTCACTCATCAGATTAGAGGGAACATTCCCTTTCAAAAATCGTGGTATCGAATTTACGAAAAAACAACTAAGGAAAAATGATATACATTGGAACTCATAGGTGAGCCTTGGGAATGTATTAATTTCACCTTAAACAAATGGCTTTTGTTTTTAAAATATATAGATAGACTTTAGTAATACCATATTAAGAGATCCATCGGATTTTGATTAGCTGATGACACATTTCCCTTTGGTGATATCCAAAGTATGTCACATAGACACATCCGGCTGCAGCCGGTAAATGTTTAAGTGTGAATGACGCACAAGCTATTTGTAGCTATTTAGAAGCATACTTAATTATCACGGTATCTTTTGATTGAAGAATTTCCCAAGCAGCATAATTGTGTTATCAAGTGTCAAAAGGACATTTGTGGATGAATGCTGTTAAGAGTAAATCCAGTTTTGTAATATGCACCCACGCTGCTTCTTCCTGTGTGATGTGGTTGTCTTTTGGTTCGAGCCTGTTGCGTCAGTCCTATGACTGACACATGGGCTCTCATGGGCCGGATTTGCACGACATGATTCCAGTGACACATCGCTCCCGAGTGGCACTATTCAAGATTTCAGAAGCACAGTCCGTGTCCCCTAGAGAAAAGCTATTATTACCACTATTAAGCTCATATCCGTAATATCAAAGGAAGCAATACTGTCCCCAAACTGCCGTTCAGTGATTGTATGTTCCTATCAATTATCTGTGAATCCTGAGTTATACTTTGGTAACCCCAACCGTCTCAGCATTTGCATCCACCATGTTTACACGCCACATTTCCCTTAACTAACAGTTGCAAAGCGTTAGGGTTAACCTTAACCCAACTTGTTCTTATTCAGTTAAAGAGCCTGGTAAGCTGAATACAAACTGGGCCGAATTTTAATTTGCTGGTTTCTCCTTTCATGATGAAAATCAGCAAAGACCTAGTTATCAGTTGTATCTAACAGATTATGCTGAGCGATTATGAAGGTGTAAAACGTGTTATGTGTCATTTCTCCTCCATGTAATAGATTTGTGTTCAGACACAAGGAACTGAGCGGACAAGAACAATGGAAAACAAAAAACGAGTGAGTTGACAAGACATGAATATGAACAAAGGTGACAGAAAAACACGACAAAACATGAAACAAAACCTAATGGAATCCAAAAAAGTCAACAAAAAAAAAAACAGAACAGAACTTTTACAGATTTCCTCTGAAAAGAGACAGGGTTGATGACAAAGGTAAACATGTTCAGTATTTGGACAACCACATAGCCTAATCCATTTTATTTTAGTAGGTTACATACATGCAGACAACACTGGTCATAAATGTTTACATATTTCTATCTAATTTTCAGATTTTGTTTTCACTGATTCTGTATCTGCTCTTTTTTTTTTCAGTTTCAGATTTTCATAATAGTTACAATAATAATTATATTAATGCAGTAGTAAAACTTATAAATTAGGGGTTATTTTCAGAAACAGGAGAATATTTTTTAAACGTCACAGTTTTAAATTAGAACCTATGGAAAAATTCATATTGCACAATCTTTTACAGGTCCAAAAAATAAATAAAATATAAACAAATCAACACCTCCAAAGCGAGGAGCAGCTTGATTCAGTGGTTAGCACGTCTGTCTGTCTGACAGTCAGGTGATCTGAGTTGGGATCTCAGTTGGAACAAAAAAACATGTTTCGGTGAACTGAAGACTGTGTCCTTTGGTGTGAGTGTGAATGGTTGTTTGTTTAGAAGTGATCTGGCTGGCAACTTGTCAAGGGTATACTGTTTCTTTTGCGTCTGCCGGGATAGGCTTGATTTACAGAACAGATGGATGGACCTGCGGGGTAAAATCAGCCCTCATTTACACCTGTGGGGAATTCACAGTAGTCAGTCAAACTCACTCTGATATTTTTAGACTGTGCAAGGAAGTAGCCACACAGAAAAGGCCAAACTTTAAACACATCAGTGATTGCACCACTATGGAGTGTCTTCTAATCAAAGTTCAAAAACTTTCCCCCTGAAGCCGGCAGTGAAGTTTGAAATGAAGCAGCAGATCAAAGCGATCATCTCAGGATGGTGCCTACTACCAGCGTGCCGTTCAAAATGAGTTGCTGTCTTAGGCTCACACACATCTGTATATGGCCATGACACTGACAAATGGGACAATCTGGGATGGCAGAAAAAGTACTCCAAACCCTCTCGCCTGTTCGGATAAGGCGATCCATCAGGCGCGCCCATTGACCCCGCCGCCTCCGCCTTGTCTCAAAGTGCTTAAATCCCAGTTCCACCCACGCGTCGCTCATGACTTCATTCCTGCATCTCCCCTGGTCACAAGTGTCACATCATGGGCATTCGAGACTGTGATCCTTGCAGAGGAGGATCCTGAAAACCCGCCTACCTTCAACCACTACAATGGCCAAAGCTCTGTCTGTCATTTTCAACTCGGGTTCAACCAGTTTACATTCAGTCCACCAGGCGGCCGGTTCCTATTTAGCCCTGAAAATTGATCTCACATTACTTTGCACGCTAATGATCAATATTTATAACTCCTGTCGCATCGCAGCTGGCTACATTCAGCCAGTCTGTGACTAACAGAAGGTGTAGCTGGCATATGTTCCACTTAAGTACACCCCGGTCCCCCACCCACCCAGACACACACGCACACACACTCACACAGGACTTTTAATAGGTTTGATATTACAACAATACTCAAAGTGTATTTCTCATGTCTTTTGTTCCTGCATCCTTAGTCATCACATAGAGTATACTATTCTGGTACCATAAATAATGGAGTTGAGGATAGCTCCAGCAGGGATGGTGGGCATTGTTTGTCATTTAACAACAGAGCGTCAAGCACCTACATTGTTGTTGTTTTCCTGTTATTAAATAATGCTAGTGCATTTATCCTATTTATTATTAGCTGTACCAGTAATGTAAGCACTTTGCATATCATTATACAGTATTATGTTATGTGCAGGCAGCACGGTGGCCGACTAGTTAGCATGATGGCCTCACAGTGAGAGACAGCATCTGTCGTGGGTTCAATCCCAGCTCTGGCCATCCTGTGTGGAGTTTGCATGTTCTCCCCGTGCCTGCGTGGGTTTCCTCCGGATACTCCAGTTTCCTCCCACATTCCAAAAACATCCATGGCAGGTTGATTGAACACTCTAAATTGCCCCTAGGTGTGAGTGTGAGCGCGGATGGTTG
Source organism: Idiotropiscis lumnitzeri (assembly GCF_059441095.1). Lineage (NCBI taxonomy): Eukaryota > Metazoa > Chordata > Actinopteri > Syngnathiformes > Syngnathidae > Idiotropiscis > Idiotropiscis lumnitzeri. Next base: position 17,593,940 of record NC_142401.1, on the reverse strand, counting down.
TTCTTCTCTGTGTGCCCTGCGATTGGCTGGCAACCAGTTCAGGGTGTATCCCGCCTACTGCCCGAAGATAGCTGGGATAGGCTCCAGCACCCCCCGCGACCCTTGTGAGGAGAAGCGGTATTGAAAATGGATGGATGTTATGTGCATCATCCCAACCTCATTGCTCTCATGCAGGATTCTGTTCAACCTGCTATATTTTTAAGTTTTTGATCAAAATAGATATGAGAAGTGCAAGTGAGGAGTACCCAACTCAGTTGTGTTGGGTTGAAACATTTACTTACTGACACCAAACACCCAGGCTCTATAATTAAAGCTGCTGTTGGTTTTCACTTTAAATTATGTAAGAAAAAAAAGCCTAAAAAAAGAACTCTTGGAAGAGGCCTCTTGGGATGGAATACCCAACTCAATTTTGTTGCGTTGAAAAAAACCTGACCAATGGCACCAAAAAAGCCAGGTCAAATTACTTACAATTGCTGCCATCTTTTAAAACTGCTGTTCTTTAAAGTTTTCAGTGAAAAGAAAGTGTCAGAAGTGACATATGTGGTGGGCCCAGTTGGAAGTACAATTGGGACAAATGACCCCTGATGGAGTACCCAACCCAGTTCTGCTGGGTTCACTTTTCACACTATTGTCAAAATGCTTGCTCATGTGGGAAATGTGCCATTGTTATAATGGTTTCATGAGAGGGCTAGAAGGGCCGAATCTTCCTAGTGAATCATACACCCCCAGTTTTATTTGTGCAGGGGCAACAGTCTCAAGAGGCCTTCTTACTGGATATGTTAAGGATAGGCTCATAGTCCTCATCTCACCTCTGATATTATGTGCCAAGGAACACCAAGTATCCTCAGAGCACCTGGTTTGAAAACCTGGTATATTTACTTCTAATCAAAACATTATTAATTACTTAATAACATGAATTCTCTTAGACAATAGCAAAGTAAACACCAGCAGCAATGTATTGTAAGGTGTGTTTAATTGCTGCAATTTTGCAGGAACAAAGGCACGTAATATTGAATTGTGTTCTTTAACAAGTTATCAGTCTTCAGAGACAAAAAGGCAACTTTGGTAATTCCAGCGCCGACTGTTTACATTTGGATGCTCATTAATCTGTGATGTTTTGCCGAGCAGCTATTATGAAACGCACAAAACAAAACAAGAAAAAAAAAAGAGCATTGGCACTTTTTGCAGTCCTGAGAAATGATCAGCGATGTTTCACAGGAGGAAAGTGCCCCAAAGCCAGAGATGGAAAGATAGACGTCTGCAGCATACTGAGCTCCTCTCAAGCCCGCGGGCCTCCTTCTCGTCTCTGCTGAGTGAATTTAGAAGAGTTGCTGGCTGCGCACGAGCCACAAGCTGCTCCCGGACCTGTGACCTTCAAAGTTTACCATGAATACCAATCATGAGCGAGCGTTTATGCGTTCAATGTACCGTATTACGGCTAATTGAACTATACTTTGAGGCCAAAGATGAGTGTGTGTGCTGCATTTGTTTAGGCATCAAACGATCAGCAATCATTTGGGCATATATTACGACTGCTCAATTAAAATAAGTCGATGTGTATTTACAATGGTTGGAAATAAGAGAGAACAAAAACATTTCCATTGCACTTGCATTGGATTAGACATTTTATTCTACCTCTTCTGCTATTTCGATTGTTCTTCAGTGTTGATAAAGAAGTACAGAAAAGGTTAGAAGGAGATACATTCTGTCTTTGTGGATCAATAGAAAGCCTAAGACAAGGGTACCCTCGGAGTAACTGTTGTACTGCATGAGGAAGGCTGAAGTGGCAGAGACGTATGTTAGAATAGTACAGGACATGTATGAGTGCTTACAGAACAGTGGTGAGGTGTGCCGTAGGCGTGACAGAGGAGTTTAAGGTGGAAGTAGGACTGCATCAGGGATCAGCTCTAAGCCTCCTTCTGTTTGCAGTCGTGATGGATAGGGTGACAAATGAGGTTCGACTGAAATCCCAGAGGACCATGCAGTTCGTAGATGACATTATGATCTGCAGAGAAACTAGAGAACAAGTGGAGGAAATTTTACAATGGTGGGGACATGCTGAAAAGGAGAGGAATGAAGATGAGCAGAACTAAGACAGAAAAGGTGCGTGAGTGAGAGAGCCGGAGGAGAAAGAAAAGAGGCTACAGAGAGAACGAGGATTTTAAATACTTGGGGTCAACAGTACAGAGAAATTTTGAACGTGGTAAAGAGGTGAAGAAATCCAAGCGAGTTGGAACGGGTGGAGGAAAGTGTGAGGTGTGCTCTGTGATATGAAGTACAGCTTAGAGACAGTGCCACTGAAAAGGCAACAGGAAGCAGAGCAAGGAGTGTCGCAAATTCTGATGTTAAGGTTTCCTTAAGGAGTGGCCAAACGGATAGGATTGGGAATTAGTTCATCAGTGAGACAACCATGGTAAGATATTTTGGGGACACATTTAGAGAGAGCATACATAGATGGTTTGGCCACCTCCAGTGGAGTGAACGTGAGTATACCGATTGAAAGGTGATGTCCATTGTCTGTCGTTTATCCGGGGTCGGGTCACAGAGGCAGCAGCTTGAGCAGGGAAGCCCAAACTCCCCTCTCCCAGCCATGTCTTCCAACTCCGCCGGAGGGATCCCCAGGCGTTCCCAGGTAGACATAGTCTCTCCAGCGTGATCTGGATCGTCCTCAGAAAATCTCACACAAAATCTTCCTCTGTAGATGCCAACTCGATGTAAAAAAGAAATAAACAGAGACAAGTGAAGTCAACCGGAGTTAAGATCCTGATTGATTTGACTGCAGAGTGTGAGTACTTTGCCATCTCTGACTTCCGGCTAATTGAGCCATTGTGGGGAGAAGATGAGTGAGTGTGCTGCATTGGGATAAGTGGCACACAATCAGCAATCATTTGGACATATTTTATGTACGCTCAATTAGAGTAATGCAAGATGTATTTAGAGAAAACATCTCCATGCTTTGACGATGTCCGCTGTAATTGTTTGGCAGATGATTAATTCATGTACGCTAAGTCAATGAGAATTGAACAACAGGGTTGTGTTGGTCTCATTAACTCACAGCAACTGGCAATTGATATGCTCGGTGTGGAGCTTTTTGAACATCCACACACGTTTGCATAGTCATGGGCACAGCCATTCAGAGAAAGGGAAGTACCAACAAAGGTGGACTGGAGGCTGAGCCCCCTAACTCGCAATCATTGTGCCTCTCAGAGATGCCCTGGGAGAGCTGTCGCAGTTACCAGTTGCACAGAGGAGGCAAAAGGACTCATGTGCTATACTTTATACTTGCTATACTTATACTTGCATGGTTATTTGAGGTACAGATACCTGTGTAAGAAAAGACTGGTGGTAACTGATTCAACTTCGATACTTACACCCCATGAGGCGAATTCTCACATTTGTTTCTAAATACAATATACGAGTTTGAAGAAAACTGCTGAAAAACATAAAAAAGAGAGCACAATGTATTATTAAATTGTGAAGATAAAGCTTTAAATTTTTTCACTATTTCGGTTTTCCAGATTTTTTTTTGTGTGACTAAACTGGGGTCATGTACTCGGGCGTCCGGCATAACTCCCGGTCCCCCGCTGCATGAGAATGTGTCAACACAGTAGTAGTAGTAGTTCTCGAATGTGGGAAGTCTGAGGAAAAAAAAATCATGTTACATGTCAGTAATTGGAAGAGGTAGCTCGTGTTGGCTTGATCTTTATGCCATAAAAACAGTGCTCCCATACTTTGTCTAACACTGATTGACTGATTGAACTGCCAAAATAGCTAAAAAATAACTAAAACTAAATTTGGGTGTGTTCTTCCAGATTAGAAATTTTAGTTTTTTAGGTTGACACCAAACACAACACATTTGCCAAAAATAATTATTGTAGTTGGCAATAAGCAAATAATTCGCTTCAATAAAGCAATGGATGAGGAACATCTTGCTTCACGAAATCTGTTATCGTCATCTTTGTTCATTTCCCGGGGTCACGTTCCTCTCACTTGCTACTGTTCTTGATTTGTTTCTACCCTGTACAAAATGTCACCAAGATCTTAACAAATCAATAAAAATAATCTCAATCACAGGCACAGTTGACTATGACTCAGTTTTTTTTTTAATATGTTTTGTTTTACGTTGTGTCGTCAAGTGCTTATTCGTGCAAAGTCAGGAGTGGACAATACTGATATATGTTTCCAAATAAATAAGTAAAAGCATAAAAAGTAAAAAGTCATCGTAAAAACTAAAACTCAAGTGAATTACCTGACAAATCTACTCAAGTGCAGCAACCCTGCAATTACCACAATACAATATGCTACAAACTGAATTTGCGTGTGTGTGCGTGTGTTAGTGCGCGAGTGTGCTGGCATGCGACCGACAATTCCTGCTCTCCCACCTGAGGCGGGGGCAGCACCTCCCTTCTCCTCCCCTTCTAGAGTCTTGTCAATAACACCCCCAACACCTCCGTCCCGCCCCAAGCAGAGTGCCCTTGCGCTTAGATCGGGAGCAGCCAGACTCCCCTTCAACGCCATTAATCCACTCCACCGGCAGACCAAATTCATCTCCCTTGGGCACCTGTTTGACAGAGGCTAAAAACGGGGATGCGATAGCGGCCAAGGGATCGATCCGTTCGATCCCTTTCTCCGTCGCTGCAGTCATTCATTCATTAGTGGTTGTTGATGTCGGTCATGTTGTTTCGGGCCTGATGCTGATACATGTTCAGACACAGATAGAAGTGAACAAACTTGATGACGAGTAAAGTTCAATGTGAGGGGCTAAGATTAAAATTACAGTAAAGGAAATAGGTGGATTGAGTCTCCAAATTGCACTCAACCTCTACTTTCAAATTTAACGAAAGTAAAGGTAAAACGTCGTCCTAAAAATTATTACTTTAGTAAGAGAAAGAAAGAACTCAGTGAAAATCAGGGCATGATATAAACTATAGCTAAAAGATAGGACTATTCTAATTAAAATTTTGCCCAACAATAGCCCCTTGAACCTTTTGCCACTTTTCATGCTTCAAGCATATATATAAAATTGGAAGTAATTTTTGGTGAAGAATCAACACCAAGTGGGGCATAATCGTGAACTTTTTATAGTAACTGAATTATTGACCAGCGGTGGAAGAGAATCATTACGTGTGTGAGGAGCTATGATGAGATTATCTGAGCACCTCACACACAATATGACCAAAACAGTTAAATGAATGATTTTTTTTTTATTTTTATGTGTGGGGTCAGTCAAAGATAAAAAATCTTTTAAGAGTTGTAAAATTCTTATGTGTGTTCCTGGCGGAAGCGAATCATCAATGTTATAGTATAACTCCTCTCACTGTGTTTTTCATTCCGTTGTTCTGAAGTGATCTGGAGACTTTACCAATCGCCTTTGTGTGTTGGCGCCTCTCCTCTGTCACTCTGCGGTTTCTTTCCTCATCGAGCAGCAGGTGCAGCCATCATATTCTCCCCTCCCCTCATCATTCACACTCATATTCACAGCCATTCAAACAGTAGCCTCCTACAGTAGCTGCACCTCATTTGTATCGCTTCTCCTCACAAGGGTCGCAGGGGGTGCAGGAGCCTATCTCAGCTATCTTCGGGTAGTAAGCAGGGTACACCCTGAACTGGTTGCCAGCCAATTGCATTACACACAGACACACAACTATCTGCGCTCACACTCATACCTAGGGGCAATTTAGCGTGTCCAATCCACCTGCCATGCATGTTTTTGGAATGTGGGAGGAATACCCGGTGAAAACCCACGCTGGCACGGAGAGAACGTGTGAACTCCACACAGGAAGTCTGGTGACGGAATCAAACCCACAACCTCTGCACTGTGAGGGCCCACCGCGCCGCCCGTGGTGAATATAGACAATTAAAATTTTCAGTAGGATCAATAAACCGCACTAAACTAAACTATATTAAGCTGCAAATCATGACAGATAAACACACTTATGATGTAACATACAAATAAACACACTTACGATGTAGGCTGGGAAAATAATAAATAATAATGAAGCAATCCTTCCATCAACACTCATGAAACAGCGCAATCGGCGAACCAGGCAGTGATTACTACGATGCATACTCAGGTTCAAAGGGGCACAGCTAGCTGGCAAACTGCTCGTATCAATTGCACTGTATAATTTCTTACATGGTGATAGAGGGGAAGTTCTTGCTCGGGCTGAAGTCTTTACTGGCCCCCTCTTAGCCACACCTTCCAAAAAAAAAATCTGGAAATGTCAAGGATCGCCGGTCGGCGAGGAGGGGGAGGACCCAAAATGCGAGGAAGCAGGGAAAAGGGTAACTTAAGGGAATTTATTAAATGAATCAAACAAGGACAAACAACGTGGCAGGGTGCAAAGTAACAAGGGCAAACAAAACGTGACTAACAGAACTAAACTTGACGGGGAACAAAGACAGCGACAAACTAACATGAACGTGAACAAGAACGAGCAATCGGGACAAGCGCATATGGGGGGTGTATAGGGAGCAAGAGCGAGAACGAGAACGAGAACGAGAACGAGAACGAGAACGAGAACGAGAACGAGAACGAGATCGAGATCAGGGAGCAGTCGTGACAGTCCAAACGGGGCAATGCACCGACCATGAGTTGTTGGAGTGAGGTGTTCATATAGTCCAGTAATTAGGGGAGCAGATGGGCATCAGGTGTGTGAGGCTAACGGGGAACAGGTGCGTGGCTGGTGGGGAACGAGTGCTGAAGGGAACGCCCCACTCAGCTGACCAAATAAACAAAAGGAGTACATGGCAGGAAGGTGAAGAAAATAACAAAAACACTGACATGACCGACACGGATCATGACAGGAAAATTCAAATAAATAAAAATAATACATATTTTCACACCTATTTTACACAATTTAGTCCTATATAGTTCTCAGTCTTTGCACATCTTCTGCAATTATCTTTAAACATATATAATGCATTGAGAAACAAATATCTGAATTCACTTTACAGGTTCGTTAACTCTGGCAAATTCAATGGAAATATGTTGTCATACGTGGCCCCTCCTTGTCGAGGGACCTAAGTGACGTTTACTTGGCTGCATGTGTGCTGTCACAACGTGTCGGCTTCATTCATGTGACATTTTGCTGGCTTCGTTTGCTTGGAGGTTGTGCTCGTTCTTTGGAAGAAGCCCTATTTGTTGAAGGTGGCGGTATTGACTAGATTTCCGTCCTTATGGATGTGGAGCTCTACATAGTGTCAGCAAATGTATGACCGCTCAAGGAGACACCTTCATCCTCAAGGGTCAAGCTCTAGAGCGCATGTGTTTGCTGCATCCTGGACGTCTGCTCAATCCAGAGATGCGGGACTCGAGTCATATGTCTTGACTTGAGTCAAACTCGAGTTGCTGTTTTTATGACTTGCGACTTGCCAACAAGTTGTGAATTATTTGACTTCAGTCTTGGTGTCTAAGTGGCTCGACTTGACTTGGACTTATACTACATGACTTGACAAGTCATCTTGTTTATTGTTTGAAATCTTCATTTGAACTCACTTTCGGAAGGAAAGCACGAAAGAAAGACAAATGAGTTTTTTTTTTTTTCCATTCACGCCATTCTGGCAACCCAGGCACTTCACTTGTGAGTGTGAAGTGGTGACGTAAACACCAACAGTGTGGGAGCAACTCTGAGGGTCATTACATTACATTAATGGATTATTCTGTCGATGACATTGTCAAAAATAGAATGGAAAAACACATGGTTTGTACGTCACGGAATTGGACAATACGGCAATGTCTAACGTCATACGTCATTACAAAACCCACAGATAGGTAAGCTAATGTTACCGGTTAGCTAGCATTATGAATATTGGTTTAGGACTATTGAAATACATGTGATTGTGAACATATGAAGTACAGCTAAGGTAACTTTTCTTTCATTTCTCACATTTGCTTTCATCTTTCTGACGCATGATAGCTTTTAACCAAAACTAGCTAGGTGAGCTTGACAGTTTAGCTCACCAATCTTAGGTCAGATACTCATGTCGGTTCTGCATTTAATTTCGAAGCCAATAGAACTATAGATAAGACATCCTGGACACAATCATCTTGAAACTATAATGATTTAAACAGCTGTCATTAATCAAGCATCAATACATAGAGTCCTTTGCCGGCATATAACCTTTCCATAGAGACTTGCTTGTGTCTTGAAGGTTGTGACTTTAGACTTACTTGACTTGCACATATGTGACTTACTCCCACCTCTGGCTCAATTTGCCCTTTTGTGTCATATGGTTATACAGTACCAGCGTCTTGTGCTGTCGTTGATGAAAACTTTTTGATATGTTGTTTGTGTTTCGTCCTTCGTGTGTCCTCAAAAACACGTTGCAGCTTTAAAGTGAAGCTCTCCTCCAGAGTGACATCAAGGTGGACGGAAGGTTCGTAAAGACACACACGCACACACACAAAAATCTATAACACAGCATATAAAAAAGATCCTCCAGTAAAAATAATAAATTCCTACGAACATTTTTGAACAACAAAAGCAAGAAGAAAACACTCAAGGTTGGACTGATGGCGAATTAAGGAAAGAGAATCATCAACACTCTGTAGGCAAAATGATCTTCGGAACTGTTAGGTCATATTGTAACGAAGAAGTGAAAATGATTGAAAATGTCAGGTTAATTTAACAAAATTAAGCTATTGTTAATACATTTATCAACAATATCACTGTTTCAGTAAAACGATACAGTTGTATGACCATTGATTTACTGGAAGGAAACATGTATGATGCAATGCTACAAAACCAAAAGAAGGAAGAATTTTAGGAATATTTGAGAAATGCAAGCTAAAAGATATCCTTTAATAGTCCCACAATGGGGAAATTTGCAACAAGCTAGACCAATCGATCGAGACAATTGCCTTCTTTTATCAAGATACAATGATTTTGCAGTCGTCGGTATCTTGAAAGAAATCAATCCAAAATACCTCATCGCTCCATGTATTTGAAAATGTGAAAATAATACAAACTGTCATCTTAAAAGTGTGGTTTTGATATTGCTAGTATTGCTATAGCGATTGTGTGAAAATCCAAATATTGGATGAAACACATCACTGTCACAATGAAAAGAAACTGATACTGTTTTTTTTTTTTTAATTGAACATGTAACAATCATTAAAACCACTTGCCGTTAATATTATTAGTATCAGTTTACAGGGATTGTGTGATAGTGGAGGGAAAAACATACAAAACATTGGATTGCAATTTAAGACTTCATACCTGATAGAAAACCACCTTAATTGAAAACAGTGCCATAACTAAACCAAAATCACTTAGCAGTGATATTGCTGGTAGGGCAGCGATTCACCAAATCGGTTAGCAGTTGGCACACACTTTGTAATTTGAATTCCAGCCACTGGAGTGGGACAACATGCCATGATTTTGAGATCATTAGTCAGCAAACTTGGCATTGGATTGTTTGTCCTTTGCAGAGGTCTGCACTCCAATGAGATTTAGTCACAAGTTATTTCTGAGGGTTCATATCAGCTTTGAGAGCAAGGACACTGAGTGCCACTGCCGCTTTGTGACCAGGGAGGTGGGCGGTGAGGAGGTTAGGAGGGGGTGGGGTGGGTTAGGGGGGGGGGGGGGGGACCCATCATGTCACCCCAGTGTAGCATGCAGGCTCGGGGAGAGGTGAGAAAAACAAGAAAGTGCTATGATGCATTATATCAAGTGAGCTGGTCGAGCTGCTTTGAGATAGACGATGCGGGCAGAGATGTCGAGATGAAAGTGTTTCACTGCTATTCAAATGAAAAAAAAAGGGGGGGAGATCTAAAATTTACATCAGCAACTCTCATCTATTTATCTTGAGGACCAGCGCGGACAAGAAAGCAGCTGAGATGAAGGCGGTGCGAGTTCTGTGGTACATCCGACACCGAAGGCTAAATCATGCTTAACATAAGTTGTCAGTGGACCTTTAAAAGTGTCATGGTGGCCAATATGTGCTTTGGGGATGCAAACTGGGTCGGAAGCAGCTTTTTTGTTTTTTTGTGTGCGTGTTTTGGGATCTTTGATCAATTTAAAATGTGAACGTCTAAAGCGCGTTTCCTTTTAACTTTTTTTTCTGGAGTTCCTATGACCAAGCTATTTCCCGCAAATATGAGTTATGACATCAAATATCTGCTTTGCCATTGATTTCCTTTGTTGCACTTGAGCCATCCACTGTGGTGCAAGTTGACAGGGTTAGTTGCATGCATGTATCAAACACTCATTTTTTAAAATAATTTAATTGAAAGCAATATTATAACTCTCATCTTTTTATTTTTTACCCCACTGGCACAGCTGTGGAAGGGTAGCGGGTCCACACACGGACATGTACGATCAGGGTGGAAGGGCATTGTGTTTTTTTTTTTTTTTCATTTCTTAAATTTGACAGGAGGAATATGGTACAGTCCTGTTGCCTTTTAGAAAACTATATTTCACATTTATTCACAATTTAAAACAGTTCACCTCTACTTCCAGGATCGTCAGAATCCAAAGTGTGAAGAAAACGAGAGTGTCCGTATAAACAACCAAAGTATTTGTGACTAGCTCTGGCTAAAAGGTCCTCATTGTCAAAAAGTTCAAATTGAGATATTCAAACATTTCCTACTGTTGGCAAAGGTTAAATGTGCGTTCATTGTCAGGATTTGTTCAAAATCGCAAACGTTCCCAAAGCATTTGCCAGACATTTGACATGAAAACATCGTTCTGGCAAAGAGAGGGAATTTCAAGCCCGTGTTGATGAGTGTTCTTTGCCACAAGCACTTTGAAGATCTCTCTTTTCTCAACCGATTTGCTTATGATAAAGGGTTTGCAAAAAGGTAGGAGTGATTACAATCCATATTGAAAAATATGTGGTGTGTTGCGTGTATTGTGACAACTTGTGTGTAACTGACTACTGATGTATTTATGCGGAGTACGCGTGCGCTGAAGAACGGTGAGAAAGGAGATAAAAGCGCAAGAGCGAGTGAGAACTGTAAGTGTGAACAAGGATCCGAGGAGAACGAGGGGGAAGGTGTTAACGAGAGAGTTGAACAACAAGTGTATATATATACCTTAAATACCTTAACAATGACAACGTAGGAACCCAACGAACTAGAATTTGTCATTTACAGCACAGCGAGCATCAAATTTAAAACAATAATGCAAAGCTAATAATCCCAGGCTCTACATCTTACCAGTCTAGTCTCCACCTCATGTCTGGTGTTCTGCCAAAATGACCTACCCGTGCGGATCGTCCTAACGGAGGCTGATTTGACAGCCACACAATATTTTCGGTCTCCTGAGCATCTGGCTCTTACATGTATGGTCCAATGAACATAATTCCTACAAGCTCCTCTTCCTCCAACCCTTCAAATGCCTGGATCCCCTCAGATACGTTGCTTTGTGAGTCAATTTCTGACTGGCTTAATACATTTTCTACATTGAGCTCTGCCATATTTGTATTATGCGTAATTGCTTTACTTGTGACACAAAAATACTTTTCTGAACTTTACACTAGGTCTTAAAGGAGGGTTTTTTTTTTGTATGATACCTCAAAATTAAAAATTTAAACCATCTGCTCTATTCTTGTTCATTACTCGCAACTATTCTTTGCGACTCTTCAGCCACAATGGATCACATTTTTATTTTTGTAGGTAGCCCTTCATACACTGCGCTGTGTCTGCAATGCGAGGACACACTAGCAGAACACAAGCCCCTACCCCTCGCCCCCCCACAGCGTAGAAATCTTCACAGGGCAATCAGTGGTACCTTGATTTATGACTTTAATTCATTCCATGACCAAGCTTGAATCTCAATTTACTCACATACTGTATAAAACCACTTCATACTTTTCACACAGCCCCCAAGGAACTAGTAGTTTATTTGCTTTTAATAAAGAGAAGAACACTTTTTGAAAATATGAAAAGTAAACATAATAAAAAATGTGCATTTAATTATACTTTCTATAACAATTTTCTGTTTTATAAAGTGTAAATACTGTACTGATTTCCATGTTTTAGATGTGTGCCTTTGAGGGGCGTGGCTTAGTGAGTGATGACAGGAGCTAGAGTTGGGTATGGCCGGTTTTAGTTCAGCGTGAGGGTCTGGGCGTGAGTTGTGGCCTACAGCAGCTCCTCGCGAGTTTTGTCATTTTATACTTGCACATGCTGTTCTGCTTACCTTTTGTCTTTGGGCCCTCAATTATCTTGACACAGGCAGTTCTTCCGTTTAAATTTGTGGTACAGTAGTGCCTTGAGACACACATATTGTGTATTCAAAACAACTACATAACTTTGCTGTAGGCGAGTCCACTTAACTTAATGCTAACACAATACAAAATGCTATAGATTGGCTAAGAAATCGCATGGATTTGTTTTACACAAATGGTGCATCAACACTTTTCATCCATCCATTTTCTGTACCGCTTCTCCTCACTAGGGTCGTGGGGGGTGCTGGAGCCTATCCCAGCTGTCTTCGGGCAGTAGGCGGGGGACACCCTGAACTGGTTGCCAGCCAATCGCAGGGCATACATAGACTCATACCTAGGGGCAATTTAGAGTGTTCAATCAACCTGCCATGCATGTTTTGGAATGTGGGAGGAAATTGGAATACCCGGAGGAAACCCACAAAGGCATAGGGAGAACATGCGAACTCCACACAGGATGGCCGGAGCCGGGATTGAACCCACGACCGATGCTGTCTCTCACTGGGAGGCCATCGTGCTAACCAGTAGGGCCACCGTGCCCCCCTCAACACATGTTGACAGATAATATAACAATACTCCAAGGCAAATATTGTTTTACTACTGTGGGGAAAAAACAATAATACTGCAGTTTAGTGAGTCACATTAAGTAATTAGGAAAGTCTTTTTTTTGGGGTCATCATGACTGGTGTTAGATACAATACAATATAATACAACTAAGAATGAATGCATTAGTAACTGAATAGTTCTTAATTTCTGTTCAATTATGTTATTACGATATGTTTTATAAAGTACACTTTCATTAGCGTGCTATTTTCCTTCTGAATTTTTTTTTGTATTATTTGAAACGGAAGTCTGGAATAGATTAATGGCATTTCCATTCATTTGAACGAGGAAAGATGATTTGGGATACACATGTTTTGGGTTACAAGCATGGTCACAGAATGAATTAAACTTGTATCTCAAGCACCGGGCCACTTTCGTCATGTTTATGCCTTGGAAAGCGTCGACGTAGCACCAACATGGCTCCAAGCAAACAATTTCAGCATCTGAACCAGCTTGGTGTGGAATGGGTGGAAGTAACACTAAAGTCGGTACCAAATTTGAGACCATGAAACCCAGAAGAGTTCAATAAATGTACCGCTAACTTAAGCTCCTACTCATTGCTCCCTTTACTATTTATATGCTAAGCATGACCCACAAAGGTCCCCCACCCCACCACCCTTCCTTTCTAAGTAATTCCAGCCATCCCTTTTTAATCAATTCTCCTTTATCTCTCCGCTGTTTGAACGCTGATATATTCGATTTAATTTCTCCAATCAAGGGGCTCGTGCGTGTGAAGCAGCAGCGAAAGTTGATGAAAGGGAAGACACCGGGAACACGCTCGCACAGATTTAATAGTCTCTCGGCTAGAGAAGATGATGTTTTCTTACCATGAGAGCACAAGGCCAAAGTCATAAGAAGTCGACAAAGAAAAACACAAGTTTTTTCTGTTGATGTCAGAAAAAAAAATTATGATTTTGGACAACAAATTAACAGTTCTTCCCAGTCAACAGTTTATTAGTATTTTTAATGGATCCATCAATTCTATTCAATTAGTTTCTCTTCATTTTTGCATTTCTTTTTTCAGTTTGCTTCTCAGGAACGACCGTAATGTTTTTAATTTTCATAATTTGTCCAGGATACAATGTTCCCTCGCTACTTCACTCCATTGCGGTCTTTCATTTGTGACCATCCCTTCATCTATTGCAGTTTTACCTTTGTGGGGGTTTTTTTGCCATTTTTCAGATCAGTAAAGAAATTGTATTTATTTATTATGGTGGTTCTGTTTTTCAAAAACTGAGACCATAAAGAATAGCGGCGTGTTCAAAATTCACCTTGTGTAGGTGTGTGCGTTTGTGTGTGTTCGGAGAGGCAGCGCTTGCTCCCCTCTCATTAATTTTTAAACACAGCCTATGTTCTAAACCATAGGTGTCAAACTCCGGTCCTGGAGGACCGCTTTCCTCCTTTTTGACTTATCTCTCATGGCTGCAACACACCTCATTCAAATGATCAGGATCGTTATCGGGCCGCTACAGAGCTTGCTGATGAGCTGATTATTTGACTCAGGTGTGTTATACCAGGGAGAGATTGAAAACATGCAGGAAAGCGGCCCTCCAGGATTGGAATTTGACATCTATATTCTTAACCAATCAACAGCTCATGCTTGATCTGTATCCATCTGAACTGCCAAATGCACTGCCGCTCGCTTTAGCGCCTAGATGCACATGGCACTCAATTTATGGTGCACTCTAAAGAACTGAATGGCACATTTAAACATCACTCTTAAGTTTCCGAACGTTCAGAGTGAATAAGTGCGCATTCGGAGTGTATTTCCAACATAACTTGTCGCCCCACCCCCAAAATAACGTTTCCTCATCGTGGGAGCATTCGGAAATAGGCTGCTTCACTCAGACTGTTTCAAAACTCACTTCAGTTATTCAGAGTGCCATCAAAAAAAGGAGCCCATGCTGCCAGTTCAAGGAAAGTAAATTGTTGTGTTCAGAAATTAATTTGAGTGGAGCACTACGAAGCACCCCGGCAACAGATGAGAACGACGAAACGTCAGCGAATAACTGTTACAGTTATTATTGTTATCTTAAAAAGGCTTTCATTAACTAAAATCCTTCGTCCTATTGAAGCCAAAGTTATGGGATTAAAGCGCCTTATCAATCATTGTTGTGCAAAGCAAAAGTTAATTTCCTCAAACGAAGATGATGAAGAAGAAGCACTTAAAAAAGTTTTTAATGTACACTGGAAAGACAAAGGCGGCACAGTGTACAACTGGTTAGAACGTCAAAATCACAGTACAGAGGTGCTGGGTTTGATTCCGGCTCCGGCCTTCCTGTGTGCAGTTTGCATGTTTTCCCCGTTCCTGTGTGGGTTTTCTCCGGGTACTCCGCTTTCCTCCCACATTCGAAAGACATGCATTGTAGGTTAATGGTACACTCTAAATTGGCCCCAAGTATGATTGTGAGCTCAAGTTGTTGTTCATCTTTGTGTGCGCTGTGATTGGCTGGCAACCAATTTACCCGCCTACTGCCCGAAGATGGCTTGGCTAGGATCCAGCACGCTCATGACCCTTGTGAGGCTCAGATAATGGATGGGTGGAAAGGCAAAACAATAATAAAAAAATTAGATTTATTCTTGAAAAAAATATTTGAGTAAATTGGCACCTTCTACTGTTCAGGGCCAACTCAACCCACTGACTTCAAATTAAGACCAACCATAAAATTAATGACGATAAACTTGATTCAATGAGGGTATGGTACCCAAACACCAAGGTGATAAAAAAGAAACAAACAAACAAACAAACAAAAAAATCCCATTACGTTTCTACCATTTCAGACTGACTTCCTTCAATTCTGTAAGGATCGAGATAAAAAATTAAAGGAGGAACTGTTTTAATTTTGGATGGGACCCAACACCATGAAATCAAATACGAACATCCCTCCATCCATTTTCAATAGCTCTTGTCTTTTAGGATTAGGATCGCAGGTCAGCTGGACTTAATTTTAGGTGACTTTAGACCCTGCACTGCTTGCCAGCCGATTGCAGGCAAATAGACAGAAACAAACGTTTCACACTCACATTCACACCTTTAGCATCTTCAAGAAACCCAACATGCATGCTTTTGGAAGGTGAAAACACACACAAGCACAGGGAAGCTACACGCCAGAGGGCCGGACAAGAGATACCAATCCAGAAACTCAAAAAGAGGCACGTGTGCTAACCACTATAACACTGTGCTGCCTCAAATGAAAACATGCACATAACAATTTTAATTCTGAACATTTAATGACTGCAATTATGTCAAAGCAAGAAGCACATTGGTTTAATATATCCGACACAAACATAAAGTAAAATTAAAAAGTTTCCATCTTTCTGCCAGGTATGATTTGAAACGTATCTGCTTCAAACCTTTTAATGCAATAACTGCACTGATTTTAAATGCTATCCAACACAAACTTCACGTCTAATAAACATGAAGGTGGTGCTCGGTTTATTACAGCGTTTTGTTCATATAAAACAGTGTGACATTACCCGAATTTGAGCAGAATTTCAGTTTAGAATATGATCTATGCTAATGTAATTAAGTTATCATGGCAGTATTCTTTTGTATGAAAAACTCTTTTACAGGCCACATTGCAAATGTAGAACAAAGCAAAAATTAATGTGCGATTATTCTCATTCCACATGACCGCATACAAATGCTTACCTCAATGTGCAAATTCTTATCCAGACAAGATTTAACTTTGAAGGTGGGACCAGTTGTCAGTTTCGCAGTCCTCTCTCTATGAAGAAAAAACACAGACTGCCTGACATGTACTTTACCATGTTTGGTGTTGACTGAAATAATAAATTGGTCTTTTCTACATTTCTGCAGGGCATGTAGGTAGTGTGATACTGTGGAAGAATCTCTTGTTCATGTTGACTTGCAGGCTGCCAAGACTCCCTCAGGTCACGTTAGGTAAAGTATTTAGACTTATTGTGGCTGGGAGCTGGGACACAGCCATTAGTTTGGAGGCGCAGAGCTGCCGCATTGATTGAGCTTCTGTCTCCTTTGCCCCATTCCCTCGAACATTATGCTTAGCCATGATTTCAGCTTCCTCGCCCATTTCCTCCCAAGTAAACCACCCCCAATGAGAAATTCCGCCCGTTAATGGAGCTTTTCTATAAAGCCTTTGCAACATTAGTACTCCTCTACCTCATCACGTTCCCTCCTAAAAGTAATGCTGGAGTCTCAGTGTGCGAGCAGGATGCTGTGTTAGCCCCTAAGAGATAGGGGGCGAGGTAGGTAGCGGGGGTCGCCGCTCTGGACCGCCTGCAGAGAATACAGATCACCCTCGTACATGTCCTGAACCCTGGCCCCTCCACTCATTACCTTTCAGGTTCACTAACCAGGAGTAGGCGGAGAATAAAAAAACTCACTTTGGATACATTTGACTACTCCTGAGGTGAGGTGAGGATGAGGCGGCACTTCAGTGATGTGTGACATTGCAGCAAAGCACAATTATTCTGTGGTGCCAGAGGCTGCACAATGACTCGCAGGTCGTCATTTAATGTAAGTTCATAAACAGCGGTTCTAATTGCCTACAGGACTAATTCCAATCAGTCAATCAAATTGATGGTTTATTTTCATGGTCGGCGGAATGTGGCGCGCGGGAGGAATGTCCCCAGCAGCGGTGTACTGAATTCCAATAGTGTGAAGGCTTCAGTCTCTTGGCGACTGAATGTTTTGCCATAAATAATCCGAATACATACTACAAGAGGTGCAAATACAGTTTGAAGGATACATACCGGGCATTTTTTTTTTTTACAATGTAAAACAATTCCCAGATATTTTAGTAAGATTTCTGGTCCATGCTTTCACCAAAACACTTCAAGATCAATAATCATAGCTCATCATATTTCGCTTGCTGAAATCAGACCCCGTATTGAGGCGGCGCCCCTTTATCATACAAGTTAGAGTCTATAAATTGCTCTGCCAACAGCGAGTTCTTCTTTGAAACGATGTATGTGTGACTATCATACTGCCCCCGCTGGACAATTCGCATACACCCAAATAAGTCACAATTAATTAGTCATGATGCATCACCACCACATCAACAACGTCATGATGTTTACACGCAGCTCGCACCTGCGTACACCCCTCTCAGGCGCAGATTCAGGCCCACCACAAAGACTGTGAAAACCTGGCGTGATGACGCCATGAGTGAATTACAGGACTGCTTTCAAGACACCAACTGGGACCTCTTTGATCATCAGGACCTTGATGTTTACACGCATTGTGTACTGGACTACATCAAGTTCTGCATGGAAACTGTGTCCCTACACAGGACCATACAGACCTTCCCAAATGCGAAGCCCTGGATGTCCAGCCGGGTCCGCTCTCTCCTCAAGGCCCGTGACGCTGCCTTCAGGTCAGGCGACAAAGCCCAGTACAGGGTGGCTCGTGCTGACCTGAGCAAAGGCATCAAGCTAGCCAAGGCAAACTACAAGAGGAGGCTGGAGTCCCACCTTGCCAGCAACAGACCATGGGAGGTGTGGCAGGGTCTACGGAGTATCACCAACTTCCGAGGCAGCAGCACGACCTCTGTAGACCCGAGTGCATCGCTGGCAGAGGAGCTCAACTGCTTCTTCGCTCGCTTTGACTCGCCCCAAACGTCACACCCCCGCGCTTCATGCCTCAACCCCACCCCCCACCCCCACTTACCGTAGAGGAACACGATGTGAGGCGCGCGCTCCTGGCTATTAACCCCAGGAAAGCTACTGGACCCGACGGAATACCAGGCAAGGTCCTCAGAGCATGTGCCCACCAACTGTCACATGTTTTCTGCAGGGTCTTCAACCGCTCCCTGGCTCAAGCAGTCATCCCCTCCTGCTTGAAAACTTCCACCATTATTCCTGTCCCCAAAAAGTCACCAGCAGTCCTCCTGAATGACTACCGTCCTGTTGCTCTCACGCCAGTCATTATGAAGTGCTTCGAGAGGCTGGTTCTCCAGCACATCAGGGACTGCCTTCCTCCCACTCTGGACCCCTACTAGTTTGCATACCGGGCTAACAGATCCACTGAGGACGCTTTCGACACTGCTCTGCATGTTGTGCTGGGCCACCTGGAACAACAGCAGAGCTATGCAAGGATGCTCTTTATGGACTACAGCTCGGCATTCAACATAATCATCCCGGACATCCTCGTCGCCAAACTGGACATTCTCGGCCTCCCTGCCCTCACACGCATCTGGATTAAAGACTTTCTGACCAACAGACCCCAGACTGTGTTGCTCGGCCCCTAGACGTCCTCCACCCGTACGCTGAGCACCGGTTCCCCTCAAGGATGCGTGCTGAGCCCTCTCCTATACGCCCTCTACACCTACGACTGCAGCCCGGCCCACGGTAATAACACCATCGGCAAGTTTGTTGACGACACGACAGTGGCCGGTCTGATCTCGGAAGGTGACGAGACAGCCTACAGAGAGGAGTTCCAGAGACTGACGGCTTGGTGCGAGGACAACAGACTGCAACTCAACATTGCAAAAACAAAGGAGATTGTCATCGACTTCAGAAGGAACAAGATGGTGCCGCCCCCCCCCCCCCCCCTGCATCGAAGGCGTGTGTGTGGAGAGG
Source organism: Idiotropiscis lumnitzeri (assembly GCF_059441095.1). NCBI lineage: Eukaryota > Metazoa > Chordata > Actinopteri > Syngnathiformes > Syngnathidae > Idiotropiscis > Idiotropiscis lumnitzeri. The sequence goes on along the minus strand of NC_142401.1, from coordinate 17,574,605 downwards.
GTCCACACGTTCAAGTTCCTGGGAGTAAAGAAGGTCCACCAGCGTCTGCACTTCCTGAGAGTCCTCAGGAAATTCAACCTGGACAGGAAGCTGCTGCTGGCCTTCTACCACTCGTCCATCGAGAGCCTGCTGACGTACTGTGTCTCCACCTGGTACAGCGGCTGCACTGAGGCGGACAGAGTGAGGCTCCAGAGGACGGTCAAAACAGCGCAAAGGATTATAATAATAATAATAATAATATTCCTTTTATTAGTCCCACAATGGGGAAATTCGAGATTCGAACCCAGGGCTCCTGGGGAGACTGGGTCCTGAACGCGGCGCCTTAGACCACTCTGCCACCTCTCCCCTCACTGTCGGACATCTACACCGCCCGGTGCCTCAGCAGGGCTCTCAATATCGTCAAAGACAATACCCACCCAAACTCACACCTGTTCGACCTGAAGCCCTCTGGCAGGCATCAAATCATGGACCAATAGACTGAGAAACAGTTTCTTTCCAAGAGCCATCTCCATTCTAAACTCTCACACACACACACGACCACCCTTACCTTGCAGAACAGCAACGTGATGTGTTTTTATATATCCTATTCAGTATTATTTTCCATTGCACTAACTATTCTCTTATTTATCTAATTTATATATTTATCTGGATTATTGTTGTATTGCACTGGAGAGGGGAGCTTTCTAATCTCGTTGCACACTTGAGTACAATGACAATAAAGGGATTTCTGATTCTGATTCTAAAGCTAATATGTGTGTCCAATAGGACTTAATGCAGCTCTGCTTACCTCTTCACTCTTGTGATAACACCGGCGATGAGTATCTTGTCATTCAAAATGATACAGAAGAGCAATGCCTGAGAGTCTTGTTGAATTGTATTACTCTCGTGTGAGATATACAGTAGTTAAAAAAAAAAAACATTTTATTCGACCCTAATCCTCATCAACCTTGAGTTAGGTATTGCTGACATGGACCAATCGGTTTTGATAATCTGAATAAAACAGAAAAAGTTAAAATATGGGAAGAGTTGCAATGATGTGCTTTGCGACTTACAGTGGTGTGGCAGAAAAAAAAACAAGCACCCATAAAAACAGAGAGAGTGTCAGTTGCACTGTATTTTCACCTGTGAAGGCAGCACTTCATCACCAATTTAGCTTGTCAATCAATCTGCAGATACATGGATGTGGTATATGTCACAAAACTTGGATGTTGTTTTTTATTCATTTTGGCTAGCTTGTGGGATTTCTTTTTTTCTGCTCTTGTAAATGAGATTGAGATGAGAAGTTGTGATGCAGTATAGGATGATGGTTTTCTAAATAAATCTACACTCTGATCATCCATTAAATATATTTGTTCAATTTCTGTATTGGACAGCGTGGAAAGACAGGGAAAGGACATGTTGCAGAGGAGAGCAGAATGCATGCATGTCCTTTGTTTTGTGTGTCATTAGCATATCTTTACACAAGGGGTGTGTGTGTGTGTATCCAGGTAATTAATCTTCGCTGAGAATAACGGATGAAACACCCTTAAGGTAGGACCGCTTCACTAAGTCCGATGTTCCTCGAAAACGTCCTTTCTCGTCTCTTTTTCCTCTACGGCGACGGCATGGTGTAGTTTCTTCGTATGCATAATTCATGGCACACACCTGTTTTAACACGCTTAGGCACCCGCACACCCCCTCTTTGTTTCCTATTGTGCTGTGTGTGTCCTTTCCACTGTGCCCTAATTATTCATCACAAGGGCCTTCAATCCGCGGCAATGTTGCTGCATAACCATGCAGCGGAGGGCTTAGTTAGAGAGGCAGGTGTTAATGCTTAACCAGCTGTCACTTTACACTCAGACATGTACACAATGAGGCAATCATAAAGGATAGGAAATTCTAGCGGTCTTTTCTATTGTGACCATAGCACATAGGAGAAGTAAAGAGCATCCCACAAGGTTGCCTTGTTTCCCTGCAGTAATGACTGGAAATGTAGCAGTAAATTGTATCTGACGTGAATTCAAAGCGACCACAGCTGCTCTCTAAAGGTTGAACCTGGCACCTGGTAAATGTCACCATCCCAAAAGCCAGAGACTTTCTCCACGGTGCGCATGACTCGAGCATCGCTTCGCATGCACCAATCATCCACTGTTATTGTTATTCTTCTTCAAGATTCCAAAACGTTATTGCTTTTAAATGGCACTGGCATCGCTACGTTATCCTTGTCAAGGCTCTTGCAGTCACAAGTTTTTACCTTGTCTTTCTCCTTCAAACTTATTCGTGACGAAAATCATGCTAGGTTCAAACCAAACATGAAAGATCTCTGTCATCGGTTGCGGGTTCTTGAGTTGGTAGGATCAAAATTCTACCCAAGTGCAAGAAAGCAAGGCAGTGGTGTATAAGTATATTTATTTTACAAAATTGCAAACAAGGCATGTGTAATCAAAAATACTAAATAATTAAAAAAATGGCCACCGTATAGCAAATCCCCAAAATGGTGATGGACTCACAAACAGGAACTGAGAGAAACCCCAACAGAAGCAATGATCCGACAAAGACTGAAAGGAAGCATGGCAATAAATACAAACATACTGACGAGACCACAAGAAACAGCTGGACAAGACAAAAAGAGTTAGAGTGAGTTGACACAAGGGACCAAGTTGACAAGAACAGGTGAAAACAAAGTCAAACAAGTAAGACATAAATAAGGCACATGAAACAAAGACGTGAAACAAAACTCAATGTAAGCTAAACCAGTGGTCACCAACCTTTTTTCCACCACAGAACGGTTCAGACAACCCCATATCTTATGCAGAAAGCATGGTGTGACAAGCGAATGGGGGGTGGCAACGCTTGCTGCTGATTGGGTTCGTAGGTCTTTACTCATTTCACTAGCATGTGTGAAAAATGGTTTTAGTTTTTCTTTCATCTGTGCGGCGCGCCGCAGCCCGGTCCAAAGTGACCCACATCCCGGTACCGGTCCACGGCCCAGTGGTTTGGGACCACTGACTTTAAAAGCAAACAGCTCATGACAATCGCATCACCTGGCAAAGAAGCAACATTTTTCCTTCACACGCTTAATTTGCCACGCCTGGCATGCAACCACGAGAACTGTATTGACTATAGAAGGAAACTCCACCAAAACGGCAACAAAAAAAAAATGCTCAGCTTGTGTTTGGTCTCGCTGTAGCATTAGAAGCCCTAATTTTTTTGCATATCAAAAGTGGCAAGAACACTACAGATATGCAATGATAATCTCTGTCTTCCGTGGTACGTTCTGTCAATTCTTATCCATCTTGCATACAATGTCAATTCCAATGCACCTTTAATCTATCCATGCTATTTTTCCCTCAACATGCTGGCAATCGCTGTTCGTCCCGGTACGCCTAATCTATCGGAGGGAACCGTCTATATTGAAGTGCAGCCTTTCCATCCCCATTCATGCACGCACACCTCGTCAATCTCTGACCGTCCTTACGCATCATGTCTATTCTGGTGAATGTGGAGTCTGTCCCTGCATACCCCATCCATCTTTCTTTGAACATGCTGTTGTTCATCTCTGTACTGCCTGTCTATCAGTGCACACCCCGTACACCCCAATCCATCCCTGTGCTCCCTGGCCTATCTGGAGTGCACCGTACAACCCTTACCTATCCCCATGGACCCTATCGATCCCTGCACAGTCTTGTAATGCAGGTCGCAAAGGCCACAGCAACAAGCCATGAATCGAGGAGTTCCAGCTCTGCACTGCAACTGGCCTCTGACACCCACCCCCCCACTCTGGCCCTCATAATAAAGCAGCTACTGCAGGACCAAAAAGCACAAAGGCCCACCAGTAAAGAATGATGACCTGCCACTGCCTCTCTCTTTGGCTGTCTGGCTGAAAACAAAACAAACAGTAGGAAAAACATAACTGCAAGAAATTTACTGGGAAAGCGCACTGTGATGCTGTGCCACCTTCTCTTGGGGGAGCAAAGCACACTGTCACGATATTCGGCTGATAGCCGACAGACTCAAGCACACACAAAGCACAAACACATAGCCTTTGTTGTGATGGTCAGTGGAGAAGAGACACTTTTTACTTTAACACTGCTGCTCTAAAACAAATTGTTAAGCCTACACTATTTTAGTCTTCCAGCTGCAAAATACAAAGGGTGAACTTTAAACAAGGAGTGCGGCTGATAACTACTGTTCATTTAAAGAGGATTCACTGATTAGGCTTGCGACAACAATCGCATAGATCACGAATGGATTTTGAATACCGTTAAAACCAATAGGGTGAAACTTTCAAATGCTTAGACTTTCTGAGAACAAGCAAAGCATCCATTCATTTTCTCTAGTGTTTCTCCTCATTAGGTTCACGGATGAACTGGGGCCCATCCTGATGACTTTAGGCACATCAACCTCACAGTTCTGAAAGTTCAAGGTTTGAATCTTGGTTATGGGCACCTTGTGGCGTGTTTGCATGTATTCCTCATGCTTGCGTGCACTTTTTCCAGGTATTCTGGTTCTTTTCCACTTTCCAAAGTCATTCATACAATATAATACAACTTTAATTGTATAGCGCATTTCATAACAGCTGTAAAAAAAACGCTTGATATAGATTACATCATAAAATAGCTATAATTCCGTAATAAAGACAGTGGAATTGGCGAATTAAAATGCAAATTAATTATACAAACAAACAGTATAATCTCAAATTGGGTCGAAAGTTTTAAAAATGGACTGAGTGTGAGCTTGACTAACATTAAATGAAAGGTCATTTCAGAGCAACGGGCTGACGACAGAAAAGGCTCAATCCCCTCTGAGGCTCCGCTTAGTCTTCGGCACCTCCAGTAGCGTCTGGATTTCCAACCTGAGTTACCGGGCAAGTCCGTAGGGGTGGAGATGCTCAGAGAGGTATGCTGGGTTAAGGCCATTAAAAGATTTGAAGACAAATGTAAGTATCGTAAAATGAACTCTAAAATGCTCTGAGAGCCAGTGAAGAGAGCCCAGAATTGAGGTAATGTGCCCCGTCTTCCGAGCTCCTGTCAGAAAGTGACCAGCAGCATTTAGCACCAACTGGAGATGCTTGAGGGAGGGCTGGCTTACTCCAAAATAATAAATTTTAGGTTCATTCAAGACTCTAAACTGCCCATTGGTGAGATAGAAATTGTGAATGGTTGTCTGTCTATATCTGCCCAGGGATTGGCTGGCGACTAGTACAGGGTGGAGCAGTCAGTTGGCATTGGCTCTCAGCAGACTTTGGTGGCGTTCTATGCTCTCGTTATCTTTGGCCAAGCATAGATTCTAGTCATGTGGAAAACATAAAGACTCCACAGAAACGAAATTCCAGCCAACCTTTTGGTGAATCTTTGATTATGCAAATCAGGAGTCTTGAAGGCTGCCGCATTAATGTCTTAATTCCACGCCATGTGTAATACACGCTGCTGGATGATGACAGAGACACAAAGTGACAAGAGTGAAATTTGAAAAGCAGATGTGTCCTCTATCGGCCCCCCCACCAGGACACACATGAGGCTGTGTGTAGGCGTGCGGTGACTCATTATCCTCATCCGTGCTCACAGGGAATTCTCCATATGGTAGAATGCTGTGGCTTGAGCATGATCATCCCCCCACGGTTCAGTGTGATCCCTCTCTTGTAACGAAGCCTGAAATGGCCCCCTTACTGTGCCTCATCATACACACCCACCCAACCCTGCATTGGCCGTAATATGTGAAGGGCCATTTGCTCGTCCTTGAGAGATCGGCAAGATACTGGCCACCTGCTGAAGACGTATTGCCACCTATCAAGTGTACGGTCCCGCGCCTCTTCCTCTCTTGACACTCACTCCACGGGGTCGCTGTCTCAGTAGCCGTCACATATTCAGAGGGAATTCAAGGCTCGCAGGAGCATAAGATTTAAGTGCTCCTGGGGGAAATTAGGGTCACCACTTATATTGCTGTAGCGGGGAAGCTTGGTTATCAACTCTTTCATGACCCCCTCACGAGACTGCTGCCATTTTTACCCAAAAGCTCACCTTATGCTGTTGTGATCTTCTCAAGGCCTTGCTTACCAGAGATGCTGCTCGAAAACAGGGCATTTGTGTTATCTGTAAAATGACAAAAGACTGTGCTGAAATGAAAATGCTGAAATGTTTCCAAGTAACGTGGGCTGAGTGTCAGCAATGACAAGTTGTTGGCATTCTACCCACATGTGCTACAGCTCCTACTGAGGATTTTTGTGATGTTTAAAGCAGACATTATGCATTTTTACACAATTCAAACAGCTCCCAAGTTACCTAATAATATATATTGTGAAATGTGCTATATAAATAAAGTTGAATGGTATTATATTGGATTTTAGAAAAAGCAAATAAAACATGTAGTATTTGATATGATAACTGGACTGCAGGGTCACGTCATATGTGACATTTTATTTCTTTTTTTCCCCATCTTTTGTCTTTTACAAGAACTTCACAGGAAAAAACAATTGTTGGCACAGCAACAAAACTGCTGTTTCATACTTTCCCAAAAATGATGGAATGTGTTAATGAAATCGTCTCTTCAAAAAGATTCGGCTGCGTAATCAAAAAGCGACAAAAATCACAAAATCATTCTTGGTTATCATGCAAACAAAACAGGAGTTGGACACCCTGGGAGCTCATGTACAAAGGGTGTGTCATCTTTTTTCATCTGACTATCTGATCATGCAGAGTGATTATTCCCATTGTTCATATGATATTGCAGATTTATACATAAGGTCGTGGAGAGGGAAGAGTCTGGTACTCTGACATTTCTGCATTGGTTGAGATGTGCGAAAAAAATGTCATATAAATATTATAAGTCCCGCGATCGTTGTGAGGGAGAAGCGGATTTGATAATGGATGGATAGATAATATAAGTGTCGATATTCATTTCAAAATACTTTTTTTGTTTAAATTTTCAAGATGTAAATGCTCGTTTATTTTTTTGCGATAATGTACTTTTTGTAGTATGATCAGTGAAAAAAAAAAAAAACCTCACTCCAATTTATAACTCAGCACGACTTTGAGACTTTGCTTGAGACGTGAAGATCACGACTTGAGACTTAGTTGTGACTTGCACATACGTGATTCACACACACGTTTGATATTTCCTGTCTAAAACTACCACCGCAAAGTCATCTTTTCACATAAGAAAATGAACAGGGCAAACCAAACGAAGGCTACAACAAAACCAAAGAGCAACTACAGTACAGTGCATCTTATGGTGCTAGATTTCTCAGAATACGCTTACTGATTTTCCAATGTACTGTTCCATCTAGAATTGGCCAATAACATTCATTTCCGCACATAGCTAGTGCGATGTCAAACGCACTTCTCTGAATAGAAACGGTGACGGCTCAACAGAGGCGATGTGCAATAGAAGATATGGTTGAAAGGGAACTAACTGTGTGGCCGCTGCAATCATGCTGCGCGCATAATCAGTCACTGTACTGACTTTACCATCAATGTCCCACTGTCGTATATTTGCCTGAAGTGCTCAGAACAGGCTATGGCAAAGTGCAGTCTTCCTCTTCATTACATTTCAAACGTTCTACCGAAGTTCCCATTGTGTGTCGAAATAATGTGCAGTGACTCTGTGGTAACTTACGTTATTGAGCAAAGTCCAATAATCACCAGTTAGCGCAGCCATCCTTGTCACTCCCAAAACTGCCTCCACTCCCTCCTGATATAAGAAAGTGTTGACTCTCAAGGGTAATATATAAGTGCTGTCTTTGGCTGCATGCAAATGAATTCAAGCAGACCCTCGTCCTTCACAATGCTAATTGGCCTGCAAGATATGACCACTCATTTAGCGATTGCTTTTGAAAATTTGTCACTTGTAAGCTCTGTCCAGACGTCTCCTCTGTAAACAATCCAACATGGTCTGGTGTCATGCATTTGAGCAGAACTGGGGCAAGAAAGGTTTCTGACATGCCAATAGTACTCCTCGATGTGGTACCATCCCTCATTAAGTTCACTCTCAAAAATACTATTAAAGCAGGGGTACTCAATCATGTTCCTCGAGACCTGGTGACCTGCCATTTGAATCAGGTGCGTTGGACCAGGGAGAGGTGGAAAACAGGCAGGACACACGCCCTCGAGGACCAGTTTTGAAGACCCCTTTAATGAAAGATTGGGAGCTCTGGCTTTTTAATTGTCAATTTTCCTGTCACTACTTCCTGTTTTATTTTGCAATCACTTCCTTGTTGTGTGTTGCTACCACCTTGGATGCATTCTCTCCATCTGTTTGGTCCATCTGCCCCTCGTCTGTTGCATCTCCACAGTGCCCCGCCCTCTTCCTTTGGCTTTCCTCAGCCAATTGGTTCTTTGGCTCTTCTCGCCACCTGCTTCTAGTTGTGTCATTAATTTGCGTTGTGCCTTAGTGCTGTTGTTTTCTTTGTTAGTCATTGTCAGAAAATGTGAACCTAGAAAACTGAGTCAAATAATAAGAAACAATAAACAAACAAGTACAACCAAACTGCCAGACGACTTAGTCACATGTCCAAGTTATCTCAAGGAAGTTGGGTCAGGTCATTACTTGGGTTAAGCTGTTAAGTCAAGTCGTATTAACTACTCAGTCACAAAAACACACACACACAGACATGCATAAAACACTCAATGAACACTTCTTATTTGGTGAGATAATCCATACAATTTGCAGGTGTGGCATATTAAATACTTATTTGACAGCCTGATTGTGCCTGAGGCGCCCTCTCATTTACCGTCCAAACCCACAGGAATTGTTTTTGGATTTTTTGAAATGGAGTAGGACTTGTGTGGCGGCAAAAAGCTCCTAATTTGGCCCTGTATTAATTAGAGGTACATCAGGACAGCTGGTGACAAGCTGCTAAAGAAAACGGTGTAAAGCACGCTGGTAATCAGGCCAAATGTAAGCATTCTTCTCAATTTCCAATCCGACTTTCCGTTGGGATCATTGCCTGTCTCAAATAACATTATGCTGAGCAATAGCCCGAATAAAGCTATTTTAAAAACTGGTTAAGAAAACACGCTAATTGGATTATGTATGCCACCATTGTAGTTATTCGTAGATCTATATCTTTGCTGCTGTAACACCTCAAATTTCCCCATTGTGGGACTAATAAACGACATCTTTATCTTGTCTTTAACTTGCAGAGCTGGCCACCCCCGCCCTCCGGCCGCTTCCTAGGTACCCGGCCGGCCTCAACCCTCCGGCCTTATTCATGAAAATTGTCGACCCCGACCCGTATAAAAAAAAAATAAAAAAAACGTCCGTGCATGACGACGCCGCGGGAGAGATGCTAATGGAGAGGTTTATTCATTGATCATTCGCTGGCTAATTTACTATTCAAATCCGCTTACTTGATTATGAGCTTATTATGGTGGTAAGTGTTTTGTCAAACCAAAGTGGGTTATAGGTTAGACTTCCCCTCTGTTCTCAGGTTCGTATGGATCCCTGAATTCCGATTAGAAAGGATCCGAATGACAAAACAGAATGAAAATGTGTCATGATTTGTATTTGTTATTATTTGGTTTAGTATTTAGTTTCATGTTTTGGCCTTGTGTTCCTGTGTCATGTCTCGTCTTGTCTATTGTGTCCACCTGTGTTCGTTTACCCAAGCCCTTGTGTTAACGAATCCGGTCCTTCCAACCCTCCGTGTCTTGTCCAGGTGCTCCTCGTTGTCTCGTCAATTTGGGTGTATTTAGTTCCCTGGTTGCTTTCAGTCCTTGTTGGTCCATTGTCATTGTCACTGTTGCTTGTCCATGTCGTTGGTTTCCTGTCGTTGTCCAGTTTTTCCAAGGTCCTCGTTTGCCTTTTGTTTTCTGTTTATTAAATGCCCTTTAAGTTACCCCTGCCTGGCTTCCCCGCGTTTGGGTCCTCACCTACCTCAACCCGTTACGTGACAAAATGCTCCATATAAACAGCCCAATCTGAATAAAAAGGCAGAATCAGAATGGAATTTCATTCGGATTCGTAAGGGTCGTATATTCCTTTTGCCATTTCGATCGAGCATCATGTACACAATTCAATCTGAATGGTCAGGCTGCGTCCGGTCTGCACAAGCTCTGTTTTAACGTAAAGTGTAACATGTCATCGTATACGCACTTTATAATTGCCAGAGCTTATTTGCAATTATTTTTAAAGTCCTGAAATCTCATTTTTATTAAGATGCTGTGAATAAAAGTATTAAAACAATTGTGATTACTGTGCTAAATAGATGAATCCATCTTGATAAATCACGTGATGTGTACATCGATCTTCGCGTGTCACACGGCTGTAACATGGCTGATCTGATTAACAGAGTGGAAAATGTAAACAGCAGATCGGAAAAGATCACGTCACATGTAAACAGGTGACCAGAGTTCTTCATTTGGAATGATTTCAGAATGACAAAAAAGTATCCATGTAAACCCAGCTTGTCCTTTTCCTCCCCTCCTCCTCCTTCTTCTTCATCTTCATCTCTTTCTTCTTCTTCTGCGTGTCCTTCGTATTCATTTCAGGCAATTTTTGTCATTTGCCCATTCCGCTGAGTAGGTTGAGATGGACTTTTGGTTGCCTCGCGACCACATCACACGCACGAGGGCAGGACTAAAATTCACCTTCGGCCTTGTTTAATCAAGCCCTTTTTTCAAATTTGTCACCCAACACCAACCCGCCCCAAAAATGAGCGTCGGGAGGGCCGGACCGTTCCGCCTCCAGGATGGACAACCCAACTATGTGAACTTGCATAACTCACAAAAAAAAAAAAAAGGCAACTATGCGGTTTAGATTACTCTGAACCCCCCCCCCCCCCCGCATGATACATTCTCTGAGTGGCAAAACAAATTGTATTTAACGAGTTTATAAGTCAGAAAATCACCAAAAGCAATTCATTCCAACTATATGCGTCTTTAAGGAGCCATCCAGCCATAATGTGAATCCTACACATGTCCGTAAATCCACAACAGACAGAAATGATGCTTCAGTGAACAATTAGCAGGAGCAAGATTATACACAAAGAGCAATAAAAGCAAATCCTTGTCGACCCTTGAAGCCTTCCCCGTCTAAACGAGCGATGTGCTGTAAAATCCTAATGTATTCTCATCGTCACAAACATTAATGTTGATGTGCTTATCATTTTTTATAGAGTGCTAATCCAGTATTTGTGCATGCAAGTCTTAGGACTCTCCTTCGAGTTACATCATTAATCAATCAATGGGTTAGAAACGTATTCTTCGGAAATCATTTTGGACGATTGTATGCCATCTATTGAATGAAAATGTGATGATACACCATTAAGAGTTGAATGAAGCTTAGTTCAGTTATTCTTTTACTATATTAGTACGACAGTCGTAAATGCTGAAAATCCATCACCGTTTTGTTGACTACAATGGGACCTTCCAATGAGTTTAGGAATTTTGTTAATCAAGAAGTTTATCAAATGTTACTATTTTCTCAGAGTGAGGTTTTATTGAGATCCTGCTGTATTGTGGAAACTTTTGCAAGGCTTACATTTGTGATCATTCAGAGTTAATTAAGTCGATGCCTCAATTAGCTCTGTGGCATAGCGTGAATGCCTGCTAAGCTAATTCTTTATCCATTTTGACCGTTTCTATTGGATCACTAATCTACTTTGTTTCCTATGGGGGAAACAATTTTGGGAGATCCCAATAAATTGGAAGTTGATGAACTGATTTTTTTGACATTAGAGATTATGTTGTATATTCCTGGTAAAATTGTATAATGCCACAATGTAGACATTCAAGTATGTTCACGATGACAAGTGGTATAAGGGTACATGCATTCAGATTTTTGCGTCTGAAACACATTGGGTAAGGGACACAAAGTGAAACCGCAGGCATTAAGGCACACATTTTTTCTGTCTGCTGTTACATTATGCCTCTATGGCACACAAATAGAGGTAAATTGTATATAATACATTGTAATACAACTTTATTTATTTCACAAGAGTTGGAGCTGTAACAAAGCACTTTCCATATTGTGGAATATGAATTAGCAGAAAATTAGCACGACAAACAATAGATACCAGAAGAACAGCACAACTGCGACGGTCTCATGTTGAGTCGGAAGCTAAAGAATAAAAATGCGTCTTCAAATGAATTGTATTAGGCTGTTGTGTTGCTATGAGCTTTCTTCTTGCTCTGCCTTCCTTATCTACGGCAAAACATCAAAAATCAACTCGTTCAATCATCAGGAAACATGATAAAGGCTTTGCAAAAAGGTAGTTGTGATTACAATCAATTTTGAAAACTGTGGTCTTTGAATTTCAGTTTGTTTGATGAACATGCCACATCTTGGAAAACAGCAAGTAAATAAATAAATGTCATGATCTATTAAAAAAAAAAAAATAAATTGCGGAATTTGGTGCACAAAATAACATTATAAAAATTCAAACCAATAATGCCAGGCTAATAACTGCAGCCTCTTAGCATTCTTCCCATCTTCATGGGTCTCGTCTCCACTGCATGTGCGATCGTTTGGACATAACAATTTCGGCATTCTGTGGCTCGTACATGTATGGTCCAACATACGTCATGCCAACAACTTCCTCTTTTCTCCAACTCTTCAAACACCTGGATCCCCTCAGATATGTTTGAAATACCGCTTTCTGAATTGATTTCTGACTTACTTTGTACTCTCTACATCTTGAGCTTGACCATAGTTGTCTTGAAATGACATCTCACTGATGGGTTTATGGCTTGCCACAATCTCTCTTCGAGAAAATGTTTACTTTGTCTAATATACGGCATGAATATGATTCAATTTCATGCTTTATTTTTGTATGATGTTTAATTACTTTAATTTGATTTAAATTGGCATTTTATGAAATTATTTCACACTTGGTCTAGATGAGACAAAACAATATGAACTTTGTTTTAATTTGCGTATGCCTGCTCTAACTTTAGAAGCGGTATGCATGGCTCTTATTGCGATTCAAAGTCTGTGGACTGTTAAAACCGTAAACTGTACCCTGAATTATCAAAAGGATTTGAAATAATATTTTGTTGAATTTTCACTGGAGAATGCTTACCATTGTCTTTTTTTTTTTTTTTCAAATCTTTTTTTTTAAATAAAAACTAATACTGAAACTAAGTGTTATTGGAAAAACTCAAACTAATAAAAAGTAAAAAACACTCCCCCAAATCAAATAAAAAAAAAAAATTAAATAAAGAAAGAAAAACTAAAAAGGAACTAACTATAATTAATATTCCAAAACTATAATAACCCTGGTTTGTACACGTACAGCACACGGTGCTATCCATCCACATATTATGCACTCTCGGGTCTAGTAACATGATACAAAAGCTGTGCCTTTGTTGTAGTGCTGAAAGCGTTCATAGTTGTTAAAATAAATAATCTTCTGCCATGGTGATAATTTACATTTGACGCTTCTATGGTTTCCAAATACACTGTGGTTGGGGGACCACTGTAGTGAACTGGCCCGTGCCCCAGTCGGGCTTAATGCCTAGCAACGTCTGTCAGTCTGCCTCGGGCTCTTCAGAAGGAGCCAAATTAATAACAAATGACTTTGTTACTGCTTTTAAAGAATTATAATTCCTATTGATCTAACTGTAGCTGTTGAACTTGTCTTTGTACCTTTTAAAAAGAAGAAAAATTACTGATGCTACACTTTTTTAAAAATAAACAACAAAGGATTATTTCAGATGTTATATACCGTTAAATATGGTTTTGCATCATTCAGTTCCTAAAAACAAGACAAATTAGTTTACTGTGTGTATGTCAAAAAAAATAATACACATGACCTTTTTTACCCATTTTGTTTCAGCTCACTATGTATTTTTATTGGATTTGATTTCTTGCATTGGTAATTTCCTCAAAAGGCAGACGACTGATATTGCACTTCCCTAAAATAAATTATTTACGCTATTATACATAATTAATTATTTGTTTTTCCATGTACATTATTTATTTTATTTAGAAATAGCAATTTGTTGGCGAATTTACTTCAAGCGCCCATTCCTGTTTACACCACATATATTCACGTTGATGTTTTTCATTCTGTTCCCCCTCTCTTTTCATCGTGAACCAAACCTTCACCTTAAAAAATAAAACTCAAGGTTCATACTGTTGAGAGTTACACTTATATCGCATGTTACTTGATAATACTAATAACAAAATATCAATTTGCTAAATGAGAGCCCTGCAGTTGAAAACATTTCAAAGACGTCTTTTGATGATCCTTGTTGAATCTCGGGTCATATGCTTTGAAGTGGCTTATTTCACCTGGAAAACTAAAAGCAATTTTCCATACAAGGTTGGAGGTGTAGCGAGCCGGTCACCGAGAGGGCGACAAAGCAGGTGAGATTGTGTGTGAGATCGACATGGCGAGCAAGAGATGGATGTACATGGAGAAGAAAATGTGTTATGAGCCGCACGCTCCATTTGGCCACATTTGGCAGAAGGAGAATAACGGCCATTGGCAGCTTTCAAATTCAGTAGATTAAACATACTTCCCTCTCCTCAGGTTCCATCTCGCCTCCCCAATCACTCGCTTTATTTCGGCATCCTCAAAAAGATTCACAGATTGCAGGCAGAGATGGACTATCCAAAGAGTGGCTAAGGAGCCATCGTCGCAGGTAGGATTGATTGGGTGATTAAATATCCAACAGCAAGAGTACTCTTGACCATTAGTGCGAAGTGTAGAGGACACATAAACCAACTGTCAACAAATAGTGCCATCATGGCAGCAGCATCAGGATGCTTGAAGCATTTACGCAAGCGTTGTACGTGGAGGAGTGTGCCATATTAATATTAACCTCCCGCAAAGCCTTAGAGGAGACATATTTGGAAAAATCAGTTCCCAGGTGTTGTGATGTAGGGGTTCTCAAACGGCAGTCACTGGACTTCCATTGGACATAAAACGCTTTTGCTGTCGAAATTTAGTTCTTCTTTGTTGCCATTTGAGTCATAATGGAAGGATTCTCCACCACCGCCCGATAAGAAAATGCAAAATCCCAGCTGACTTTTGGCCTTCCTTGTGAACCAGCAACTTGGCTGCTACCCTACCATGAATGTCTTATTTGGATCTTCTATCACTGTAAAAAATAAGTGGGATATGTTTTATATGTGAACCAGTCCAAAGTGCAACCTGCCTCTCACCAAAAATCCGCTGGGATAGGATCGCACACCTGTGACTCTAATGAGGATAAGCGGTAGACAAATTGGATGGATGGCTTACATGCACAGACATGCCTTGATTTATGTGTTTACAGAGACGGGGGCTTTTACTCACAGTTATATGCCATCAAACGGTACAACTGCGTCAAGTAAATAGGTAAATATAGAAAGTTATATCCATCCAGACAGAGATGTACTGAAAGGTGGATTTCATATACTGAAACATTCCCCTTCACAGTAGTCGGTAAACAGACGATTTATCCAGATTTTGTTACTGATCCTGCAATCTTCACCTATTTGTGTTGTTGACATTTTTTTTTATAGCTGCTTAAGTGGCACCACGCCAAGAGAGGAGGCTTTGCAAAAGTGTAATTTCCCAGGTAGTTGGAGTGCACCGTCTGGCAAGTCTTGGCAGACCCTGGACGCTCCCCGTGTGACCTTTTACTTTGAGGTGGCTACATTGACCTGGAAATTCCACGCTGCTGATTGGTTTAGGGACGGGAGATGCAATCTGCTGATGCATACTGAAAAGGTCAAGACGGCCTCTTAACAGGAAAGCCGTCCTGTTGGGTTACATGCTGTCTCAAATGCATCCGCTAGCCGCTTTTTTTTTTTTTTGTCTAAATGCATCCCTCGCTCTATTGCTCATTCATTTTCTGTCATTTTGGGGAACACTGCATACACTGTGCGGCTTGTGTATTTTGCTCATGCGATGTGTGATCATTACTATTGGGAATTATATCTAGGGAACACAAATTACTCTGTCTGATAGGCACTGATTATATTCTCTGAACAAATATTGATTTCTTTATTTCGGGGGTGTATATATTCTCATTTTGGTCTCCGGTTTGTACTGCAAATCAGGGGATCCAACTGTCTTGTCTACCACAAAATGCAGTATGGGTCCCTATTTTCAGAGTATAATGCAATGTGCAGTGTTACTGTGCACATTGATGATGTTTTCTTTCTTTTGGTATTATGCTGGACTAGCTCAGGTAGAAGAGTGGACTTCCAGTCAATTGAAGCAGCTCCACTCTTTCCATTTAAATTCAGCACAGGAAGAGTTGTGCGCTCTCCATGGCGTGTAGATGCATGAGATTAGCACACCCAAAGTACATTTAAAAGGAACTGCAACAAGATCTCCACTTGTGAATTATGTACAAAATAAAATGGGCCAATGTGGATGGGGATTTTAAGAAAAAAATTTCATCACCTTTCGTCGCCAAATATGCGAAAACTAACATGAATGGTCACCATAATTTATCTTGACATCTGTGCTTATACTCACTTCAACCTCTGAAAATATTAGAATAATCGTCTGAGTATTACGGATTTTGGGACGGTATCCTCTTCGTAGAGGTGCTCACCATACAGCTGATGTCATTTCTTTTTGGGACTTTAGACTGTTGCCTAATGTTCCAGTCTTCCTCAGTGTCCTTGGCTCTCGCTTTTTATAAGTACGTACATTTCTTACAGACATGTCGTCATCGCCCATCAATTTTGTTTAGGACTTGCTTTCATTGTGGTTGTCGGGGAGTTGGAGCCTATCTCAGCCCAGATGGTTGCCAACCAAGCACAGACAGACAACCGGCCATTAATGTTCACATTCACATGTATGGCCAATTTAGTTTTTAATTAACCTAAAATTCCTATTTTGGGCATGTGGGAAGAAGCCTATACACGCATGGGGGGAACATGTTATTGCCACAGAGGAAGTTAGGTTTGGAACCCAGAACTTCAGAACTGCGAGGTAGGCGTGCAATCCACTAACACACCCTTTGCCCCCCAACACGACAAATCATGATTTTACTAAACTCCTTACACAACCAATGCAAAAAAGTTTCCATTACATACAAACTGTCAAAGTTAAAGCATTAACTTTAGAGATTAATTACAATTTTATAAACCGTTAAAAAAAAAAAAAAAAACTCAGTCGACTCAGTTTTATTTACTTCCTGTGGCAGTTGCCCTCACTTTGCAGCCAAACGTAGAAGTGAGTCACTGGCACAAATATGGACTTTTATGGAGTTTTACTTTAAAACATTGCTCGAGGATCAAAGAAAACTATTAGAAACTAAGTAACTCAAAACATACTTTCTACTCTTTTATTTCAATCTATTCCAAGATTTTACTCAAAAAAATGACAGCACTAATTATTATATTACCTTTGAGCAATTAGAACAAAATGCAATTTCGAAATGTTAGCCTGTACCAAATGCCAGCGATGTTGCTTAATGGTTAAAAGAAAGTGCACAATTGCAAAAGAATCATGAAAAAAAACGTCCATTTTCCAAAAAATATGCCCAGTTAAAACATTTTGGGACATTGTATTTGATAAAATGAATTACATTGCTGTTTATCTCTGCATGGAAATATTGCAAAAAAATAAAAAGAGGAGTATTTCCATCTTCATTTTGAATGTTTAGGGTGCAGCGTTTCAAGCTACAAAACAAAATGTGTTCTAAATGCTTGCTCATTCCTTTTCAAACAGTCTATGGAAGAGCTAAGACACAATCCTTAAAAGTGATCATTTACTTTCTTAATGTGCTCGAAAGATTTGTTGAGGATGTCGCTCAGTAGAAAAATCGTTCCACGACAACATCACATCCCAAACAAAATAGCGCACTGAAAGCATCATAATTTAACACTGTCTTCTGAGCCTGAATGTGACTGCTGAATGCATAAAAGGTGCACACAAGCAGCACTTTGCATTTAGCAGGGCCATTTGTCCATCGTGGACAACAATGCCGAGATGCGGCGTGCGTGAACGTCAAAGTCAATCTTGCAGATGAGGTCATGGAAGACAGCTACCGCACCCGTCTTCATCCGTCAACGCTGCCTCATCTCGTCGCGGGAGGAGACGACAACAATCTACGGAACGCCTTCCAGGCGCATTTGATAACACATCTGCTGCACGTGTGACGGGGATGAGCATAGAAAGGCATCGTCTCTTATCAAAAGACTTGCCGCATAGGACGGACAACACTCACTCAATGGCGGCGCACCTTTGCTGACATTTGCAAGTGGACGCTATTACCAAAAAGGCCTTGACTTTGCAGGGGTGACATTTGGGCCGCCCTGAGTGAGATGTATTATATCAACATTACACATCTATTCTGCCTGCGTGGAAATGTTAACATGCTTGAGGAAATGCAAAAATGTCAGAAAAAACATCCAGGTATTAATGAGTTTACCAAAAACCTTAGTCATCATCAACACATATTGATGCAATTGATAAAACACCTTGAGTGTTTTATCTATTTTCACTTTTAATTTTATAATCTTGGAAAGCCTTTCACCATGTTTGAATGATAACTTGGGTTGGAAATGATCTGGCGACCCTTTTTTCAAGCCATTTTCGTTAGTCAGAAATTATTGATTTTAAACTGACTGTTTTATCATAAATATTAAAAAGTATTGAATTCATACATCATTGATTTCCTTCAAGATACGAAAAACACCTCTCGTCCGACAAGTTAGTTCTACTTAATTTAGCGGGTTGTCGGCAGAATTGTACCCTGTGACAGTGCATCCTTAGGCGGCCATGACAAGGCAGCAGCCCAGTGCTTTTGAATGAAAAAAAAACTTTGCACTTCGAGGGTGACGCCGCACTGCCTAGCAACCGCACATTGCTCACACTAATGCTACGTAGCTAGCTGTAGTGTAAAGTTCTGGATGTCCACAGACAGCAACATTTTCTTCTCTTTTCAAACACCCCGCCAAGTGTACATAACGCTGAGTGTTACATTGTATGTCACGGAGCGACGTGACACGAAAAGAAAGTAACATTTTTCTAATCGGGCCGAAGGGACAAATGGGCGAATTTTTGGTACTGTCAAACTCTGACATTCGCGTCGCTCCGCACGCATATATCCCATTCAAGCGTACTCTTAAACTGAAAATTGTAGGGCGGCTTCAACAAATACAGAATCAAGTGCCTCTCATTACAATCTCAGTTCCCAGACCTCAACCCCATTAAAAATCTTTGGAGAGGGCTAAAGAGAAAAGTGCATAAGAGAGCACCAAGGTCATGGGATTATTCACTGAGACTGTACTTATCAAAGATCTCTATTTCTGTACTCTCCCACCTCGTGAAAAATAACAGGAGAAGATAAAGTGCTGTTTTGTTGGCAAAGGGGGATTGTACAAAGTATTAAGATCAAGAGAGCTAATGGTGGTCGAACCAATTATTGTATTTAAAATGGTTATTTGTCAATGTGGGACTTTGATTTGGGTTTCTCACTGAATAAATCCCCTAAATGAAAGGTTAGATTTCCTTCATTAAAAAATAAAACAACAGAGAAATCCAACAATTGGACCTTTTGTGACTTTGACAGCAAGTGAGGTACTTTTACAAGTTTTACCAAATTTCTAAGATTTTGTCACAAATAATTGTTTGTCGTGAAAAAGAAATATAATTCCTTCAACTTTCGATCAGGTTTGGTGCAGGATGCTTCTATGTTGACCATTTCAGAAAGCTTGTTATTTTCCCCTGTTGCTACCTAGTAAGCCCTCGCAGCAGATAGGACACTGTAATGCTTTACAATCCTCTGTCAGCAATTGGCGACCATTCAACGCACTTCTGAGAGGAATTCCACAGAAGCCAAGATTACATCTGTGTGGAATAGATGACATTATCCCGCCTCATTTTGACTTCAGAGGGATACGTGGGATAGCCTCTGCTTTCACCCACGGGACCTTCACATCAATGCGATTAGTGGGGGCTGTCAGACCGGCGCATCGAGCCTCTTCTAATTAACGCCAAGCACCTGTCACTGCGGAGTTTGACGTCATCCGATGAGTCACGTGGCCAAAAGTATGCAATTGAGCTAGCTGGTGTTGGGATGGATGAGGTTTTAATCAGGATGGGGAAGCTATGCATATTCCACATAAAAGTTTGACTTACCACAAAAAATATTTAAAATCTCACAAACGCATCTGGAAAAATGTGTTATAAGATGAAGCAAAGGTTGAACTTTGCGGCCATAATTCCAAAAAGCCCTTAAACACAACACGACCAAAAACGCCATACCGACAGAGAAGCTTTATGAACAGAACAGAAAACTTCAGACTTCTGCAAGAAAGCAAAAAAAATAGCAAAGCCTACTAGACACCAGGAGTTTATTTGTGGTTCTTTAGAGGTGCATCAAATTGTGGCATGTGTATCCTAGCCACATCCCAGTTATAAGGGTGTGCACACTTGTGCACCCATACTCTCAAAAGAATTCCCGGCTCATAAAGGTGCAGGTTGTTCACATATGGTGGAAAATGGCCTGAAATTATTTATATTGGTCTCATGTTTGTTTTTAATATCACAAAAACCCGGCATTTAAAAAAAGGGGTGTGCAGACTTTTTATCCGTTGAGGTATACATTATAGCAACTTTCATAGACAAGAAAGCACAAAGTGCGCTTCAGGATACGCCTGCGCCGCGTTTAATCATCCATTTTCTGTACCGCTTCTCCTCACGAGGGTATCAGATCTTATCCCAGCTGTATTTGGGCAGTAGGTGGGGTACACCCTGAACTGGTTGCCAACCAATCGCAGGGCACACATAGACGTACAACCATCCGCGCTCACACCGCTCTTGGAATGTGGGGGGAAACTCAGAGGAAACCCACAGAGGAAGGCTGGAGCCGGATTCGAACCCACGACCTCTGCAATGTGAGGCCATTGCGCTAACCAGTCGTCCACCGCCCCGCCCCTGTGCTTAATCAGTGGGTTGTACTAAGTTTAAATGTGTTTAAAGCTTGTGGGATGGGTTTTCCGCGACGCTTGAACAATTAAAATTATTTTTTTGTTTGTTTTGTTTTAATGGTGTCTCTATCACAGTTCATCTATACCGCTTGGGTTTGGGTCGTAATTCCAGTGACGAAGGGGGGATCTTTGTCTATCGAAAGCAAATTGGTTAAAGAAAAAATTTGAATAAATCAACGGTGAAAAATATGCACTGTAGTAAGGTTGCGAACTATGAACACCAATATTGTGGTGGTTCACCGAAAAGGCACCTGTGTTGAGTTATTCTTCAATTACTTCATGGGGTTAATCAACACTATCTGTTACTGTGGTCAAAGGTGGGTTTGAAATGATAACATAAAAACACAAATGAGGTATCACACCCAAGATGGACATTCTATTTCTCCGTCACACACACGCGCTCACACACATCCATGCACAGGAGGACAACAAGGACGCATCTGGGCCGCGCTCGTCATTTAGGTCCCGCTGAGAGGAAGCCGCCACACAAGTCGAGGCGCATTAATGTCACACTGGCCCCATCACTGCCACTTAATTACACACCTGTTAATAGCAACGCCCTTGCGTGTTTGTGTGTGTGCGTGTGTTCCTGCTCAGGCTCCAAACACCTCTCCTCCTCTTCCTCTCTCCTCTGCACGTTGCATCTGGGATTGATTCGTCAGGGCCATGTCTTTCAGATGGACTATTTTCAAACTTGATTTTTACCGTATTTCCGTGTCCCGATACTGGGAGTTTTTCTTTTGATTGTTTTATATTCATGGCCTAAGTGTACCGTACAGGTCTGTGTAATGTAACATGATGAATTTAAAATGATACTTTAGTTATTTGGGATAATGGTTGGTGGTTTATTTAAAGTTTAGATAGGAAAATATTAACATTTTGTGGGATACGTGGCTGTCAGTTACTCACTTTCCAATGTTCATGTCAGGTCTCAATCCCTCTTTTCCATGCAAAGCAGGAGTTTACACGATATTCTTCTTCGCCTCACCCTCGATGAGAGTAATCATTCCTTTGTAATCTGTCAGTGGAATAGCCACAAAAAGAAACAAATTCATGTAGAGTGAATCCGATGATGCTCACTGAATTGAGGTCTTGTCTGATGTACAATTCAAGAGAACACATCACCGAGGCGACCACTTGTGTTGTGCCATCTTGGTGAACAGATATAAAAAGCCGCACAGAGTGGCATTCTGACTCTTTTTTTGCTGATGCAAGTTATAGTTCACATCCTCGGTGGAGAGCAGCTACATTTCTAAATCACTACACACTATGCATTGTAACAATGGCAGCGTACATGCAAATAAAGTTTCTCAAAAGTTTCAAACTGGAAATTATTTTTGAATATGTGATCCGTCTGAAATTATTTACTTACTGAGCAAAATATCTGTTCCAATACTTACATAAAAATAAATCTTATTGACACACATATATGGCGGCACAGTGGATGACTGGTTAGCACGACGGCCTCAGAATGCAGAGGTTGTGGGTGTGAGTTCGGCTCCGGCCTTCCTGTGTGAAGTTTGCATGTTCTTCCCGTGCCTGCGCGGGTTTCCTCCAGGTACTCCTCTTTCCTTACACATTCCAAAAACATGCATGGTAGGCTTTTTGAAAATCTACATTGCCCCTGGGTGTGAGTGCAGATTGCCTATGTGTGCCCTGCGATTGGCTGGCAACCAGTTCAGGGTGTACCCCGCCTTCTGCCCGAAGACAGCTGGGATAGGCTCCAGCACCCTTGCGACCCACGTGAGAAGAAGCGGTTCTGAAAATGGATGGATGATCTTATAGTTTTGTTATTAACAACCAAATAAATCATATAAGGTCAACACGACATAACACTCAGGAATATTTTGAGGTCACATTTAGCAAAGTAATTGCTTGTTGTAGTTATCTTTGTTCTACGTTTACTTTCACAGAAACCTCAACTATGAGTGGCTTTAATTGCTTTCAGTCTTTTTTGAAGATTTTTTTGCCGCCAATATGCCAAACTGTGGCTTGTTGCGAAGGCAGTTTCCTGCCACCCTACAGTGTTTATATCTAAAATGTTTGCTAAAAAGCCCCCCAAAAATCAGCCGAACGATGGCATATATCTAAAAAGAAAAAAAAAAAAAAACTTTTAGGCATTCTAATTCAATGGCATCTCTGTAATTTGACATGTTGAGTTTGAAGGCTTTTCTCGTCTTGACAGCTGACATGGATGAATTTGATTTAATAACACACCACATGTAGTTTGGTGAAATATTTTGTATCTCTTGAAGTGGACTTGTGACGAATATAGCCGTTTGGATTGGAGATGGAGCGGGAAATATCAAGCTGGGTGAGTGGGTCCAGTTTGTGCCATATAGTCTGTGTCCGCACTGACAGTGAAAGTCTACGATGTTAATTGTAGCTAAGTTGAGTGCATGTGACATTACTCATTAAGGTGCCACTCCTGCTGGCATTTCTATTGAGGAAAACGTCGTGTTTGACTTTCCCCCTCTTCGCAGACAATAAATATTTGAATTATTCATTGCAACAGGACAAACGCTTAATGTTCACCATTAGCATTTCCGCATAATTGATTTCAAAGAAAAAATGCAATAATAAATCATTGCCAGCTTCCTTCTTCCTTTTTTTTTTTCTGACATGGGCAGCCCACCTACATTACCCAACCGGGCGGACATCGTCAACCCCCCCCTCCCGACTCCCTCCAATCCATCTACCATTTGTATGCCTTTCATTACCTATCTACTCCCTGGTGACACACCAGTAATAGCCTCAGTGGCGTGTTGGTAAACAGTTTTGACAAATTAAAATCCCCCGGCTCAAGCGTAAAATTGCAACGAGGGAGAGAAAGAGAAAGCGAGAGAGAGAGAGAGCCAGTGCCATCTCAAGGCGTCGAAGCCCCATCTGACGCGCAATGAATCATTTCGGCGGAGACAATCGCCCGCTCGAACGTGTCTTCGGCGAGGGCGAGGAGATAACTCGCTGGCTGGCGTGGAAAAATGTGAAAAAATTCTCAATGAATCCCGTCACCTCCAGCATGGATTCCCCGGGTGATGATTAGCTGATTAGACTTGTTTGTGAGCGTGAATGTTTGTGTCGCCATCTTCCATGTTTAAAAGAAAAATAATAATTGTGTGTGTGTTCACGGATGTAATGAAGACAAGGATGTAACAGATGGAGAAAGTAATCCATTAATGATGAGATGAGAAACATCATTAATCCTTTCAAAATTGTGTTAGGAAGAGGCACATCAAATCCACAGCAGGGGTATAAAAAGATTCACAGACCACTATCAGCTATTTAGTCTTTCATCTGTCACCGCGTGTATTTTTAATAACATGCCATGCAAGGACGTAAAAGCCATATATACATATTAATCCTCTCCTCTGCAACACAAAATGTGCATATGATATGGAAGGAATCTACTGAAAGAGATCTATGAAACACTTCAGTATAATAGAGTTCGACTTGGTAGCACAAAGGATTAGTGGTTAGCAGAGACATCTGCCCGTCTTGCTGGCAAATGATGGGAAGTTTAAAAAAAAAAAAAAAAAAGGACAGATAAACCACAGACAAAAGCAAGTTTTTGTCCGTCACAGGAATTGTCATTAATCAGATATTCTCAGTCCTGTGTCTATTTATGCGATGGATACCAGTGACATAGAAAATACTTTATCCTCGTTGCTGATTGGCTTTTGCCAACGCACTGCCGCCAAAGATCTGATGACCCTAAATAGCGGTGACGAACTGTAATTTAGAGATGACAGAAGCGCGGTTAAAAAAACAAAACAACAATGACAGGTTGACAGGCCTGATGATGCCCGATTTGGTCATATTGAAATACGACGACGAATGGGAGGCCTGGCCATCAGGGAATGACGAATAATGGACCGACAAAATATAATATAATGAAAATGGAAATGCATGTCCCTAGCCGTGATGTCTGCTCGTCAAATGCCGAGCTGCAGTGTGTTTTTTTTATAAAGTTGTTGTGAAGGCATGAGGTGGTTACACTTCCTGTCACATATATAATGCGCTCCATGTGGGAATGCCTCGGTTGTACTGAATAATCAAAATGTACTGTTAAAGTGTTGGGGGAGTTGATAATATTCCACACTTGAGCCCCTTAATTGATATTTGGGATCCATGACAGCTTCCCTCAGCAGTCACTTCTGAGGGTTTCTAGTTAAAGGTCAAACTCTGACATGTTGTTTTAATAGTAGTAGAGAAAGTTATATGATCTCTTGCTAAAAACGCCATCCAAAATCCACGACAACCTGATAATGATGCGAGTAGATTATCTCCCTAAAGCGCTCGCAACTTTAGCGCCCTACTGAACTCACTTCCCATCCCAGACGCCATCCGTCTTCATTCCGGCTCATGCCTCGCTGACAGGCGTTTCCATCATGTGTCATTATTGGTGCGCAGGGCAACTTGGCGGAACACTCTGGGAAACACATCAATCACCTGCTCCTTGTCCCGCCCTGACAGCACCGCTCTAAGACAACAAGACGCTTTTCCCACTTACCGGGGGACACATTTGAACTCCATTGGGATCAGGCCAGGCGAGCCGGGTGCTGCAAACAGTTGGTAATTAAGATTGGGAGAGAATACATGACAGTACTGATATCAGCCTGAGTGGATGTCAGCCTTTACTTTGCTTGACAATGCTGAAAGATGAAGTTGGATGTCTAAGTTGTGCACGTGTGGTGTCGGGCGTTAGGACCCGGTGACCTAATGTACAAGGACAAAAGATACAGGATATCTGTAGCATGGACAAACACATCACCAGACGTCAGTTTTTAGGAGGAACTTGAAAAGCATTGAGAGGGCTCCAGTTATTCTTACTCTATAAACGACTGCATGTGTAGCTTGAATGCAAACACGCATCAATACCTACTTTGTCTGGGTGGCAAACAACTCGACGACTTGCATTTCTTTTACCAAAGAATAGAAATATGATTGTCGGCCACTTGTGTGACTTATTCATTGATTCAGGTAAATGAGCCGTCTTCACACCAGTGTGTTGTCCGAACACCACTTGAGGCCAACTCAAAATGATTCCCAATAAACACACAGGAAGGATTAATCTTTCCATGCTTGCCTCCAGTTTACCTCATTCAATTCACTTTTGTCGTTATTCAACATTGATACATTATTTGCGGGCTATTGGTATTTGAGTATGGATGTGTTTATGTGGTTTGGAAAGACATCAAATCGGTCAATAAAAGTCTGTACACACCATAGGTTAATACCAGAGCTGGGCAGTCCGCTCGGATGAACGCTCATTTTTGGGGCTGGGCTAATTTTAAAAAAGGGTTCCACATGTGACACCGTGCATACCTAAATCAATCACAAAAATGTTATACAAACTATGCAAATGGGTAACCATTGTAAAGGCTAACATACTAGGACTTTGTAGTATTTTCTACAACGCTAAAATAACATTAAAAAAATTCTGAGACTCAAGCCTAAAGTGTAGGAGCACAAGCAACTTGGTAGGCAGGCACGGCTCCTTATGGCCCGCCCTTGGTGACACGTCTGGGCGTGAAATTTGTCAGAAGATGATACACCAGACGGCTGAATATTTTTCAGAAATGGTGGTGTAAGAACTAACCTCGTCAGTTTAACAACCGACTTTGCGGCCTTACTCAAGTTTGCTTTTCTCCAAGTAGTCCAGTTTTTCCACGTCAGTAATTCAAATGTTAGTGGAAGTTTAGCCCAAGCAGAGGTAGTGGGGCGCTGGAACCAAACCAGTGAGGGCTCCGAATACATTCATGGTGTTCTGGGAACAAGAAGACCGGTTGCCCAGTAGAACCAGTTGGAACATCTGGGTTTGGGAAGCTTTTAGGTGGACTTTGCAGGCTCACCCCTTACTTGGTGGGTACTGCAGTTTACTCCACAATGTAATCATGTCAGGTTCATTTTCAGCCACTTAGTGTTCGGGAGCAGACAATGGTGTTAAATTTTCTCAAACTAAACCCACGAAAGAGTGAAAAGTGTGAAATTGGAACATGACACAAAAATCAAAATTATACTGTACGTTTCAGATAAACAAAAAAAAAAGAAGTTTTCAACAATAATAAAGGGTCATGTTGTGTGTTTCAGTAATGCTTGCACAGGAGGTGTCACACGGTCTGAAACAAGTGTAACTGGGGTCATCTTTTGGATCAGAGATGCTGTGACTTCAATTAAATCCTCGGAGGGGGAGGCATCCCAGCAAGTCAATGTGTGATCTTTATCAAGGCGCTGCCTCTTAGATCACAATCGTAGCCTGCAAACCGTTGGGGAAAGCCAGCCAGAGGACTTTCATGGCAATAGTTTCGACTGTGGTGGCCGCGCTGCCCACCACCGCTGCCGTCTTCTCCTCCTGATGCCTAATGAGGCTGTGAGTATATTGACAAGCACAACCTTGAACGGCTGGGTTTACTCCCAGCTGTCCCCTCTTGGTTTGTGTCATCGGAGACTTTAATTTAGGTTTTCATTGCTCACCTCGCCTGGGAAATACGACCAATTTATACTATACCGAAAAATAAAATGGTTTCCAAAAATACATGGTACGAGAAAAAATAGGACCAAAAAGCATCCTCGCTCAAAATAAAATGGATAGATATCTTCTTACTTTGATATAAAGTGGAATAATGATAATAGTCTGAACACTGGTTGAAATTGTCAGGACAGAAATAACAACATTGGGCATTGTACATGGGCTACATTCTCCAGAATCAATAGTTGTCTTGTAGTGAAATGAAACAATACAACAATTGATCTCAGATTATTCTGCTGGTATTCCTCTAAACAAACAAGGTTCATAATTTGAAATCAAACAAGACTCCATTAAAAGCAATAGCGCTCTTGTTCCATATGTCTCGGTCAGGGTTTTGCAAACAATGGCTCGCGGGCAAAATACGCCCTTATCTGTTCTGCGTTGATTGCATCTGTTTGAACTTTCAAGTTGATATTTGCTAGAAGAGATAGAACATAAACTTAAAAATTCCCCCACAATAACAAGTCAAACATTGAGATCAGAGGATCTGCCAGACCAATCGTGGAGAGCGAGGTCTGCAGCACCTCTTATACCAGTACATTAAGGTAAGATTTTAAGAAGACATGATTCTTGTGGGGCGGAGGTGGGTAGTAACGAGTTACATTGATTCTATTACATTTACTCAAGTAAGTTATGGGAAATTTTGTATTTCTAGGAATAATTTTCAATTAGTATACTTTTTACTCCTACTTGAGTCAATTTGTGAAAAATAAACTGTACTCTTACTCCGCAACATTGAACATGTTACTTAAGTCCCCTCCTCGTATGTACATGTCTGTCTCTCTCTCAGAAAAGGGCGGATTTATTTTGTCAGAGAGACCAGGCTCTTCCAAGGGAGTGTGTTTCTCCAATCAAACATCGCCAAAGCCCTGCAGTCTCGTGAGTGGTCACATGATCATAATCGACTTCCACAGCGGGAAAGAGGAGTTTTTGGAATGAACGGATCGAAAATGTTACTCAGCAATGGCAACTATGCGGACGCAAAAGAGGAGGAACACCGCTTGCCTCACATCAAAAGCATGTTCCCCTTAAAAATGGTGTCATATTATACTGAAGTAACAGTACTTTTACTTGAGTACAATTTTTGGTTACTCTCCTCACCTCTGTTGTGGGGGTGTGTTAATCGCAAAGTCTATGTTCCACCACTTCCAGCAAATATCGATGAAATGAAAGATCGAATAACAGCTACAATCAGCATGGTGGACGGCGACATCCTGAGGCACGTTTGGGAAGAATGCTCATATCGGCTTGAGGTTGTCCGTGCTGCCGATGGTGGTCACATTGGGAAGTCAGAAAACATGGAATAGAAATTTGAAGCTATGTATAAACACCTTCATGCTAGAATTTTTTTATTGATTTTAATTTTTGAAATATTGTGTGATGGCTGAAGGCTTTTTTTTTTTTTAATCAGCAATTTACAAATGTTGCATTTATTTCATTGAATAAAAGGTGAATTCATGTAATTAAATTAATTCTAATTTGACATAAAATAAATGGCTGAATATTATTTAATTATTTAAACAAACCATTTTCCATCAACATTTCAACTTTTGATCTGCCTCCATATGTCCATTTTAAAACTCAAACGTGACGCTTAAGCGAAAACGTTTGTCCATGCCTTCTCTCCACCTTGAATACATTCACATGTGTTTATGTTAAGGTTGTTCATCGCTAGCTACACCAATCGTTAATTATTCCTTCAGCCCTGAAATGCCAAACATTAACATATTCCCACTTTGGGGGAACAGAGGCATCCACGTTGCGTGGGGCGCGTGGCGCATGATGGATCTGAGAGTGTTGCTCTTTCCATCTGCCGGCTGCACAGATTGCCTGGGGATGACGGCGGGACCCCTGACAAGACGGCTGAGGGGCGCCTCCTCGGTGCCTCACCTTGATCAACATTCAGTGTTGCCCCCCGCATCCATCACGGGGGCAGTTACAATGCAGCCCCCACCACCCTTTCTTGGGCTTTTTGCATCCAAGCGGTGGTAGCGGGTGATGATGGTTATTATGATGTAGCGGTAGTCTCACAAATGGATTCTGGGGCTTTTATTGAAGTTTGATGTATACATATTTTGGATTAATAAATGAACAGATGTGCTGATTTACACTTGTGTCAGTGCTGTAGTGCGCTGAATTATACATTATACATCAGCAATGACAAGCCCCTTTTGTCTAATGTACACCGCTGAGGGATAAGCATTGGAAAAATGGCTGAGTAGTTCGTCCCCATGTCCTTTTAGTGTGCTGCAGGGCACTCTATACATTTTTTAGACCAACAACAACAACACCCCTTTCCTCAAATTGATCACCATATTTTGACGCCATGCTATACCCACATGAGATGGCATAGGCACAAAAAAATGTATTTTAGCATCACTTATTTGTCGAGGAATATTTTTAAGGGCTCTGTCATAGTTCCAAAACTTAAACCTGTATGTCACTGAGCGGAGAATGCTTGTGAACGCAGCAAATTTCGGGTAACCTTAAGAGGCTCATGGCATTTCAAGCACCAAAAGGAACTCATGTGCAGCCTGAAAAGCTCAAATGGGACATTGTGTTGATTTCCTTGGAATATTTTAAGTGTTGCATGTTGCTATTTGTTTCCTTCCATGTTAAATCGTTCTTGATAATCATTGTGAGAATCATTGTTTGAAGTGTCTTCACATAAATTGATATCATTAATGAACTATGTAATTGTAGGTAATATGCAGAGAAATTTTACACACACTTTAAATTATTTTGCTCTGGGCACCCTTCTGTCATTTTTATTCATCCAAATAATCGTCCTCCATCCCCGTCTGTCCTCGTCCTTTTAAAGCTCGTCTGTCCTTACTTTTCGCCGGTCATGCAAAAAAAACAAAACAAGGCCGCAGGAGAAAGACTCACCGCTTGTTCCAGTCTTGGTGGCATCAACACTTTCTTGACAAATAGCTTTCTTAACCGGGTGAGAGTATCTTGTGAGAGAGATTAAAGTGTTTCCAACTGTTTAAGTGGCAACCAAGATAGCATTTAGCTGTCAACAAAACCACCATCACCACATAAACTGGGGATGTGTAAATCTTTATTCACGTAGGATGAGTGCTCCTCCTCCTGTGGGCTTGAAGCTAAGTAAAGTCACTCCCTCCTGCATACAATCAATCACGGCGAACATGCGCGACACAAGCGGCGCATCGTGAAATGGGCATCGGTAGGTATTCGACCCGGTTAGGGCTGATTAAAGGGAAGGACAAAAACCCACTTCTGTACTTGCTTGGTCCATCCTGTTTAAAAAACATCTCATCCTCCATCCTCAAAATTGGTTTCCTTCCAGGATGTAAAGACAGACCGTTCCGTCCCTGGGGCGTCATGCCCATATTGGGTAATATGTGCAAATTTGTTATTTTAGAAGTGTGTACCAGCACTAATCGATACCCAAGTAGTTCGAAAAATGATAGTGACCCCCTCTTTACGTAGATTGAAATTTGCAGTGGTGGGGTGTGCCTTTCAGACCTTCATTCAGCACGTGTCAACAACCATCCACTCTGAATCTCTCCACAACATTATAACAGTGCACAACTATTTTTCTAATATGTCTACTTCCTACTCATCGGAGATACTTATTATTTACGGACAAACGCCAACCGCTTCTGCTAACAGTGCAGCTATGGATAGCTATGTCGTAGTGCAGCCACCGTGAAAGTGGCAAATTAATCCTTTACCTTGTAAAAACAACCTTGTAAGAGTTATCTTCAGAATGTTATTTTTTTCTTTTTTAATAAGTCCACCTTGAAAATTAAATTTCAGTCGTGTACAGCCGTCCCCTCCCGGTTTCATATGTTGGCTCCCAGACAAGTCGCTCTGAAACAATCAAAAGTGCTGACGTCCCACAAAGTATTTCAGCAGGCTCTCTGTATTAAATCTAAGCGCTGATTGGTTTAGATTCTGAAAAAAAAAAATGTTTTGCAGTGAAGTATACACTGATATAGCTACACATGAAGTTGAAATCTGATTGGACAAAGAATGAACAAACGACTATAAGATGCACTGCCAAGACAAGCATGATGTTAAAAGAAGACAAAACTGCCACATGGAAAAGCAAAAAAAAGAAAAGCAGATTTGCTAGGGTTTCCCCGCTTATAACGGGGTACAGGTTCAAATAAAATATGTGGAAATGTTGCCAAACTGTTAGTATGCAGTGATCCACATTGAAGTCTTTTTTTTTTTTTTTAACAAGGAAAAAAGTTATCTTTTTTACAAGATGAGCATTTTTTTCAAGATGAAGTCTTAATATAATGTTAACGTCTATGTTTATTGGGAGGGAAAAGTCATTAACAAGTGAATGTCAAAAATACAACTGTATTCTCATTAGTCGCCTTTTATTCTGAAAAACTCTTTTAAAAACTTTAAATGACTCACTTTTTTTCTCAGCAGTCTGTGTTTGTGGTAAATACAATGCTCATCAAAACCACTGAGCGCTGCCCCAGTCACCATGGTAACAAAAGCATTACTTACAGTTGGCTGGACCGTAGAGACGAACTGTGACAACTGTGGCTCATATTTATGAGGAAAAAAATGGCTTGTAAGGCTAAATAAAAGCATGTAAAGTGTTCTGGATTTTTTTTTTCAGTGGGTTATTTGGACAAAAGCGTGTGGCAGACATGTTAATAAGATCTGGGAACATTTTGAAATTGCTGACAAATATTCACAATATGTCTCTTAATTAACGATTAAGCTTGCATGAGCCATCAGTTTGGCTTTAAGCATCCATATCCCCTCCACTGTGCTGGCCCAGACTGATCAAATAGCAAGCAAATAATTCCTTTTGACACGCTATCATAATTAGGCGTTTCATTTGCATGATGTCGACTTGCAATTTAATTGTCTGGCTGCCTCCTTTCACAAAGTGTCACACTTCGGGGCTGACACATCGAGTTTAATGAGGTAAAGCATGACAGTTAATCTGCGACAAAACATTTACACAAGACTCGGGCTGGTTTAGACGATTGGAATTGATAATTAACAGATAAAACAGGCGACTGACAAAGAGGTATTTTGAGCTGTTTTTTGGGTCATCGCTCTTTGATTTATGCCACATTACTTAGCGGCAATGGTGATTGGAGAGTGAGTCCTCTTTTATTGTGTTGCTGTTTATTCACTTCTAGCTTCCCTCCCAGGTGCTGTATACTAAAGACCACAGAATTAATATTTCGGCAGAGCAACATGGATTAAACATCAAAATGGTCTTGATGGCAGTTTCACATTATTTGTGGCCACTTGCTGGAAGGCAGGACTTGTGTGGTGCACTCAATTGCATCTCTCAGCTGAAGAAAACAAAAAAACGTTTTAACAGGTAAAGGACTGGGAGACCTGAATGCCTGCCTGATGGGGTGTTCCTGGTAGATAACCCAGGGATGACCCAGGACACTTTGGAGAGACTCTGTCCCCCCGACTGGTCTCAGAACACCTACTACCCCTGGAAGAGCAGGACAAAGTAGCTGGGGAGAGCTAATTGAGGGGTTCCCTGCTAAAGCAGCTGCCCCTGCGACCCAACCTTGGGTAAGCTGTAAAAAATGGATGATAGAGGACACACAAACAACAACACAGATCTACTAAGAAGCATATTATGGTCGGAAGTTATGTTGTACAATAAAAGTTTAGTGTGTTCTTAAATGTGCACCAGATTGTTTGTTGCTCTTTTTTTTCCCGATCCACCCGCCTCAAGGATGAACTAAAAGACTTAAAGCATATCTGGGCGAGGTTTATCGTTAACAGTGTTGAGCAAGTTATTTCCATAATGTAATATATTACATATAACTAATTACTTGCATTTGAAAGTGACATGTTTCTTTACAATATTACTTTCTTTGCAGGGAAATGAGTTACTCAAGTTTGTTTTACTTTTGAGTTTGTTTTTTTTAAATTGGAGATTAATTTATGTAATAATGATTTTGACACTTTAAAAGGAAAAAGCAAAATTTGCTAACATACTGTCGCTGGTAAACCTATCTTGTTTGATTGTTTGTTTTTATTTCTTATTTAGTGTCATCCACAAAAGTGCCTAGCCCACATGGGCTTATAAAACATAAACAGTAAACAGCCATCCACAAATATATTTAAAAAAATTAATGAGGTTATTTAATTATAGAGTGTGGGCTATTATATTAAATGTTTCGACTTTATAGTGGGGGACCTTTGATCAATATTGGTGTTAAGATCTATTTTTTTATATCACTTTTGGAACTTATATTGTGTGCAGTAAGTAAATAAATGAATTAATCAGCATATTCCAATTAATTTACATGCAAAAAATACTGATCGATGACATATAATTGGTCCAACAAAAAAGATAGATAGATAGATAGATGACCAGACTACAGTATTTATTCATTAAATTATTTGTAAATCTTTTTGAAGACAAAGGTTCAAGGTGAATTGAAAATAAAATATTGAAATAGTACATGAGCGCATGGGGCAGTTTGACTGACTGCTGTGACGTCAGTGACCACCGGATGTCTTTGACTTTGAGGTAGACGGATTTGCATTTTGATTGCAAACAGCAATTCAGAATGACCATTGTTTTAGATACTGCAACTAATGACACTCAATTTATTAAAATCATATCTACGAAGCATGTGACTCTTATTTTATTTTTTGCCATTCATTTGATGTTTTTTTTATTAAGTTTGTTCCTGCTTGGACTTTGAGTATGTTTTCCATTTTATTTTATGAAACCAGGGCAGTGATTGGTGCCGCAAGCAATAACTTATCAGCTATTAAGAATGCTGAGCATTGTGTAAAAAATATCAAAACGCTTGACAGTGAGTTGCAATGGGCATGTGAACATCTGTCATTTTGATAACCCTTATCCTCTGCGAAAAACAAAAAATAATATGGCAGCTTCCTGAGGAGCTGAGACAGGCTCAATGATTATTCATTATACAGTACCCAAGGCTTTCACATCAGGAGACGCACAGCTGTATGTTTTTATATATGTATATATATATATATATATATATATATATATATGTATGTATGTATATATCTATATATATATATATATATATATATATATAGTGCAGTACTATAGTGTGCATTTTTTTCCCATTGAAAATACACTACTGACATTTTGTTGGTCACTGATGGTGTAGTGGTACACTTGCCTGAGTTGTGTGCGGGCGGCGTGGGTTCAGTTCCCACTCAGTGACGCCGTCTATGTCTGCCCTGTGACAGGCTGG
Organism: Idiotropiscis lumnitzeri; assembly: GCF_059441095.1. Lineage (NCBI taxonomy): Eukaryota > Metazoa > Chordata > Actinopteri > Syngnathiformes > Syngnathidae > Idiotropiscis > Idiotropiscis lumnitzeri. The sequence continues at coordinate 17,539,997 of NC_142401.1, read as the reverse complement.
CGACCAGTTCAGGGTGTAGTGCGCCTTTCGCCCGTAGTCAGCTGGGATAGGCTCCGGCACCCTACCGCGACCCTGTACAGGATAAGCGGTGTGAATAATGACATTTTGTTGATTTTTTTTCTTTTTAGGAAGCTTGAATCGATTAATGATATTTCCATTAACTTCAATAGAGAAAAATGGTTTGAGATACAAGTGCGTGTTTTGCGAGTGGCATGGAACAAATTGAAAGAAAAAAACAGAGAGAGAGATAGATAGATAGATAAAGATTGATATAGATATAAGAAATTTCAAAGGTGACCAACAACAACTTAATGTCAATCTTAGGTTCTCATTTCCTACGTGATGCCCTTTAAGAGCTCCCCGAAATAGGCCAAAGTGTTCAAGTGTAAAGCGCATCCACTTCAAAGACAAACATGCCCTCCCTTCTCCCTCGCCGCCGCTCAATAACGACGCTGCCATTCCCTCCAGAAGGAAGCTTTTATTTGATATCAAACTAATGAGATTTCCATTCTTGGCGCACCATCCACCATTGCTTCCCCCAGTCTTAGCCAGGATATATTTAAATATACGCGCGGAATGATATTTGTTTAGCATATTTACATAAGATACAGGCTCTGTATCTATATGTTCTCCAAATACTAATGTTTTATTCATATTTTTCTTTGCTCTTCATATCCAGCTGCCACTTAAAAAGGACTTAAGCTGCCACAGAACAAGAGAGAGGCGAGTGAGTGGTGCAGCAAACGCATCATTTGGTTTGCAGGTGAGCGCTTAAATGCCTCTCAGACATACTGAGGATTTATAATTGATGCCGTATTCTTTTGAACAAGGCATTGGGGGAAAAGAACACTTAATTTTACCAGCACAATGTCATAATATTATCAGGGGGGAAAATCTTAACTTTGTGAGAAGCAAGTCTTATTTTGCGGGTAAAAAAAAGTCATAATACTGTATATTGAAAAAAGAAATTGGGTAAAAATGGCATTCCATCAAAATAAAAATCTAATTTTTACATGAATAATATTCATTATATTAACAGAAGAGTCATCATATTATGAGAATAAATGAAAATAAAATGTTTATTATATCCATTTAAAAAAAATCTTAATTTTAAAAGAATAGTCATTGCACCAAGGACAAAAAAGTTATAGAGACTAGGTATAAGTTTGTACGATATTGAGGAAAAAGTATTTTTATGACAAAGTCATGGGGCTCTTTTTGTAGACAGCGCACATGCCCTTGGGAAACTGAAAAATGTTGATTTTGAGGTGAAGTTTTTGCGTTCCAGCGCACCAATTGTGAACAACTGGAAACAGGTCTAAATTGTGGTGCAATTGGTAACCAAGATTTTGGTGAATTTGATGGAGGGGCAGGCAGACAGATTCTGAGCACCGCGGCTAAGTGTGGTGAATACCATCATATTTCACTCATAAATTTGACAACAGCATGCATCAAACCCACTAAATCACTGAAGAAATCAGTTCTCCAAGTGCCCACTTAACAGTGTTGACGTGTTATCGTCTTGGCTAATTTTACATTATCTGCCTGTGAAAGTTTGCTTGTAGATCCTTATTAACATTCTTGGCATGGTTCGATCTTCTGCATGGACTCCAGCAAGTCTATTTCTGCTTCCACAATGGCAAAGACTGATTTTAAACGGGAGGAAAGGAGACGCCCACAACGGCAAAAATACTAAAAGAAAGAGCACACCCACATAACACTCAATTCGACCATACTTTCGACTCAACTATGCCAATAATGTTAAATTTTTGTGAGGGGAGGAAAAAAGCCTAGTTTTTAACAGAATAAAGATATAATACGTTTGTTTTTTTTAAGTCTTAATTGACATCCATCCAGCCACTGTCTGAGCCGCTTCTCCTCACAAGGGTCGCGGGCGTGCCGGAGCCTATCCCAGCTGTTTTCGGGCCGTAGGCAGGGTACACCCTGAACTGGTTTCCAGCCAATTGCAGGGATCAGAAAGATGAACAACCATCCATGCATTGGGACAATTTGGAGTGTTCCATTAATCTGCCATGCATGATTTTGAAACGTGGGAGGAAACTGGAGCACCTGGAGGAAACCCACACTCGTACGGGAACTCCGCACAGGATGGGCAGAATCAAACCCTGCACGTCAGAACTGTGAAGCCATCAAGCCACTTTTATGACAATAAAGTCATAATACAGTGACCGTAATGTATTAATGTTATCGCATAATTAGAAAAAAAAAGTAAAATATAAATCTTATGTAAACTAAATTAAATCACCATTCAAATAATTTTCTACACAGGAAAAATGTTTGTTGACTTTATTTAATTATGTCAAGTGGTTGCATGCAATAAAATCATGTGGATCCAGATAAACTTTTTTAAGCAGACAAAATATGAGTGAAATTTAGTAAATTAAATTTTTTTTTTCAGTGTCGGTATAAGTGCTTCAGTGGTCATTCAAGTCGTCATTCAGAACAGTTTTCCAGCTGAATATCGTTTAGTGAAGCTGTTCAAGTATAAAACTAGTGAATTAAAAAATAAATAGTTATTTGTATTGGACATCCGTTGGATACCAGCCAAAAAAACAGTATCAGATACATATAGCATATACAAAATAATGAACATACTTTGCTTGACCCTTAACATAATTTCAAAATTGTTACAAAGAGATCAAATGATGATTTACAGTGGCTTTACAATAATCCTGCCGTCTAGTGTTTATTCTGTAATTGGCGGTGGAGCACAAATGAGGGCAAACCTCTCAGTATGTCAACGCAGTGAGCTCGGCCAACATTGATGATGATTGACACCGCGGCCGAGAACATGACAGCGTACGCTCAGATGAGCCTCTTACTCAGAATAACAGGCATTGGTGATCGACATCACGTTCATTTGACCGCAGGTACACACTCTATATAGGCTGCAGGCAGTGAGTGAATTTGTCACAGAGTATACACAAACAACTTGTGAATTAGTGTTACCAAGTCATACATGCGTTTCAAGAGACAAGTCGTCGTTTGGACGTTTAATTTGTCCCGTGTTGCGAGAAAAAAATTGAGTTAGCTTGAGAGGGTGTCAGCACACTTCACGACAATCAGTAGTTTGGAAGATAACAACAATGGGAAAAAAGGAGATCAAGTGCAAGCTGTTTATTGCCACTCCCAGTAGAAGTGTACTGGGAAACTAAACAGAAAACAAACACAATTGGATGCCTTTGTCTTAACAAAGTCTGAGAGCTTCGTGCATGAGAGAAAAGGTCCCGAAAATGAAGTGTGTCAAAATTATGAGTCTGATTGGAATGTCCACTTGCGAAAGTGAGTAAAATGCATCAAGATGTGAAAATTGTATGAAAAATTTGTTTTTATGTCTGAAATGCTTTTTGGGGAGCGGTCTTTCATAGAAAATCTGGTCCAAGAATGCCTTCAAATTAGAGCAGAACAAGCATTCCTTTCGAAAGAATAGGACAAAAATACATGCAATATTTTTTTAATTAAGTTATTTATGGAATGGCAGGAGGCAGTAACATGCGGGCAGGGGAGGCAGTGACTCCCTGTTCTATCCCCTGCACATAAAAACAACAACCCTCTAATAATGTTTGTATTCAATTATTTTCCATTATTAGGTCTCTCGTCAGGAGTGTCTTGATTTTCTTTTTGCGTGTTTCATTTTGAAATACATGGGCGAAAAGTGAGCGAGGTATTGCTCCTTGTGTGGCTCAAGCAACGATACACATGAATTGCCGCAGGCAGCTCGGCGCATGCTGTCACACAAGTAATAGCTGTTTGTCTTTATTTCGCCATTATTCATGTTTCACATCTCACATGTCTGGTTGTATCTACGTCAAAATGGAAATATAATTATTGTAATATATATAATTATTGCAGTGCTATTCATGAAAAAAGTATATTGTTTGATATGTTATGCATTGAACCGTGACCACTCTAACCAACAATACTATACAAATACATGTATTGTTGCACCCCAATATATATTAATACGTAAAATTAGAGGACACACCTTGGTTGAACCAAGGGTTGAATTATTCTCAATAGTTCACTTTTGTCCACTCCTGCTTCATGATTTGTCTTTTTTTTAATAATTCTGCTGAACCACAATTCAAAAGTAACGTGTGATTTTCATTGGTTAATTTTCAATATTACTATTATTTTTTTTCCATTAACAAAGAGGGACCAACCGTTTTCTCCATGTGTGTACAGAAAAAAAATCAGAATAACATTAGATGACGGTGGCTGTCATTGATTATAGGTTGGAAAGGACAACCTCAAGCTTATCAATTAGCCATTAAAAATCCAAATGAACACAAGCGTACTGGAGTATTATTGGACCACTATGGAAGTGAGCTGTAGGGCTGGCGCAGCTGAGTCCATGACAGAGTGGCTCCATTTGGAATCATTACATTTTCCAACATCCGTCTGCTTTAGTTTGATCCAACATGAATTACACTGTACGTTCCCGTGCAAGCTTGTCTGCCTTGTAAATCTTCACAACGGAAGACTCCTTCAATACGAAGATTCACTCCATAAGAAAATATGGGGGAAAGTAAAAGTTTATATCTCTTCTACAGATAAGGCTCCTGCAAAATAAGTGAACCAAATATAAAATGTGAAAAATATGGAACTTTCATTAAATGTGCTCATACATTAGATTCCACATATACCTGATACACACGCGCACACACACACTGGAGGGAAGGATGAAATATTGAACCGAAGTCTTTCAGCCCCTTCACTGCAGTGTAAGCTATACATTCAAACTTTATCGCAACCAAGCAGTGGGAACATTTTGAGTGACATACCAGCGAGTATAAAAAAATAGTCAATCTGCACTTTACATTTTTTTTAGTCTGCCGAACATGAAGCATTTTGGGAAAGAAAAACATGCGAGTGTGTGTTTTCTGGGGGTACTCCAACCTGCTCCCACATTTAAAAACACGCATGCAGACTCATAAGAGACTCGAAATTGTGAATGTGAGTGTGACATTTTTTTTTGTCTATAGAGTATGTTCTCTGCGATCCAGAAACTTGACATCATATGATTTTTGTGTTTGCATGATTTTCTAATTAGGTTTTTTTTAACCATAATGGCAGGCTTTATATATCTAAAACCATATTCCGAAAGTTGTCAACCAACATGACAGTCAAGATGCAACCGCCATGCAATGAAAAATACAAGTACAAATTGGCACGGTAGTGCAATATAGGATATGGAGATCATCGTGCCAGGCAAATATTTGCATTAAAAAATGTGTACTTTCATTTGGCCAAATACACACGTCTCATGGTGCTCGCAGATGGCCAGGATGGTTCCCGATGAATTTCCATTACAGAAAAGTGGCTGACTGGAATAAATCATAATAAAAATGGAACTTGCGGCCTGTCATCTGTCAAAGATTGGCTACCTTGGGACACTGCTGGAAGCTCTCCCATCACATGCCCCAGTGAAGCAGAGACGACTGGGAAGAGGACAGGGGAGGCTGGGGTAGCGGTGATTGTGGAAGTCAAAAGGTGATCCTAATAAAAAAAAAAATGTATATATATATATATATATATACATATACATATATACATTTACTGCCATCGACGGCTATAGACGTCAAATCGTCAAATACCCATTTTCACTGATCTGGAAGTGAATGAGTTATGAGATGTCATGTCCAGGTTTGATACGTTAAATAACAAAACAGTTTTCCGCCAATCTGAAGATGCTTTATCCTTACTGCTCATTAGCTCCATCTCATGTTTCTGTCATCTGTCTCACATTATTAGCAACACACCAAGAGCAACAATCTGCGGCATAGTGCATCAAAAGAGCAGACTCTGTCTCATTAAAAAGTAGCCGCCAATGGACCATTGGCAGTAATCACCTATTACTGCAGGGATATTTTCTGCTTACGAAGCAGAACCAGCTAGCCGTTTGCATGTTGTTGTCACAGAACTGTTAAGGTTAATTAAGATGCTATTTTTAACGGTTGGTTTAACATGGATGCCTGGCTGTGAGGGTTTTTGTTTATCTGCTGGTGCCAGATGTTAAAATGTAAGTGTTGGTCGTTTGGTTTGATTTGAAATACAGGGCCAAATCTCTCAGAAGTGGACTGAGACTGTCTACATTAAGCCTGGAGCAGAGAAGTGATGGACGACCGCAGGTGTTTACAACAAGCTAGTGGCATGAGCGGTCACACGAGGTGAGGTAGACAGGATGATGTGTTTGCACATCTCCCTTGCTGGGTTCTCACAGTTGCTACTTAAATGTCGGACTGAAAAGACTTGGGATGCATACAGAAGCAGAGGAGCCTGCCTATTCGACAGTGAACATAGAGATGTGCGGTGCGTCATTTCAGGCTTTGTGCTTCACTTTTCAATCATACCTACACACGTATCTCTGTATTAACATCTGATTCCAAGTTTGCATCCTTATATGAATGCACCATCACATCTGAATTCACATCTGTTCCAAGTATTATCAACTAGTCAACGCTTCAAAGAAACACATTCAGGTGAAGATCAGTTGCACGTACTGGAAGTCCGAATCATATTAATAGCCTTCATTTAAATAATATGTTGCATTGCAGAGTCAATATTACGAGCATGGATCATTCCCAGGGCACAGAGAGGTGGGAGGATGTGCAGCTCTAATTAAGTTGTTGGCTGCACAGGCTCCTGGCCAGGATGTTTCACTCTGAGGCACCATAGATAATTACACAACAAAATGGTCATTTCAGGGCCCAGTGCTCAATGGCTACCGTGTTGTCGTTCAAAGGAGAGCAGCTGATTATTCACGTCCACTGTGCTTACGAGCTGTTGAGTAGATCAGTGTTCTCACAAGAGCACGGTGCACGAAAACAATTAAAACACTTCAACGTTAATGATGCAGCTTTACTGTTCGACCTCATGTTCCTCCTCTTCTCCATACTGTTCCCAATTTGTCTATGGACTGAATAGAGTATGTGTTTTGGTCCCCAACGTCCCAACATATCTACGCTAGGAAAAAACATCTATTTTATCCTCTTAGTGCCTAGAAAATAAAAGTCTTTGAAACGAGGTCGTGGATTATGCAAACGCCTTATCCTGCCATCACAATATTAGACTTGGTTCTAGTTGAGTCGGTGCCTTTGCATTTTGAAATGAAATTTTACTGTGGGGATACAGTGACCAAAACACTGGGAGTCAATGTGTTATTTCCAAATGTCTTGTCATTTCATTATTTTTTTCATCCAATCGCTTTCTGTTTCTGTCTCCAGACCTGAAATCACATCTGCATATGTATTGATATGTGAGTCCAATGAAATCCAACTCAGTATTGGTCAGAATCACAATCATCTTTATTGGCCAAGTATGTAAAACACACGAGGAATTTGTCTCCGGCAGTATGAGCTAGACTACTATTACGGTAAGAGGCAACTACGATAAACAAAGACATGACTTATTAGTATTGAAAATGTTTCCATAATGTAGAGATACAATTGTGCATTAATACCACCCCAATGACAGCTATGCAACAATTGTGACAGTCATAAGAGCAGAGATAAAGTGATCAGTAGTGCAATATTTACCATACTACAACAGTTGTGGAGATGATGCAGATAATCGTTGCACCATTTATCAAGTGTCTAAATGCAAATTCTTTTTGTGCAATTATACAAAAGGTTCTTGAGTGCTTTAAAGTGTCAGTGCTGGGGAATATTGATCAACAACAAATGTTCATGTACTGGGCTGAAACTGCAATGACCCGTGCGCCGATAATAATAATAACAATAATGATAACAATAATAATAAAAATATTATCATTATTATTACTCACAGGGGTGTGCAAAGTTGACAGACAGTGTAGTGCCACTGTAGAGTTTGAATCATCTGTTTCGGGAGTTAATGGCAAACTGGAAGAAGCTGTTTGAATGTCTGTTGGTTTCCGTGTGCATGGTTTGAGGTGGTGGCTAGGGTGTGGGGGGTCCAGGAGAATTTTCTGAGCTCTTGACTTAGTTCTTGAAGTGTGCACGTCCTCAAGAGTGGGTAGGGGGGAACCAATGATTTTTTTTCCGCGGTCCTAACTATCGATTGTAATCGGATCTTGACCTTTTTTGTGGCGGCACGCAAATCAGACTGTGATGGATTCCACAGCAATAAGCTCATTTACATTTGTATTCATCCATTGTAGCTGTGACCACATTCAAATCCTCATCTTCATCTGCATCAAAATATGAATCCAAATTTTAATCTACATCTGTTTCCACATCGGCATTCATACCTTAATCCTCATTAACATCCAAATTTGTGTCATCTAAATCAAAATCTGCATGTGGGTCTTTATGAAAAATATGACCACGCATTTTTGCAAGAAGTCATGCATACAAATGCGTTACTGTTCTGTTACAAACCAAGTTAATGTTGTTGCTCCTCGACACCAGTGAGCGAGCTGTGAGAAACACTTCGGCAGGATCAAATGAGCCTCTTCAATATGGCCTCTCCCAACACAACGTCAGAGTGAGTCAAAGGTTAATGAAAGGCCAATGGTTGGGAGGATGAAGACATGGCAGCAGCCAGCACCACGGGGATTAGCCCTGTTCACATATCAAAGGCATCCCCCGGCTGGCGAGGCTCAATCTGGATTTGGCGGGGGAATCTGCATCCATCACAGAGATATTTAGCCAGGCTCTTCATCTTTCCTTGAACCGCCAACCTCCAGTCATACTGACATTCACCGTAGCCCGTCAGGATGAAAGGATCTAAGTTTGCCTCCAATTTGAACATATATTAAAGAGTTTCCTGATATGGAACATTAACCCTTACATGCACAAATTATGATAACCTTCATTAGGATTTTTATTCTCCATATAGGAAAGAGAGATGGTTCCCCCACTGTAACGACCACTGTTCTGGGATTAAATTCCCTGGAAAACTCAAAGGGAAACTTTACTTTAGCTTCTTTATGGCTCAAATGGGACATCACACTTAAAGTATTTTCATGAATACTGGCGAGGTTTATTTTAATCAACTGCTGGAGTTTAAATCAAAATAAAAATAATGATTATGAATCAAATCGACAAGAACCTAAATTCAACAGGGGAGAACTGAACAATCTTGTAGCTTTTCAGAACATACTGATGCACACAACAGCGCAGTGCTGCATCTGCAACGCCTATCATCGTAAGGCAGCGCCATCATCGTAATATAAGATCATCTTTAACATGACACATGGTACCTGGTTTAAACTGGCAGCAAGGCCCAGTCCCCATACCACCCCTTAAGTCTCTTCTTGTACCTTAGTGCTAGTTTTTTTGCCTTCACAAGAACCAAGTGTTCTTCTCAAACTTTTGGTGTAGGGTCACAACCAAGGTGGCGCTTAACCCTACAGCACGAAGATAGTCCTTGACCTGAAGAGTTCAACACACTCCGCCACCTCAGCAACAGAAGACAACAACATTGGCCAGCTAAAGGAATAGGAGAACACACACATGTAAGTCATATTTAGTGATTATCGTCGTAATTACACTCATGGTTTGATTCAATGTTCTCTACATGTTCTGAGTTATTGGTAAACGCTCGCTATAAAGCAGTCTTAAACCCCATCGGGGCAAAATAGGAACACAGATGCTGTATCTTCTAAATTCTGTGACAAATTGAGCTGGCTTACATTCTGTCGCTAGAGGCTAGGTGGCATTGTTGCTTCTGAATTCTGAAGTTTTTCATTGTTTAGTTGTGTTGGAATTTATCTTTATATCAATGTTAGAATTTAACTTTAACCCAATGTAAACTCAAATAAGTAATCTGACTCCAATTTGCGACCTTACCCAACTCTCACTCATCCAACAATATGCGCGCTCGTTCTGCAATAGAAAGGTATCAGGAAGCCGGCATTTTCACACACGAAGTGGATTTATTCCCAATACAGATTTCCTACATGGCACCTAGATCTCGGATCCCTCTCAATACAAGTCTACACCTCTCTTGCCACCAGCGAATGTGTTCTACCCCCGAGTTGCCCAGTACTGATTCATACTATACAACATGCAAAATGGCACAGACAAAGGCATCCTGGCATGATTCTATTGGCTATGTGTATTGCAGTTAACTTTAGCTCGCTCTCATTGGTCTTTCTCCTCCCGCCGAATCCCGTGGCTCCTACTGCGTGCGATCCCCCGATGGCCGCTCCTTCCCGGAGTCATCTCGTCTCGCTCAGCGCCTTCTGCTTCTAAAACATTCCATTCTTGCACAACCCCCGCAACCAGCTTCGCGCCACCAGTCACACTCTCAGCATTTTACAATATCACATTTTCATACATTGGATGCACCAACATCTAATGAACTATGTTAAGCTCAAACTCTTATATTCCTTTAATAGTCAAAAGTATGAAATCCTTTAAGTGTAACTGAAGTTTAGACCATGATAATGACCAGACATTCAGGAGAGGAATGCAGGAAGATTAGATCACAGCTGCACCACAGGAGGTGTGAACGAGACCCCTCTGAAACAATGGACTTCCATGCCAGGATCACAAAAGTGGCTCCGAGCAGTCCAACCTTTGTTCAGTTTTAAATTGACTGCCATTTACATTATCCTTTAGTTGTTAATCATGTAATGTAGTAATTATAAGTGACGTCCGTTGGCTATTGTCACACTATTCTGGAAACACTGTAGGCAAACGGAATAAGAAAATAGGGGAGTGAAACATGACACAAATATAGATTTTGCTTTTTGATAGGAAATTGGTCCAAAGGTTTGAGGGAACAGTGACAGGACAAATAACCTGCAAAATTGGAAAAATCTAAAACCATTTCTAGCTCTACTCCTAAAATTTCATAAATGCATTTTGAAATAGTTAGGATTTTAACTATTTTGCAATTATGTCTTCTTGAGGGAAATATAAATGACCAAAACTCAACTCAGGTGCTGAAGGGGGACAGAATTCCGTGGCAGTACTATGAAGTACGAGATGTTGGTTACCAGGCAATCTATAGAACCACTAGTGCTGAAAGCATCTTTTCTGGAAGAGACACGATTATTGTATGACACAGTACATATTTCGGGAAATTGTGTGACTTAAATACAATTTGTAAGCACAATGTAAACAGCACTCCTGCTTAACAAAGAATATGGCCACATGGCAATACATTTTTGTCATCTGTACCTTTGTCCCCATCTATTTTTACTTTTTTAACTATCACTCTCTAGTTTTATTCAGCACACTATTGCTCCCTATTTACGAGTTAATAGTTATACCCATCGATTGACAATGTGTTACTCCTGCCACTTTATCCTCCTCAAGTACGCCAGAAGGATCCAAGGCCATGAGGAGCAAAGCTGGCATTGTGCCGTTCCTCAAGGAGGTACAAATGCAGAACGAGACCAAAGACATCATGATGAGAAGTTGGAGAAATGTTTGACAATATTTGAGATGGGAAGAAAAATGGTGGTCAGAATGCAAACAATAGTTATGTGGCACAGATAAGTAAAGTGATACACATTTGAAATGACGATAGTTGAACTGTTGCTGGACTCTTGTGTTAACAGGTTGCTGGCATGGTGTAATCAGGCACACAGGCGGTTGGAGATGCAAAGTCAGTCAAGTGGAGGGTAACATGGCCTGGTCTTCCTCACTCTGGTCTCGTGCACAGATCCTGGGAATTCCACAAAAATGTCGAATGTACCATTTCCATCACATATAGCATGCATGCAGATGGCAGACAAACCATCTGCGGTTGATAACGGTTTCATGCAGATGTGACTTTCATCTATTTCCCCTGCAATGTTCAGGTGCTCCTGACATTGGACAACAAACAGTAGATCAGCACATTTGCATTTCAAATGCAATATGTTGCCAAGTGATCCTTTGAGAAATATGAAACCTTTTGGCACCATTAATTGATGTATTGCCTGACATTCATGTATTCAATTGCAACAATAACACACAGTATGATATACATGATATTCTGTACCAATAACACACCAACATGACGAAACAGTGCAATAGAAGAAAAAAATGATTCAAAAGCTATATTACCGAAATAGTAAGAGAACTACTTATTTTAGCCAGCACATTTAGCATGTAGCTCTTGTCCACCACATTGAAACGTATTTACTCCTGATCATGGTCTTCTACTGCTATTATTTCTTGAGTGTCTTTTGCGTGTCGCATTGGGTATGAATCATAACATGGATAATAAGACAAGCAATGCACTTGAAGGTGGAAGGCGTGGTAGTGAATAAACAAGTGTCGCGTCTGCTTACGCCACAACCAGCACGGGCAAATATGAATCTAATACGTTCTCAATTCCGAGAGGGATTTTTAATTTTTTTTTTTTAAACTTTGTCTTTGTCTCCCCAGAGTTAGTGGAAGGGATAGCTCATAGTTGTTATGACAGTACGCCTCAATAGTTGTTGCTGTTTTGGTTAGCAACAGATAGAGGGGGGGGCATCTAAATATCCGATACTGGACTATGAAGAAAAATTCTGATTAACGGGTGAAATGCAGCAACTGATAAGAAGTACGCAATAATCATGTCTACTTTGTGGACAATTGTCATTAAAAGATGTCATCTCTGCATATCTAAAGATCAGTGAGTGGGTCAACTGGTTGGATGGTTGTCTCCCAATCCAAAATTTGTGGTTTCGATCGTGCCCGTGAGCAAGATACTGCACGCCAGTGGAACGTGATGCTGCATCATCATCAGTACGAGAATGGGGAAACAGAGTTTAAGTAGCTTGAAAGAAGAAAAGCGCCTAAAAAATGAAAGCCCATTTACTATTTGTTTACCAACATCTTAATACCAAAACACCTCCCATGTAATTCATCTGACCTTAGTCAGATTAATGACCGACTGCTGTTGTAGTGAGCAAAATAGTTCAAATGAGCTCAGCAGTTCACTCGCTGTTTGTGTGTGTTTAGAATCGCGAGAGGCAATCGCAATAACTACCTGTTTGTTTTCCTGTTATCTATTTTAGTCAGGCATTTGTTTGTTTTACATGGCATTCTGATAAATATTGTGTTTGTGGAATATGAGTAAAGTAACAAAATCCACTCGTTTTTCGATATCTCAGGTGGCAGCCATTTTGTCACTTCTGTCGACTGAAAACAACATCACACTTGATCAGGGCGCAGGTAACGACCAATCACGGCTTACTTGTTTTATGAAGTTGAGCCATGATTGGTCATTATCTGAGCCCTTAGCAACTGTGATGTCATTTTCAGTTGATAGTAGAGACAAATTCTTGTAAAGAATATTGACTTCACTTTTAAGCAAATGACACACCTGGCAGACCTTGAAAAGCTCTGACAGACGACTTGTTTCCAAATTTAAGCGCTCCTCATCCTGCGCAACACACTTGACGTGTGCATATGTACTTTGTATTTACTGTGAATGTGTTTCTGGATGTGATTATGAATGAATTA